>NC_068393.1:9682019-10040519 GCF_023724105.1 Carassius gibelio
TGCATGAGATATTAAATCGTATGTTCTGTTCCTCAGTACGAAGAGATGCAGACATCCGCGACCAAATACGGTGATGACCTTAGATCAACAAAGACAGAGATCGCTGATCTTAACCGCATGATTCAGAGACTGCAGTCCGAGATCGATGCAGTGAAAGGACAGGTATGCAACTACACAAACAAAAAATTTTGAATATTTAAATATTACGTTTGTTTTGTAGGCAACAGACATTAGAGTGAAACTGAGCACAAATATTTCTTGTTACGGCAGCGCTCCAATCTGGAGAACCAGATCGCAGAGGCAGAGGAACGAGGCGAGTTGGCCGTGAGAGATGCCAAGGCCCGCATTAAAGACCTGGAAGATGCCCTGCAGAGAGCCAAACAGGACATGGCCCGCCAGATTAGAGAATATCAGGAACTGATGAACGTCAAACTCGCCCTGGACATTGAGATCGCCACATACAGGAAGCTCCTGGAGGGAGAGGAGGACAGGTGAGTCAATGAAATGCATGCTTGCTGTGAGACCTAGTATTCTGTCTTTGAGATGAGGTTCAGATTCTCATTCTGCACAGGAATCTCATTACTTTCTTGTTCACTCTTTCCAATAGACTATTATCTGGAATCAAGTCCGTCAATATCTCAAAACAGAGCAGTAAGTTTGATTCTATATCACAGAGAACCCTACTGAAAAGCCCAGCATGGGGTTCTAGTATGCTCTTGTATCATGGACATTCTGTGCTGGTCTTTTCAGGATTCTTTCTTTATATAAAAATTCTTATAACTATATGAAATCAAGAGATCCTAAACATCTTCATGTTTCTGTCCTGATAGCGAGCTATGGCTCTTATCCCATGGAAAGTGCAAGCAGCGGCTACTCTAATTATTCCAGCGGCTACGGTGGTGGCTACGGTGGCGGCTACAGCTCTGGCGCCGGCTACAGCTCTGGTGGCGGCTACAGCTCTGGCGGCGGCTACAGCTCTGGCAGTGGCTACAGTGAGACCGTCTCTCAGACCAAGAAGAGCGTTGTGATTAAGATGATCGAGACCAAGGATGGCAGAGTTGTGTCTGAGTCCTCTGAGGTTGTCCAAGATTGAGCGAGTCCCCTTCCCCAATTCTGTCCTCTAAACCACACGCCTTTTATGCATTCCTGACCTCCCTCTCAACCGTTATGACTGCGCCCGGTCCAAAGCACTAGAGAGGAATGCAGTCATAAACAAGGTTGTAAGCAATAAACCATTCACTCTGACCAAAAAAAAATTTTCAGAGGGACCAAATGCTATCACTGCTCTTTTCGTGCCTTAATCCACATCACTAAAAACTCACGCCCTCAGGCCACTGCACAACAATACTGTTTTCAGATCTTACCTTGCACAACATGGCCACGTCTGTAGGCTGGACAATCCTCGATGTGCCACTAACATGAGCTAGCCATTTAGCTGAATTGCTCAACAAGCTAAGAAACTGATTTCCAGTAGTCATGAAGGGATATGTTTGCGTTTGTGCTAAATTACTAGCATGTTAGTGGTAGATCCATGTGGTTTGCCTATTTAGTAGAGACTGTCGTTTCATTGTACTCTGCCAAATAAGAAAGATGTTGCCCATTGTTTATCCTGTTTTCTGAGGTGCTGTTTTTGCTACCAAAAATAAAGTGTTTACCTAAAACTTGTCTTCATATCTTTTGTGTGTGTTTGTGTGTGTGTGTTAGCTAACTAGCCTCTCTACAAAGCCCACACCCATCAAAGACATGTCAGCAAGCTAAGGGCTCTTGGCTGGTTAGCATGATTCAGTTAGTCCCTGCTGACAAATGTCATAGGCTGATGACTTACTCTACACCATCTAGACAAAAATATATATGAAATAATATAAGCAAGCAGTCAATACTATTCTGAGTAAATAAAAAAGTGTGGTATTCTGGGGGGGTTGGATGCTTACAACAACTCAGATTGTCAAGAACTCAATGGATGCACATTGTCTTTCTTGCTGGATGAGGCACGTTGTACGAGTGTTCCTCTTTCAAAAGAAACCGAATCGATTCCTAATGCGTGTGTGACCCCTAGAGATACATGACGGAACTGCATGGTGCTTGTGAGCCGCGGACAGACATGCAAATACAAAATGAAACTGAAAAATGCATAATACTGAAAATAAAATGAGTAAAAACAAGCCAAATATAACCTTTTACTGTCATCATATACAAGATTAAGTATATTTATTGGAAGGTTAGTTAGCCTACTTGTGATAGTAATTTAAATCATAAGGGTTCAACTGGCAACAAGGGGGGAAAGCCAGGACAACTGCATGCCACCCATTTCTCAGTTAATGCAGCAATGTCGCTTCTTACTCATGCATGATATTTTGACTTTGTACTGTCTGACTCAAACACTGAGTCACTATCAGGCTACAGTATATTTCCAGGAAAGCAGATAGACCTAGTCCCTTACGAAAATGAACCATGGTTTTACTACAAATAAAACCAAAAAACCATGGTTACTATAGTTAAACCATAGTAACCACAAATTAACCATGGTTTTGCTATATTAACCATAGTTTAACTATGGTATTTGTAGTAAATCTGTGGTTATACAAATGGTAGTCAACACGCCAAATACCATGGGTAACTACAGTTTTACTATAATAAAACCATGGTTGTTTTTCGTAAGGGGTAAGTTACTTATAAAATCAATACTATTAGAGATAAAATTGTAACCATTCAGCCGTCAGCTACAGTATCGCATCAGACAGTGCACTATAGACCCCCTGAGGAACTTGTTAAATCATCTAAACCAACAACATGTATGTTAGACCCTATAAAGTGAAGTGACATACAGCCAAGTATGGTGACCCATACTCGGAATTCGTGTTCTGCTTTTAACCCAACCAAAGTGCACACACACAGCAGTGAACACATAAACACACACTGTGAAAACACACCCAGAGCAGTGGGCAGCCATTTATGCTGCAGCGCCCAGGAGCAGTGCCTTGCTCAAGGGCACCTCAGTCATGGTATTGAAGGTGGAGAAAGCACTGTACATGCACTCCCCCCATCTACAATTCCTGCCGACCCAAGACTCGAACTCACAACCCTTCGATCATGAGTCTGACTCTCTAACCATTAGGCCACGACTTCCCCACAACGTCCCCTATACCATCTAAGCTCCTAAAAGAGGTGCTTCCAGAATTCATAGATCCTCTTCTGACTATTATTAATTCCTCATTGTCATTAGGATATGTCCCCAAAACCTTCAAACTGGCTGTTATTAAGCCTCTCATCAAAAAAAACACAACTTGACCCCAAAGAACTAGTTAATTATAGACCGATCTCGAATCTTCCTTTTCTGTCCAAGATACTAGAAAATGTAGTATCCTCACAATTACATTCCTTCTTAGAAAAAAATTGTATCTGTGAGGATTTCCAGTCAGGATTTAGACCGTACCATAGTACTGAGACTGCTCTCCTTAGAGTTACAAATTACCTGCTCTTATCACCTGATCGTGGGTGTATCTCTCTATTAGTTTTATTGAATCTTAGTGCTGCGTTTGACACTATTGATCACAACATTCTTTTGCATAGACTTGAACACTTTGTTGGCATTAATGGAAGTGCATTAGCATGGTTAAATCGTACTTATATGACCTCCATCAATTTGTAGCAGTGAATGAAGAGGTACAGAATGATATCGATCACAAGTCCAGTATGGAGTACCTCAAGGCTCAGTACTAGGGCCACTACTCTTCACGCTTTATATGTTATCCTTGGGAGATATCATCAGGAAACTAGCTTTCACTGTTATCCTGATGATACTCAGCTCTAGATTTCTTCGCAGCCCGGTGAAACACACCAATTTGAAAAACTAATGGAATGCATAGTCGATATAAAAAACTGGAGTAACTGAAACTGAAAGTATTTTCTTACTGCTAAATTCTGAAAAAACAGAGGTGTTAATTATAGGACCTAAAAACTCTGCATGTAGTAACATAGAACACTGTCTAAGACTTGATGGCTGCTCTGTCAGTTCTTCATCATCAGTTAGGAACCTAGGTGTTTTATTTGATAGCAATCTTTCCTTAGAAAGCCACATTTCTAGCATTTGTAAAACTGCATTTTTCCATCTAAAAAATATATCTAAATTATGGCCTAGGCTCACAATGTCAAATGCAGAAATGTTAATCCATGCATTTATGACCTCAGGGTTAGATTATTGTAATGCTTTATTGGGTGGTTGTTCTGCACGCTTAGTAAACAAACTAGTCCAAAATGCAGCAGCAAGAGTTCTTACTAGAACCAGGAAGTATGACCATATTAGCCCGGTCCTGCCAACACTGCACTGACTCCCTATCAAACATAGTATAGATTTTAAAATATTGCTTATTACTTATAAAGCCCTGAATGGTTTAGCACCTTAGTATTTAAATGACCTCATGTTACACATTATAATCCTCCACGTCTGCGTTCTCAAAACTCAGGCAATTTGATAATAATATCAAAATCAACTGTGGGCGGCAGATCCTTTTCCTATTTGGTGCCTAAACTCTGGAATAACCTACCTAACATTGTTCGGGAGGCAGACACACTCTTGCAGTTTAAATCTAGATTAAAGACTTTAACCTGACTTACACATAACACACTAATATGCTTCTAATATCCAAATCCGTTAAAGGATGTTTAGGCTGCATTCATTAGGTAAACCGGAACCGGGAACACTTCCCATACCACCCGATGTACTTGCTACATCATTAGAAGAATGGCATTTACGCTAATGTTAGTCTGTTTTTCTCTTATTCCGAGGTCACTGTAGCCACCAGATCCAGTCTGTATCCAGATCAGAGGGTCACTGCAGTCACCCGGATCCAGTACGTATCCAGACATGATGGTGGATCAGCACCTAGAAAGATACAGATACAAC
The DNA here is from genome assembly GCF_023724105.1 of Carassius gibelio. NCBI lineage: Eukaryota > Metazoa > Chordata > Actinopteri > Cypriniformes > Cyprinidae > Carassius > Carassius gibelio. The sequence continues at coordinate 9,686,923 of NC_068393.1, forward strand.
CCAGATACAGATCCCCTGTAAAGACCTTGTCTCAGACGACCACCAGGACAAGACCACAGGAAACAGATGATTCTTCTGCACAATCTGACTTTGCTGCAGCCTGGAATTGAACTACTGGTTTCGTCTGGTCAGAGGAGAACTGGCCCCCCAACTGAGCCTGGTTTCTCCCAAGGTTTTTTTCTCCATTCTGTCACTGATGGAGTTTCCGTTCAGATGTTTCGGTTCAGATGTTTTGATAAATATAAAGTTTAATGAACAGCATTTATTTGCATTTAGCAAATTAAATTTGTAATGCATTTATTAAATAGAAATAATTTTAAATGTCTTCACTCATTTTTTTCATTTTCATGCATGAATAAAATTATTAATTTATCTCTCTTTTTTAAATCTTATACAAATGTTTAAGTGGTATTATTGTTTCCACAAAAATATTAAGCAGATACAACATTCTGAACAAATAATATTTATGCATGGTTAGAAAATAAAATAAAATAAGTGACAAATAAGAAAATTAGAAAAATACTAAATGAAGCCCAACTAGCCTCGACATGCCCAGACATGTTTTCATCAGATCATTCACTCAGCTGGAAGATCAGACGAGATGCTTGAGGAGGCTGATCCATAACCTCCAGTCCTACACTCACAATATTAACAAAATGTTGTGCTTTTATAAAATAAAGAAAACAAACAGAATGCGGTTTCTGCTGTCTCATCTTAAGCAGGAGTGCTTCACAAAAATGAACCGAAAAAAACGTAATAATAAAAAAAATTAAAGCTGCAAGCAGCGATGAACGGGCCCTCGCACACGGGCTCACCACCAGCGAGTTGCTTTAGTAAAAAGATGAACAGTGAGACATATGCATTTAATGTTATAAGTATAAGTGGAATATATCAAAGTATATTCCATCCTGTTGCCAGAAGGTGGCTCTATCATTATAATGGAATATTGGCCTTCAGATGTGTTCAGGGCAGGACTCTTATCAAACATGTGAAGTTTGGGGAAGATCGAATATTTTATGCCTGAGTTACAACAACTTCTCTTGCTGTGGCGAGACATCGAATTTTGTCACGGTGCCATGGACACGCCCTTTAACGAAAACTCAAGATCTTCACAATTTAACATCGCACAGGCCTTTAGATTAGACTGACTACAAAAAAAGACATTGATGTCATAAAATTTCTAGGAGTAGTTTGGCGCAGCATAAAATATGTCACTTCCTGTTGCCAGCAGGTGGCACTATGACTATAACGGAATATGGGCATGTCAATCTATTCAGTTCCAGAGTCTTATCCACCATGTGAAGTTTGGGGCAGATTGGACATTGTATGTCTGAGTTATAGCAACTTCATTTTTCATGGCGAATCATCGAAATTCGCCAGGCCGCCATGGACACGCCCTTTAACGAAACCTCAAGATCTTCACAATTTAACATCGCAAAGGCGTTTAGATTACACTCACCGAGTTTGGTGTTGATCTGAATAAATTTCTAAGAGGGGTTCGTTAAAGTAAAATCCCTGGAAATGGCAAAAACGACGCCAATTTTACAGAGAAAATTCTAAATAACCGACTTCCTGTTGGGATTCGGATTTCGTACCAAGAGACTTTTTTGTAGGTATTGGCGTGTTACATGTGTGTACCTATTTTTGTACATGTACGTGAAACATAGCTCGAGGCGCACTCTGTTGAATGTGTCAAAGTAAACCTAAGTTGCTCTGATCTAGTTCAGTTTTATCTTAAAATATGAGTGAAAATGTGCATTGGTGTGATATAAGAGATGTGAAAGAAGCATTGGCCTCAAAGAAAAAAACATTAGAAAATACAGTACAAAGAGAAGATAAGTGAAGGGACCATGAAACTACAGGAAAAATAGAACATCTGATCAAACAAAATGTACCAAATCTACATATTAAAATTTTATTATTATTAATAATAATTAGCTAACACACAACCTGCAAGCATAAGAATAATTTAAGTCTTAAACCTCAGTCTGTTCTTCACAAAAACTATTAATCATCGTTTTGGGGAATGGCTAAATGGTCACCAGACCAGAGGGGGTAAATATTGCTTCCGCTGGAACACAATTTCAACCGAGAATGACCTCCGCCACCCAGATAATAGATTTTATCAAGTCTGTTTCTCTGATAAGATGATATAACTTTAATACCATATTAGGACAGACTCAAACTTTGAGTGACTTTCATGAATTTGAACAGACATCCACCTGACACTAGGTGGTGCTATAATAAAAATAATTTATATCATAATTTCTAGATATAAAAAAAAAAATATATACAAAACTGTCACTGGGGATGTACCCTTTAAAAAGGTACTGATATGCTCATTTTAGATACTAATAGACACTTCTAAAATGCTAATATGTAGCTTTAAGGTTACTAAGGCAACTTTTAGTTTTTGTGGCTTATGGGTACCACCCCCATGACAGCTGTATCCCTTTTTTTTTTTAAGGTAATGTACAATGTTCAAATAAAAATTAAAAAATCACTTCTATGGAATCCAATGATCAAAAGATTTCTATTTCTGTCAATATATTATCTGGTATTGCAAGTTGTCTGAATAAGTCTCCTTTTAACTTGTCTTATGTCTTTTCATATGAACAATTAAAAGAAAGTATGCATCATTTAGCAAAGATGCTCAAAAACATGTTCATCAGTTTATTATTCACAGATGGGATTCTCTAAGAGGAAACACTTGAGTAATTTTGAACACTAAGCCCAAGCTTGATTATAATCGGTACACTTTCAAACCAGGACATTCGTAGGACAGAATCAAATTTTATTTTATTTATTTTTATTTTTTGTCCTAGGGTGCACAATAAAAATAAAAAATGATATATATATATATATATATATATATATATATATATATTTTTTTTTTTTTTTTTTTTTTTTTTTTTCATAAATCAATACACTCATGATATTCATTGAGATACAGATAGGGGCGGGGCTGCACCTGGGGCGGGGCAGCATATTTTCCTAAAAATAAATGGGAATAAAAAGTCTATGCTTTGCAATGTAGTAAAGAAAATTGAAATGGCACGCAGCAGACATATCAGCCTATTGCGGTGTCAAGTGCATGACAGATAATTAGATGTAACAATAATTATCTTGTCATGCTATATAAATTAAAACAATACTGATACACCCTTTTCATTTCCTTCCTCATACTCTGATGATATGAAATGATCAAATTTTCTAAAATTTAATTCATACTTTTATCTGAAGACCTGATCCTCCCACTGTGGATAATCAAACTAATTTATTTACTAAAATGATTGGGTTGTTCGTCTGTTAGCCTAAAGATCAGCTTAATTTAGCTAAACAATCATTATTATTATTATTTATATATATAATGAAGGCTTTGTAAAACTGCACAGCGTGTTTAGCTTTTTAAACATCATACTCCATCAAACTAAGGACACATTTCCTATCATGCATGTCTATGAAAGACAGCTGAACCAATCAGAGTAGGTATGGGGCGGGGCTACACGGGGCTACACCAGATTTATTAACCCAATGTTCATTAATTTAAATATTTGTTCAGTCATAGTTGTAGCAACAATAATCGTTCCCACTACAACAGGTGCTACATTTGTGCTCAGTTACTGTTGTTGTCAATTGTAACTGCTTTCAAAAAGACTTCGGACTCAATTGCACTGGTTCCCAAACGGGGTGTGTGCAAGCCTGGAGGAGAAGTGTGTGCTCTGGGGGAGGGCAGTGCAATATTTGTAATGGCAAAATGCCAGAATATCTCATAATAAAATTACATATGACACATGTCAGTACTTTATTGGCTTTTTTCCTTCACTATCAGCAGTTTAAGCTCCAATTTACTGTTCTACATATCTCATGATTTGAAACCGGTCGGTCATCAAACAGTTGTCTATTTTCATAACCAGTGAGATCTGCTGGTTCATTTGCTTAGAGTAGCATACAGTCAATCGCAAAACTGGATGAGAAATGTTTAAAATTGCCTTTTGCATGCATTGTTTCTGAACTTCGTCCATATCTTTTAATTGTTAACAAATGTATTAAGTCTTAATATTTTATATTTAGATCAAATGCAAACTTTAAACTATCAGATTCCCATAACTGCTGGTGGATTTGAGTAGGCAGACTTGATCATAATGCTGTTGGCATCACGCTGTAGGGATGAAAACTGCTGGTTAGTTGATTGACATGGGCCTGTGGCACTGCTTGTAAGAGCTACAGTCCCTTGTGGAAATCTGCTGTTCAAAATAGTTCTGCTGATTGATTATCACTCAAAGGTCACCACCAACTTGACCTCTTTTTACACCAGTTATCAGAAGCCTGTACTAGACCTGTGGGCGTGTGCTCTCAATTCAGTGCACTTCTAAAAGCTGTGACAGAAGCCAAAGACATCCAGGTGGAATTTAATTTATTATTTTCATTAAAAAAAAAATACATTTCTAAATTATTAAAAATAAACAACATTCATTTGATTTCATTTTATAATGTAATTTTGTTCAAAAATATTTAAATGAATGTAAAACATTTAATATAAAAATATTAAAATGGAATCGTGATGAATTTTGACCCCTAACACGGGAGCTAATATACATTACTGACCTCATATACTGATGAAATCATATTATGGGCCCACTGAATGCATGCATCTATTGGGGAGCTGGAGTCAGATTTGCAGGTTTGACAGCTGTGATGAAGCACACTGCAGTCTGTCAGTGTAAGAGACAGGGAAAAAATTATTTATTAAGCAGAGGACAAAGTATATACCCTGCAGTGCAAGACAGGTTAAGGCAAAACCTTCCACACACACATACAAATATTACACGTAGACCTTCACTTCTTACATGACAGACCATTACCTTAGTACTCAGGGGTCTTTCATTAAAGGACGAGAAAATTCCATCATGAATATGTGCCTGTGCCTGTGCAGCTGCAGGGGACAAACACACAAAGCAGGCAGTGGGAAACTAAAATACTTTAGAGTCTCCGCCATAAATCCTCAGGGCGTCAAGCTCTTTAAACTACACACCTTTTATTTCTAAATATCTTTCAGAATGGCCAAAACCTTGAAAGCTCTGCTGTTGCTGCTGCATTGCTGAAACCAGCATTAGAATAACAAACACTAGTGACAGTGGTCTTAAATCAAGACATAAGGCTGATGTTTTTGAACAGATCATGTTTAAATTGATTGTACATTAAGCATCTGTTGCAGCCACTAAAAACACTGACGGTTATAAATGTCCAGTAAAGGTTCTATTATTGATTTAATTTTGAATTCTAAGGTTGTTTTTATATAGTACTTGTGCAATATGTTTTCACCCAGTGGATTTGGAGATAAAGTATTTTATTTGTTTCCTTTTTTAAGCTAGGGAGTTTGAGTTCACCCTTTATATTAGCTATCCATTAGCTCTCACCCATTGCTGGCCCCTTTAGATCCACATCAGGTTTAGTCTTAGTTCTATAGGAAAGGACATCAACTAGATTTTCATATATTCTAAAGAGGATTTGTGCATCATTTGCCATGTGCTCTGAGCTGTGTTAGCATATTACTATGCATTTACCAGGGTGTTTACTAATTTATAAGGTGTTTCAAATGTTTTATCATCTGTCAGGCAAAAATACAGTTCTCAGCACAAATGAGTACACTCCCTCTGAATGAATACAAAAGGACAGGGGAGCATCTTCTGTTTCAGGTTGTTTTATTACATCACACAGTGGTTTATGAATTCATGACAGCATTGATGAAGCACAGCTCCCTCACACCTTCATCACTCATACATTCCTGTCTAAGAGCTTTACTACAACTGAACTTCACTGTGGGAACCAGGCACTTCTCATTGTACTCCTCCTCTACCAGCACCTGTTAGGTGACATGAAACCAGAGCATGGATTCTCAGAAGTATATATTTTGTAAATACGGGCATTGGAAAAGTTTATTGTGTTTTGGCTACAGTAGGTAGTTCCAGTGTGGACAACAACCATGCATGTCACTTCTGCAGGCGGCATCTCACTCTGTTAGAGCAGTCACTCTTTTCATAGCTTTTGCAGGCTCAGAGACATTTACTTGACATTTCTCCTCACTATATGAAAGCTTAAAGTGAAGGCCTGATCATTTCAGGGGCCTTGTCACAAGTCCATTGTTTTTACAGTACATTTCTGTGTTGCTATATTGTCAGACTTAAAGCAATGGTCTGTTATTCCTCCTTTACCATTGTCCTCTTCTGTGCTAAAAAATACATCTCCTGACTGTTCTTTCCCAAGTGATTCTAACAATGATCAGTGGGCTATATAACACATTTACTTATCAAGAAATTACTTCTCTTTAAAAGTTTAGGTTCGACATACTTACAAGTGCATCTCAATAAATTAGAATGCTGTGGGAAAGTTAATTTATTTCAGCAATTCAACTCAAATTGTGAAACTTGTGTATTAAATAAATTCAATGCACACAGATTGAAGTAGTTTAGGTCTTTGGTTATTTTAATTGTGATGATGTTGGCTCACATTTAACAAAAACCCACCAACTCAACAAATTAGAATATGGTGACATGCCAATCAGCTAATCAACTCAAAACACCTGCAAACGTTTCCTGATTCTTCAAAACAGTCTCTCAGTTTGGTTCACTAGGCTACACAATCACGGGGAAGACTGCTGATCTGACAGTTGTCCAGAAGACAATCATTGACACCCTTCACAAGGAGGGTAAGCCACAAACATTCACTGCCAAAGAAGCTGACTGTGCACAGAGTGCTGTATCCAAGCATGTTAACAGAAAGTTGAGGGGAAGGAAAAAGTGTGGAAGAAAAATATGCACAACCAACTGAGAGAACCACAGCCTTATGAGGATTGTCAAACAAAATCAATTCAAGAATTTAAGTGAACTTCACAAGGAATGGACTGAGGCTGGGGTCAAGGCATCAAGAGCCACCACACACAGACCGGTCGAGGAATTTGCTGAACCACAGACAATGTCAGAGGCGTCTTACCTGGGCTAAGGAGAAGAAGAACTGGACTGTTGCCCATTGGTCCAAAGTCCTCTTTTCAGATGAGAGCAAGTTTTGTATTTCATTTGGAAACCAAGCTCCAAGAGTCTGGAGGAAGGGTGGAGAAGCTCATGGCACAAGTTGCTTGAAGTCCAGTGTTAAATTTCCACAGTCTGTGTTGATTTGGGGTGCAATGTCATCTGCTGGTGTTGGTCCATTGTGTTTTTTGAAAACCAAAGTCACTGCACCAATTTACCAAGACATTTTGGAGCACTTCATGCTTCCTTCTGCTGACCAGCTTTCTGAAGATGCTGATTTCATTTTCTAGCAGGATTTGGCACCTGCACACACTGCCATAACCACCAAAAGTTAGTTAAATGACCATGGTGTTGGTGTGCTTGACTCTATGGGGGAATCTGTGGGCTATTGTCAAGTGGAAAATGAGAAACAAGAGACCAAAAAATGCAGATGAGCTGAAAGCCACTGTCAAAGAAACCTGGGCTTCCAGACCACCTCAGCAGTGCCACAAACTGATCAGCTCCATGCCACGCTGAACTGATGCAGTAATTAAAGCAAAAGGAGTCCCTACAAGTATTGAGTACATGTACAGTAAATGAACATACAGTACTTTCCAGAAGGCAAACAATTCACTAAAAATGTTTTTTTTTTATTGGTCTTATGAAGTATTCTAATTTGTTGAGATCATGAATTGGTGGGTTTTTGTTAAATGTGAGCCAAAATCATCACAATTAAAAGAACCAAAGACTTAAACTACTTCAGTCTGTGTGCACTGAATTTATTTATTAAGTTTCACAATTTGACAGTTTGACAATTTATTAAGAAGCCCCTGTACCTGTAAAAAAATAAAATAATAAAATAAAAAAGGAAAAAAAAAATCAGTAGGGTAGTAATTTTTGCAATACAACATTTGATCACTTTGATAAGAAAATCTTATTTTCCTGAACAATTTTGATATCCTTCTTTAATATTTGATCAAGCAGACTTGCTAGAACTATATATATATATATTCAATTCAATTCAATTCAATTCAATTGAATATATATATATATATATATAAACCCTAACATGTCTTCAATGTAAAGGGTAATTGTTAAATTTCACATTCATTTACGTTGTGCACTGTGCCTATATTCAGTGGTAAGTATGATCAATACAAAAACAAGCAAAAAATGCATAATTTGAGGTCTTATTATTATCTACAAATGTTGTAGGACAAGTTAAATGCTAAAGTGTGATACTAATTTTTAACTAATTTAAGTTATGAGCAATAGTAATAACCTCACTATTAATAGCAAGAACCACTCATAACAGAATTTAATTCGACTGCATAATCATTAAAACAGACAAAGATCATGGTACGTCTATCCTCAAATTCATTATAAGGCCATGGTTTTACTTCCCAGGGAACACACTGATGTAAATGTATACCTTGAATGAATGTATGTTTCTTTGGATGACAGAATCTGCATTCGTGTATATATTATTAGTCATATTCCAAAGGGGGATTCCTTAAATGAAGCGGTCACTGGTCATGAACAGAGATAAGTCTGCCATAGATGCATGTCCAGGGTAACAGCTCTCGGTTACAGGAGCAGAGAGCCAGAGGGTTGGGATGTGGCAGGACAATAAAATATTAGGTGGAGAAAATAAGGAGGAGAGCAACTGATGGGAGGGGAACGCAGTGAGTACGGGAATTCTCTTGTAAAGGATTATAGGAATGAATGGCTCGATTTTAGCTCTTTATTTGAATGACCTTATACATCTAATAAGCTTGAACCTAAATGTTTGAAATACACTAATTTAAAACCAGTCTTGCAACAAATATATTAATTTGACATGCTGGGATTTGAAACATCAGCTTGCACTTGTGTTCGATGAATTACAGCTATATAACTGCAGTATAGTCCGACTGAACTTTTTTTGTCAGTTTAACTTATTTACTTACAGTTTGACTTTTTTACAGTCAATTTTATATATTTTTTTTCCTATTCATTATTTTCATATAGTGAGTACTTAATAGAAGCACCTTATTCAAATGCATTCAGTGCATTTACATCAGATTAAAATGATGCAAAAGTAGGACATGCACACGGATATCATGCAAAGCTGTGGAAAAGTGTGAGAGAGGGAACCAGTGGATCTGCTTCTTGTCAGGCAGGTTATGTCACCCAGGTTTATGTCCTCTGGGCCTCACAGTTTCGCTCAGTAACATTAGTGAGATAACGGATTCATGTCAGGACTTCACTTGAGACTAATAATGTTATTAGAAGAATTAAGGTTGTGCAAGTAAGATATTTTTCTGTGTGCCTCTTGACAATCCTTTGATTGAAGTGTGTTGTTCCTGTATCAACCCATACTTAAAATATTTGTAATTTCATGCACGCAGCAGATGCTTTTATCCAAAGTGACATACACTGCATTCAAAGATGACCCCTTCATGCATTTCCCGGAATTGAACTTAGTTTTGCTAGTGTGATGCTCTACTGTTTAAACAGTTTTGCAGTGCAACCAAACTAAATAGCTCCCATTATTATTGATTTTGCAGTGTATTATTGTTAATAATGGGAGTTACAGTATTCAGTTTAGGTTTTTTCTCACTGCTTACTAATAGTGTATGTTGGGTGTGATGCAGTCAAATCTTCTGTACTCCTTCCATCTATAAAGAGTCATTTGTGCACACCTCTCAAACCGTTTTCACACGCTCTGTTGCCAGATGACTCCACCATCGTCTAAAAACACCTCAGATAACAGCCATTTACTTCAGTTTATCTCATTTTCTTGTTTAATCTAGATTTTCATTTATTTTTATTATATACATAAACATTTTATAAATTAATAAATGCAGTTTCAGTTTCAAAAAATATTTTTTAATAACTAAAGCACATTTTAGAGAGCAGATGAGTCAGGTAGACACTAATATTTTTATTTTTGTTCTTTTCTTTTACATTTATTCAAATACAAATATTTTAGGTATATTTATTTGAGATGCATATGTAAAATGAAGCCTTTAAAATGAATCAGAATTAAGTGAGTTTATGCTATTATATGTCAGTGGGAAATAAACGTGTTATTGATATAAGTTTATAAGTCGCAGACAGTAAAACAATACAAAACCACTGAGGAAGAACATCACGGTTTTTGTAGTGTACCCATAGGAAAGAAAAATCTAAAGTGAGTCTTATGTCTCAGTCTTGATTATTGACTAATTTGATTATTAAGAATCATTATGGTAGACATGTTTGAGCTCATATTGAGGCATTTGACTTGGTGCACACTTTGTAAAGTTATTGAGATCACTTCTAAAATCTTTAGTGTAGGAGAAATATCTGAGCACAGTGTGAGATGTTGTTGAGATCTCATCTAAAGCTTTACAGAAGATCATTGTGATGTTTCTCCTAAAATCCTGCACATATAACCTCTGTCAGAGCCATAGACTTGTAGGTAACACATCATCACATTTGGATTCACATCATCACATCATCATTTTGGATTCCTTTCGTTCATAACTTTCTCATGTCTCAGTTGTGTCTACTTTTATTTCTCCTAAGGATTTTTAGGAGAAACATCTGAGACACTGTTGAGACTAAAATGAGAAAAGGTTAGAAAGAGCAATCACTGAGCAATAAAATATTCCTATGGGATAATCAGAAGTACAGTAAAGTTATTTTCATATTCTAGTGGTTGGGAGCAAAGCTGTTCAAGCCTTGAGCAATTTTCTTTTTTGTAAAATTAAAAGAAAGCAATGAACATCGGTTGGAAGTTGTATTTTCAAACTTTGAAGTGTTGCAAATATAACACATTGTCTGCTCCCTATACATTTACATTAAGTGAACACACTGATATACAGTCCTGTTACTCACTATATGATTTATTAAAATAAATTCATGTCATGTTTAACTGTTCGTTCACATGTGCTGCTGAAAATGTTCTCTCAGGTGCGAGAAAAACTTTGACATTTCCAATTACTCAAAGAATAAAACCACCCGTGAATCACGTCCTCGTGTAAAACAAACAAATCAGAATATGGCTTAATAACACTATTCACAACCCACATTCTTAAAATATTAACCTTTTAACACCTTTGTCTGTTTAAAACATGTTGTGTTTACTTTTAGTAAGATGATAATTAAACCATCATTGTGTAAAACCATGAGACTAGTGCCCTTTAAAATTCTTTTTGGTGTGGGCCAAACACCGACACACCTTTCTCAATCCCAAATCAAGCGAAATACAGCCACTTCTATTCACTGACAAGCTATAGCCTACCTATAAATCACTTCAACATTGATCAAACAAACAGATGCTAATTAATTAACAATCAAATTAATAATATTACCAAATAAGCATTTGCCTTAAGGCTAAAATTGCACACATTGAGAGATGTTTCCCCTCCTCCTACACTGAAAATAACACTTTTTCTGCACAATGTCTATATATTTCACAGATAGGTTTGAGAACAAACAGGAGCCACAATCAGCTCTTTGCTCCAGCAAATATCATTTCTCTTCCTAAGTGATGTCTTCATGTTTCAAACATCCAGACAGGTTCAACAGAAAATTCTCCAATCACACATGATTGTGCTTGGCAGCAGTTACTGAGGTGATCATAATATAAACCAGAAACATAAATAAAGCAAAAGCATTTCACAATAACATGAGCTAGATTGATATAGCAAAGCATGCAGTACTTTGTGTCAGTTTCTATGCACACCTGTGTGTATTACTGTAAAAATGCCTTGAAAATGGGTATGTAGCTTAACGAGTTTCAGTGCCACAGGCTTTTCATTTTATAGCAATATTTACTTTATTTCACACAAAAAAAAAGCTTTAAATAATTTCAGAGAATGAATTTTACAAGCTTAGAATTCCTCCAGCCTGATATCATTGTTACTGCATTTATAGGTGTTTGTACAAAGCTTTTAAACATACATTTGGATATGCACTGAAACAATATGAACATATTAACAGCATCTAAAGCGTAGACATTTTTCCATATGCACAGCTTTAATATCTTATATTATACTGGTACACTTATATTCTGTTTTGTAAAATTGTATAGTGAATTTGAATTTTTTTAGCTGTTATATATATATACACAATAAATTAAATAAAATCTCATATATATTCTATAAAAAATTTTTTTGAATGTATACGTTTTTTTCTAAAGTTGTTCCTATGTCAAATGCTGGTGTCTTATCATTGTCGATAATAATGTACACAAGTATCTACACAAATGCATGACTTTTTATGTAGTTTTACCTATGAGATCATGTTGCTTTCACACTTGCACCCTCATATAATGAAAAGTCAAGCTGTGCCACTGCTGTTAGGTCAGCAGCATCAACACTCACGTCACTGCAATTATTAAAAAGATGCACTGCCGAAGCATGCATGGGAAAAGTACAGCGTTTATATAACACAGGTTCAATCATGCCAAACAAGCTCATAACCAGAAGATGAAACTCAAAAACTGTTTGAATCCATATTTTAGATTCTGTGACAGAGTGATATGACTAATGTGAGATGCACAAAAAAAAACACCTATATAACAGATGTTAGTGATGTATTACTGCAGTATATGAGTTCATACATGTCTTTTGGACATCTGCCCGTCACTATTTTCTCTGCATAGAAAAAGTGCTCATCAGGACCATCAAGAGTTACAGGTTTGAATGCTTTCTGAATCCTGAAACCAGCATAGAAAAGATACAGGCCACCACGCCTCAGGCTCAAAACGACCCAAGGGTTTCCAGGGTCTCAGATCTCCATTCTCAGTCTTACCCACAGGACATAATAATGAAGAATTAGAACAATGTCATAGATCATCCTGACCACACCTGTTGAGAAGCGAAGCTGGTTCAAAACAAGTTTCAAGCCCATCCACTCCAGTTTATGCTAATGTCTCCTGCATTGTTCATACATTCTCTGCTTTTGTTTCAACATAAGTGGCTATTTTATTTGTACAGCACTTTTCACCAAACAAATTGTTCAATAAGTGGCTTTAAAAAAGACTTTACTCAAAAACACGCTTTAATAAAAGTGGTTGCGTAGTGATGCCATACAAGATCCATTTAGGGTTTCCCAAAGCACCTTTTATTGAACAATTCACTCTTTTCCAACATAAAGAAACGTTTCCATGGATTTTAAAGGTTCTAAATGGAACCAAAGATGCTAAGATCAAGAATTATTTCTCGAGACATGACAAGATCCACAAGATGGTCTTTTTAGTACATCATTCCTAGATTTTATTTACTACTAAAGCTCCTTCTGTGAACTAAATATTCTAGTAGATTCTCTTACACTTACAATAAAAAGGCAACATGTTCACACAGCACACCGACAGAAAAAGCACTCAAACACCCAAGTGCTAGAGGTGTGTCCATGTTATCATAATCAGTCATTGTAGTATGAGTCCTAAAAGAGCTGAAGGGTAAAAAGCACTTCACAGACAGCAGTTTTAAATTAAAAATGTACAATGGAAGCCCTTTTCTGCCACAAAAAAAAAAAAAAACTAATTAAAATAAAGGTAATTGCGAATTGAGATTATAATTATAATATAATATAATTATTTTTGGGTCAAGTTGCAACTTGCAATTGCTATTCAGTTTATATCAAACAATTGAGAGTTGATCAAATTCCAAATTGTGAGATCAAAAGAAGCATTCAATTTTTTTTTTTACTGTTGTGGCAACCAATTTTTTTTCTTTTTTCATTTTCAGAAATGTTAATTTCTACATAAACTGACACTCTTTAATGCTTAAAGTTAACATAGATTTTTTTACAGTTTAGTTAGGATTCGTATCCCTTAATGCATTAACAATGAGCTAAAAATGACAAATATGGTGTTTATGAACGATTCAATTCATTCATCAATAATTTAATTGTTTTATGATGCCATTCGTTCATCCATCTGTGAATTTTCCAAACGGCTTGTCCAATTAAGAGTTGGGGGTGCTTCATTCTATCTCAGCAATTAACAGGACTAAATAAAAGATTAATAAATACTGTCACACTGTAAAAAATTTCTGTAAATTTACAGCATATTAACAGCGTAAATATACAGTACTGAACTGTTTTCTAAAATTACGGTGTCTTACCGTAAATGCACACGTGATCGTTGGGAGAGGGGGAACCAAAGACTAGCTGACGCATGGAGGAGCATGGTTTCAGTCAAAGTTTTATGGATTTCATCTCAAGTTGAGGCTCATTTACAGGTAAGCAGATCAAAGTCTGAATACATTTTTATCTTAAACTGCAGCGTTTTTTTTAATGTGGGCACAATATTTGAATTTACCTTTGACAAATCTTGCCAAGACGGTGAACTAGCATGTATGCAATTTTTACAAATTTCTCCTGAAAGTTAAGTGTGTATGAGTGTGTTTGTGAAGGATTTGCATCGTTTTTTTTTTCCTGGTGTAAAATCCTGTAAATGTTAAACTTGTAAATAGTTAAATATAAAATACTTGCGTTCGCTGATTATTTAATTGGATATGAATTGAACATATTTGGCAACAAGATGAGCACGTGATCGGTGGGGGAGGGGAGCAACGGTTAGCATCTGATACCAGAGAAAAATCTCTGTGAATAAAACGGATATTATCTCAAATATAATCTCGATTACAGATTGCAGATAACGAGGATATGAAGTAAGTGTGTTTTCCTGATTTTCTGAAACACTTATTTGCACAATTATATTTACATTTTGCATTGGCGCCAACCCAGTGTAGTTTAAAATGGAGGATTTGTTTCATTTGCATTAATGTTGCTAAGTTAGGTGCGTATAAAGTTGGTAACTTATATATTATCCTTATATATTGGGAAATCGAAAATAGGCCTGTAAACTTAATTTTACTTAGGAAGCATAAACTCATCGCCTTTTGCATGAGCACTTGACTGGATACGTTAGATGGAAAGAGTAGCGTTAACGTTATGGTGAGAAACGTTTGTTTTTTTCGGAGTGACACATTAGTCTTTCAATATAAGTCGTATCTAAAACTAGTTAGAGTGTAATCTAAATATATGCGAACTTATTATTAATAAAGTGGGCTTTGTATGTGAGCACATTTTAATTTTGCACTGGATTTATTGGCACAAATCTCTATATCACAGAGGAAACGTTACTTCATTCACTTACATTCTAACTTGTTCCTCAGCCTCAAATACAGTTGTGTGTGTGTGGGAGAGTGTGTGTGTGTGAGAGAGAGTGTGTGTGTGAGAGAGAGAGTGAGTGAGTGTGTGTGTGTGTGTGTGTGTGTGTGTGTGTGTGTGTGTGTGAGAGAGAGAGAGTTAGAGAGAGAGGAAGAGGAGAGAGCAGTAGACAGAATATTTTTAAGTGTTTTTAATGAAAAGTTGGAGGATGTCCCAGGATGAGAACAAAGATATGGTACACCTGCTTGTCAAGATTCTAACGTTAATGTCCCACTTCCAGGAACATGAAGATGGACTGGTTTCACATGCAGATGTAAGTATTTAATTTTCTTCTTTCCACTTCACCACATTATATTATGTAATATTATTATTTGTGTATTGTGTGTTCTCTACAGGTTGCAGCATCTGCATCTGAGGTTGAGAAGACACTCAATCTACCTGCCAATCCTCATCTGATTTTGCTGGGTTAGTGTGTCATTGCACATGATGAAGAAGAAACATTTACTGATGGCTGAGATCTAAAATTGTTAACATTGCTGTTGTGCACAATTGTTAAAATTGCTTCTTTTTTTTCTTTTTTTTTTTGTGAGTGTCCAGTCAACATTTTTGACTGCAGTTGCAAGTGTTTGCTGTGCACTACATCTTCAACCTGCAGTATCAAGAGGCGGCTTGTTGCACGTTAGAGTTTTTTCAAAGGTAAGTGTTTTCCTTTTTGCGTATGTTTTAATCACTCTCTTAGAATATGTGGTAACACTTTATAATAAGTATACAGTAGTAAAGTAATAAATTATTTGCAAACTAGTTACCTCAACCTTTCTCCTGTGTTCTACTTGTGTTCTTCCATTTCAGTTTTTTCAGTTCATCATCTGAAACACTGTCAAATGTGGTTTTATTTGCATGCCAGACACGGAGAAAATAGGAGAAAGGCATGTAGATCCACATTAAATCCAAACGAGTCAGAATATATATATAGATCGTTTGCAAATGATTTATAAGTGCTTTATTACTTTATACTTATTATAAAGTTTTACAAAATTAATCTAAATTCTAAACCAAATTAATTAATCAGAATTTTGAAAAATGGTTATTATACACTTCGGTAATGTGTAATGCAACTTTGCTTAGATGATTCTATGGAATAAACCCAGAAAGAGGCTCAAAGACCTGCCGAGGCAAGGTAGTCTCCAAGAAGACGGGGAAGGTGGTGAATAAGAAGTCCACTACAGTCAATCCAAAGGTTGCCACTCTACAAAAAAATCGAATGGACTTCAAATGGGACTTCATCTAGGCAAGTGAAGTTACACATACATTTTCATTAAATACAGTTCTTAATACAACTGATTTCACAGTTTACACACACAGAATATTTCTCACATTTAAACTTGTTTAACAAAAAAAAAATCAACATTTAAAAGTAGTCAGTTGAAAAAGACTGGTGTGACTCATTTTGGTTACTAACGTTGCGTCCCTGTAGTTTGCATTACATAAAATAAAATAATTTACAGCAAAGAAACGGTTTTATAAATAAAATCCACAAACCTATATTTGACCCAAAAAAATGTCGTCAGTGGCACTGAGAACTACCCTGAAGAGGATACAGGATACTCATTACAACCCCTATGTTGTTGCGACTGTTCAGTCCCAGGTTACACAAAAACTATCCAAACACACAAAAAAATTCGAGGTTGAAATAATATAATGATTTTATTAAAACCATGAATTTTTTTTTTTTTTTTTTTTGAGTACATGCACACTATTAATCAGTTTAGTTGGTCCACTAATGTTGCTCAAAGTCTGCTTAATATTTAACTTAACACTCACGAAGAAATTAAATAAATATGTTTTATGATTTTTTTTGTTTTGTTTTAACTTTTTCAAATTACATCTTAATGGTTAAAATACATTTTAGAAATACGTTTTATTCTCAAATTCCATTTTTATTCCTGTTACAATTAAAACATGGAATAACAATTGTGTAATTATTCCTTAAACATCATTTTTAATGATTATTATTATTTTTATTACTATAATTCTTATTTGTATTATTATATTACTTTGAAAATGACATATTCTACTGTACAAAAGTGATATATTTCCGTCACAATCACATAATAATAATTTTTGAAACTTTGTCGATGTTTAGCATGGGAATCCAACTCTTTAACAGTGTAAAAAAACTTCAGTATGCATGAAATAGCATTTCAACCCCCCCACCCCCCTTAATCTAGTGTTCCCTTTTTTGATTAGCTAATTAATCCTTTGGATAACTTTACAAAAATTATAAGTACAACTTCGAACATAGTATTGCAACTTTTATTAATTAATACACTAATCCACATCGCGATTTCAATTAGTGTACAACACTATGTTATTGTATTCATCACAAATGTGACAAATTCTGTGACAATCCACATTATTTGCCTATTTCCGTTTTCATGATTTGATTCCGTGATTGCCTCCATGTTTTTCACATCGTGGAAATCGTAGGGTCCTAAGTTTATGAAATGTTTTATATTATTATGCAGTATACATGTTTTTTGTTACGTTCTATTAAAATTCTGCTGATGTTATTTTAACTTAAAAAGGATTTTTCTCAATTTTTATGTTTCAGATTACACCCCTCCCTGGCTACACTTGCATCAGAGTTGGTGACAGTTTTATGCTTCTGAAACGTTCTTGGACTGTTCTACAAATCCTTGCCAGGTTTTGACTCATTACACCAAAATAAGATTCTTGTTCAGAAGTTGTTTGCCATTTCTTAAAGGCTGTTTTTAGGGGAATGTACACTCCAAGCCCATGCCCATGCATTGTCGTACTCATAGCACAAAGCTAGACCTAAAATGGCTGCTTGTTTTGTGTTTTATATGGTCAACTTAAATGTGTTTAAATATGTCCACAGACTTCTGCAGGGTTCATTTTGCACATTGTCTGTTTTGTAAATTGGTTAATTTTCTTCTCTCTTCATCTCATCTTTCTCTAACACATACAAAGACTGACTCTTCCATTTTGATTGCTTATTTTTTTTGAAGAAAGCATTTGAATTATTGGTTGGGCACTTAAATAAATAGTGTTCTATAAGAAATACCCCCTTGGTCTTCTCTTTTCTGTCTATTTGCTGCCACTTTTTAGTATAAATGAAATGCCAGTTTGTGAATTTGTTAAAATACAGATATTTTTAATAAAGTTAATGATTGGCAAAATTGCCAGTTCTACGGTTTAGAAAAAAAAAAAACTAGAATACAGTAATGATCCTGAAAAATTACGGTACACCGCTGGAAACCTTGCTGCCAGTATATTACTGTTAATTTACAAAAAAAGCTGTAATTCAGAAAACTGTAAAATAACGGTACACAGCTGGAAACCCTGCTGCCAGTATATTACCGTTAATTTACAGAAAAGCTGTAATTCTGGAAACTGTAAAATAACGGTACACAGCTGGAAACCCTGCTGCCAGTATATTACCGTTAATTTACAAAAAAGCCGTAATTCAGAAAACGGTAATAAAACTGTAAAATTACGGTACACTGCTGGAAACCCTGCTGCCAGTATACTACCGTTAATTTACAGGACAATTTTTTACAGTGCAGAGTTAGATGATTCCTAAATAATATACTATCTAACAAGACAGCTAATTTGATAAACACTGCTGTTTAATTTCAACAGCAATTTTATGCATGTACTTACACTTTGTGAATTATGTGATGATGTCAGTGACACTCCATGCACCAATAGCTGGAAGCAACAACAGATTTAGAGTCAAAATACATCATAAAACAAACAATTCATTTATGACTCTGTGAGGGCATGTCTCAACTGTGAGGTAATTGACACTCTCACTGAGGATGTTTAGTGAGTCTTACGGGGCTCAGGCCAAATGTATGATTCAGAAAAGTAAAAAGAGGCCTCCCTTGTTTATTTAGCATTTTACACTATAAGCTGGCTCATGCCAGTTCGATCTGGTATCAAATGCATTGCTGTTACCTTGCCCCTCAAATAAAGTGATTACAGTTATTATCAAAAGCAAGTTATGATCAGTGTCAAGAATGCTAGATAAAATCAGTTATCTTTGATGCCATGCCACATACTGTATATGTTGGAGTGGTACATTTTGAAACTTTTTCTTTCTGAATAATGAAGACCAACTATAGTATACAGAAAAATATAAAAATAATAATCATACACTTGCATTCATAAAAATACATGTTATAACCCGTGTTATCTTAGTATTATTTAAACACTTTGTTGTAGTTTTTATTAATATCTTGAATGACCATCCATTTTCTCCACTGAGAATCCCCCATGCAGGATTTTGTTCATATTTCCACATACAGTCAACTACGTTTTGGTGCCAACAAACTTAGAACTATCAAAGGATTTTCACTGATGACTTTAAAGTCCTGTGGGTTTTCCTTTGGTAAGTGGCATGTTAGCTCAGGCTGTAAGAACACAGAAGGTTGTGGGTTCGAATCCCAGCAGAGTTGGTGTGTTCAGAGCTGCTGTTCCTAAGACCATGAACTGGAGTTTATATCACACCTTAGACAACGTAGGAGTCTAGATGTGTGAAGGGAGAGAAAGATTTATGTCCTTCATTAAATAACTCCTGGCATGTTCCCTACGATGTTATAAATAGTATATTTTTTTCCAGTGTTGTTGTTGACACATCAATGCCTTTATTGTTTATATGTTTACAATGTTTCTACTTAATCCATACAAGCCGATCATCAATCGTGAAATTAATTTTGTGTAGTGATGAAGATCTGTGTTCCTGTAGCTCAATTGGTAGAGCATTGCGCTATCAAGGGGTTCAATTCCCCAAGAACACATGATAGGTAAAAATGTATAGGTAAGTCGCTTTGGATAAAAGTGTCTGCTAAATGCATAAATGTAATTTTAATTTAATATGTGTGGATATTGTAGAACATCTCATTGATGCTATGCCACAGATAGTGACATGATAACTGTGGTGGTAATACTGTAACAGATCTTTCAGTACAATAAACCAAGCATGCATTGCATTGCACACGCAAATGAGAATCTTTCTGAAGCAAACGGTTATGCTAAATGGATAGTATTAACAGTAAGCAAGATCTGTCCAAATATATTGGTAGTTACTGAGAGTATCTTGCAGTTTACGAACGCAGCGTAAAGTAAGTGAAATTTACAGTTCAAAACAGAACTTATATTGAATTTCTATTTAAACACAGATAATTAAATGACTTGAAAGGGTATGTTTAAGTTGAACTGGAGCTTCATGTAATAATCTGTAGGCTTTTGAAATGCAAAAGTCGTGAATATCACTTAACAGGACAGAGAAATCAAGTGAAATCCAGGCAATTCTACACTTTGACAAGTCATTGACTTCATATACACCTATTCCCACATGCACTCACATTCATTGTAGACGCCCATCACCACACCTGGCTGGTCCAGGTTAAGTCTGGTTTATGAAAGAAAAGGGGCCTCAATCACGCCTTTTTCAGACATGTTGGCCCAGCCCTATGACTCAGCCTGGAGACTCTATGATAGAACAGGACGTTTCAGTTATCATCCGAATAATTAAAGGCACTCCTATGGGAAAACTCTTTCCAAACTGGTTGTACGTGAGGGGCTCCTTATCCAAAGATGAGCCGCACACATAGCCCCACCTACACATGCAAACTTATGCTAACGCTGAGGCCCACTTAGTTTGGTTATCTTACTGGAAATCATCACCAAAAAAATTCACAGAAATGTCAAAAAAAAAGAGAGAGAGAAGTGTCATAATGAATCTTGTGATGTGCAAGGATTGTAGGAGACATCTAAAGCATTCTTCAGCTTGTGCTGACAAGTATTATTGAATGTTTCTGCAAAGTTTCAGTATTAGAAAATAATTATAACAGACAGATAGAAGAGGAATGTTTCAAATAGTCATTTACAGTATTATAATACTCATGTATCCCAACTTAATTTGCAGAGACCACTAAACTCAACGTTAAGATTCATTTATATATATGAATAAGAAAAGTTGTGTATTTTCTCACTATTTTCAATCCCTTCGTGCTATTATTTGTTCAATTTAACATAGGGATGCGTATTATATCAGTATCATACTGTATACAAGATATTTTTTAATTGCCCATGCTTAAATTAATCTCTAAAACACTAATAATTTAGAAACAACGTTAAATGTAATCTTTAGCCAATCTGAAACTGAATATTCATTTTTCATACACACTGATGCGGAGATTGCTAGAACTGATTCATTGATTAAAACGATTGATTTAGTTTCATTCTTTTTACAAAGTTTTCTATTCTAGTGTGTTTTGACAGAAATTCTTCCTTTCATTCTTATCTTCTTTCATTCTGCATTCTTTTAAAACACACCTGAATATTTAAAAGCACAATTTTTTTGCAAAGATGAATGTAGCAAACATTAATCTACACAGAAACAAGTGATGAGTGCAGTTAATTATTCTTATGCACGAAATGTATATTAGTACACATTATTGTACTCAAGTGAAAGTGTATTTTGATGCACAGAAGATACACAGGACATTTTCTTCTCTTCATTTATTTCCATTATGTACAGTAATCCAAACTGGGAAATTGAGGCTGGTCTGCAGAATCCGTTCGATGCAGGAGACCCAGAACCAAATGTTATTTTATTTAATGAAAACAGTTATAAGATCATAATGCTGTCTTCTTGTGAATGGTTGTAACAATATTTGGAAAGTGATCTCAAAGGCTTGGGTGTGGACAGGAAAAAAGGATGTGGTCTGAAAAGGTGGGACCCATCTTACTCACTAATGATTGGTGGGCTTTCATGAAAAGGAAGATACAGTATCCCTTGTTTCAGCATGATGAACATGACTAAGTCTGAGCAAGCACGCAACTCTCAGATTTCAGCTAAAGAGCTGCTCTGCCTTTATATCATCATAAACTATTGAAGACTGAAAATATGTGACATTATAGTAGAGTAAAGCTGTGCAAAACTTTCTCTTTTTATTAGTTTGAAACAGAGGTACATTTACAAAAAAAAAAAGCAGTCAAAAACTGAACACATGGAACCTATGTAATAAATTACAGACAAATTATCATGTAAAAGTATCAAACGGTGGAAGTTACAACCCACTACAAGATAGTAAAAAGTCACTCTAGTGAATATGTGAATGAATAAATCAGTTTTCTGGACAACTTTCAAGCATTGCGTTATTGGCAATGTTGGGCCCCGCCTAATGTGTAGAACAAAATCACAGCGTTCATGTTCAGACAATCCCAAACACAGTATGACTTACCAATGATTCACTCTTCTTTGTTGCACTGTGTGGTGATGCCATACAAATCCTGGATTAAACAGAGGCCACCATTTCTCATTTCTATAGTTCTTCATTATTGCTGCTTGCTGGACTATAAAATATTATACCAGTTAGATTTTGGGTAAAAACAAGAAGGCACAAGCCATGGCATTAGGTTTGGGCCAACTTCATTGAGGCCTCACTAAGACAGATGCTGCCAAATATGCTCACCGCCAACTGAAAATGTCAAATTTCAAATGTCAACTCAATTCAATCATTAGAAACTCTTTTGCTGATTTTGTTCACCCCTTCTCTTTCCTGCAGCAGGCCATGCTGATTAACAACAGGTGTCATCCATTATCACCAACAATGAATCCTTTTTTTGCGATTTGAAGTACAAGGACAGGGATAAATTGGAAGCTGGTGTATTGCCATTCAGTATGGGATGATGCAATTGATGCACTATGGCTGCATTTCCACTGCAGGGCTTGATGCCCAAATCCGATTTTCTGACTATATCCGATTTTTTTGACGACACGCTTACATCATCTTTTAAAAGTGTCCCATATCCGATTTTTGCATTTAAACTATATACTGTTGAAACTACCAAACGTAGACGTTCTGACCCGGAAAGTGAAGTAAAACAGCACGAAATACAACGGATGCAGATGCAAATAAAATTATACAGTGTTTTGATTTCCATAATATTTTGAAAAGTCAACAAAAAAATCTGCAAAACATGGGTCTCGTACGGCGGAGAAAAAAAGAGGAGCCCTTGTTGCAGCCTGGGCGAATTTCGCACCTATAATAAGTCATGTGATCACAGTTGTTGGTGTCCACCTGAGTTGACGTCACTTTTTTAATGATGTATGACTTGCATTTACAGCTGCTTACATGGCACACGTAAATGCACTTATCCGATTTATTACCAAATATGAATGAGGCCTGAATCCGATCTGAGAACATCGGAATCCATGCAGTTTTTTCCTGCTTACACGTTCACCGGTCATATCCAATCTGTGCCACATGAGAGGAAAAAATTGGAATTGGGTTACTTGAACCATGCAGTGTAAATGGGGCCTATGTGATGTTACGGTAACCTAGTTTGATGTACCATTTTGTAGAAAGGACTACGGGTTGTTATTGTGAAAAAATGGTGCAATGAGAAAATAAAGAGTGTGTTGTGCTTCAAATGTGCCTCTAAAAACTAATTTAGAGTCAGTTTTATAATATTATTTTTTGTATTTTTACCCAAATGATATGTTAGGCTGTATAAAGGGGATAGTACCAGTTAGTCCTGAAATGTAACTGTCCAAGACATTGTTGCTGCACATCATAAATCGTGTTTTGCCCTGTTAAAAGGGTTCTTCCTATTGTTACAGGCCAGTAAAAGTAAAAACAATACAATTTGCCTAAAAAAATAAAACAATAAACAGAAAAATTATCTATAATTGTATAATTGTAAATGCTATCAAATGAATTGTCATCACAAAACTGTAATATTCAGTATGATGAATCCTCAAAATACTTGGGATTACATTCAAGTGTAATGTAATCAAAGGTAATCTAAATTGTGGAAATTAGCATTATCATATCATATCAGTATAAACTGATATATTAAATTCTACATATAATAAAAATTGATAAGGGGGGGGGGGGGGGGGTGCTCTCTATAATACTGACCCTCAGTAATATTTCAGTAATAAAGTAATTGGCATTACTGTATACTTATATATTCAGTGATCACAAAAAAAGGCTATACATTAGATATTTCAGTCATTATGGATATTGTCAATATGATAATACATATTTATATTATGCCAGTATCTATATGTACATATTACTGCATATTCCTTTACTTGTTTTGGTTGTCTCTAGAAGGCAGTTTAGTCGTTCAGATAACTAAACTGAATAACAAAACAATTTTGATTACTAAACCAATGTTCTCATATGTCCCAATGAAAATATAGTTTTATACCAACATATGCACCCAAAATGCCCTACTCTTTCATCTTAAATGAATTGATTGGTTGTTATGAGAGTGATTAAAATATATAACTCCAAAGTCTCAACAACAAAGTACAAATGAATACAGAAATTTCATGCATGATCAAGTTAAAACACACATCTGTGGAAAATGTCAAATTCAGGCGTTTTTTTCTAATTGCATTAAAATAATTACTTCAATATGGGACGCTTCAAGACATCTTTGATCTCACAATCCAATCTCCCACATGGTGTCACTTCTATCACCTGACAGATTGCATTGTATGCATTCAAAGAAAATGCTGGGGGTGAAACTCCATCAAAACCCCCTCAACATCATTTCACATTATCACTTTTCAGATCAATGGATTAACAATACCATTTTAAGAAAAATGCACTGGGGGCTAAATACCACGTAAACAATGTATGTTAATAAAGTGACTCATCCTGAACTTCCACAGACAAATATGCTAACTTTTCCAGTGACAAGTGGCTATGTTTATAGAAGTCCCTGTTAATGTGCTAGCTCATGTCAGTAAACCTGCTGTACACTTCACTTTATCTGATGAATACTTCAATTAATCTTTCCACAAGTCTGTCCAGATCCACATTGACACTTTGAACATGATAGAGGCGATACTGACATGCTAACAAAAGCCGCACGTGTTGTTAAATAATGCCACCTAAGGACAGCTACAAAAAAAAACACACCGCTCTTTGCAGCCACCATGCACTTTTCTGAGTTGTAACTATCCAAACTAAAAGTCTAGCATGCTAATGCAAACAAGTTGTTGACATTTCCAACAAAGTAACGTTTCTGCTATGTGTTTTAACATAGGGTAACATAAAAATCTACTTTGCATGCAACTGCGTCAGCCCTCTGGGAACCACAGTACAAAGTGGTGAAGTAGTGTCCGTGACAGAGCCATTGAGGCGAGAGAACAGAAGCTTGATTGTTTGACTGGAAAGAGGAGCCTGAAGGTCACAATGGCTTCCAGGACGAGCGCCAACCATAAACATTTAAGCCCTTCATCAAATATTCCCCTATTTAATACTCCTGCATGGCGCTTGAAGCAAACAGAGTGCCATGAACCTCCCAAAATCATAAAATATGCATGGAGTTGTATAGTTTTCCATGCGTTAAGTTTATAGAATGCCATATGGTTATTTAACGAAAGTGCTCTGGATTACAGAGCACTAGTAAAATCTAAAGATTTTGTAGTACATGCAAAAAGGTAGTTTGACCTTGTTTTTCCACTCCCTGTTCCTCTCCTAATTTCTCCACTTGACGTGAGTGTTTATGCATAAAAATCAGGGTGTGGCCAGGCCTCCTCTGCTGAAAGTACTCCCATACCAGCTCAGCAAGATGGGTGTGTGTATCACTTGGACAGGGGCGAAAGGCAGGACAGGAGCCTGAGGCCGAAAGGGGAGTGGTCAGGTGAGCCCCTCCCGTAGCATCAGGTATAAAAGCTGCTGCACTCCTTGAAGAAAGCACTCAGAGGGATTTATATCACCTCTTAGTGAGTTTGCCTGCTCTGGATCTCTCTGTCTCATCCTGTTCTTTCTCTGTCTGATCCTTACCCCTTCATAGTAAACAGCAGCAATGTCTTCAGTCAAAACCACTTCTTACACCATCAGCGGTGGAAGCATGAGTGGCGGCGGCATGGGTGGAGGCATGGGTGGAGGCATGAAGAAGACCTTCTCTAGCATGTCTGCCAGCGCAGCACCCATGGGCAGCAGAATGAGCTCTGTGTCATTCCGTCGCTCCGGTGGTGGTGGTGGATCTGGAGCAGGCTTCGGCTACAGCATGGGCGGCGGTGGCTATGGAGGAGGACTCGGAGGAGGTTACGGAGGAGGTTTCAGCAGTGGTGGAGGATTCGGCAGTGGTGGAGGATTCGGCAGTGGTGGAGGATACGGTGGTGGTGCAGGATACGGCGGTGGTGCAGGATTCGGCGGTGGTGCAGGTTTCGGCGGCGGTGGTGCAGGATTTGGTGGAGGATTCCCTGGTGGTGTGGTACCCATCACAGCTGTCACAGTCAACCAGAGCCTCCTAGCCCCACTGAACCTAGAAATCGACCCCAACATCCAAGTTGTCCGCACCCAGGAGAAAGAGCAGATAAAGACCCTCAACAACCGCTTCGCTTCTTTCATTGACAAGGTTAGTCTTCTCTTTTCAAGCATACACAATTGTACAACAAAATCTAATTTTGCACCTCCAACATTTTGACTTTTCATCAGAATGTCTGGTTTTCATGCACATATTTGAAACGCCTTCACATGAGCTGGGTTCTTCTCATTAAATATTTAACAGCCAGTCACTTGCACACGGAAATCCTCCTAGTGTCAGATTCTGTATAACGGTAAGCCCAAAGGAGACAGGCCGGCATTGCATATGACATTTTGCATTATTATCACTAAATTTAACTCAAGCAGTCAAAGTCTATATTTTAGCACAGGCTTTAGTATTTTTTCATTCATGCAATTGTTCTTAGACAAGTGGGGGTGAGTTTGGAAACCCAAGCCAGGTGAGATCCAATGACTAGGCCAATCCAAATAAGGGCATGGATCAAGTATGCCATCTATCCCTATGGCAGCATTGCAGATGTGTGTGTATGTGTGTAACAGATGAGCATAATCTTTAACTCTTACTCAATGCAATGCCTGTCATATAATTGGTACCAAAATTGTTATTCTGTATGTAGGTCCTAATAATAATAATTTTAATGTATCCTAAACAAAACAAGAGGTTTTGATTCTCTTACACCTTTGAGGAATTTACAATGTAACCACACCTTGTAAATTCCACCCCTTACCTAGGTGCTACGCCCATTTGTATGATTCTGGCAAGAGATATGATCAGCAATCATGTAGCTCACATAACTCTACTGATGTCATCGATGCATTGTCTTTTTTTTTGGGGGGGGGGGGGGTATGTGAATCTTGCAAGTTCTAAGTCATTGTAAGTATTTGTAGAAAATTTATTGCATGGCATAAATCTACTAGAGGGAGGGAACAGTTAGTGCCTGAGGGTAGGGCGTGCTATATCATCTCTGTTAAGGCCTGCAGCTTGGCACAGGTCTCCTAGGAGCCTCACCCTTTTATACCAAGAGGGACACATTGTTTTGGGAGCATAAATTGGAGCAAGGAGAGTCTGAACATGTTGTGCTGTCACTTTAGGTTAGCATTTCATTATCTCCAAAAGGGAGTGTGCACATTAAGAGGACAGTTACTCCACAAAATGAATATACAAGCTGTGCTGGCCAACAAGGCATGGCACAAATGCTACTAAATTCCCCTAAAGGTGCCAAAGGTGTGTCACCGCAAGTCCTGATATGCAATAAGAAGCATGCTTTATAATTACTGTAAAGGACATATCTTGTGGCTTGAGTAATGGCAGATCAAAGATCCTTGATGTTCTCCTTTCCTATTGAAGCCATTTATTCATATCGTTTACTGGTTTATCTCCAATACAGGTGCGTTTCCTGGAACAGCAGAACAAAGTACTTGAGACAAAATGGAGTTTACTGCAGGACCAGACCACCACCCGCTCCAACATCGACGCCATGTTCGAGGCCTACATTGCCAACCTGCGCAGACAGCTTGACGGACTTGGTAATGAGAAGATGAAGCTAGATGGAGAGCTGAAGAACATGCAGAACTTGGTAGAGGACTTCAAGAACAAGTGAGTAGCTGTGCAAGAGCAGGTTTATAGTATTTGGATTACACTTTGTGTAATTAGCACCATATGCTAAAGCAGAAAACTTATCTTTGCAGATATGAAGATGAAATCAACAAGCGTGCCTCAGTGGAAAATGAATTTGTCCTGCTCAAGAAGGTAAAACGCTTGTCTGCTGTCTTGATTCTCTAGTTATAGTTACATTTCTTTTCATTGTACATCTGTAAAGGCCACACACTGTATTAAGCTCCATGCATGTCTTCATAGGATGTTGATGCCGCATACATGAACAAGGTTGAGCTTGAGGCCAAGCTTGATTCTCTTCAAGATGAAATCAACTTCCTCAGGGCCATCTTTGAGGAGGTGAGAGTTTGATGAAACTATATTACCACTGACGCTAGTTTTACTTATGCTAGGTTTATCTCACACATTCACCTTTCAATTTTAGGAGCTGCGTGAACTCCAGTCACAGATTAAAGACACATCAGTCATTGTTGAAATGGACAACAGTCGCAACCTGGACATGGATTCCATCGTTGCTGAGGTCCGTGCTCAGTATGAGGACATCGCCAACCGCAGCCGCGCTGAGGCCGAGTCGTGGTACAAACAGAAGGTAAGAAAAGACATTCAAGCATCAAACCAGCATTATTTTAAAGCAATCAACTGACAGATAGTAATCACAATGACTCTCTTTTCACCACCTAGTTCGAGGAGATGCAGTCATCTGCCGGCAAATACGGGGATGACCTTCGCAACACCAAGCAGGAGATTGCTGAGCTCAACCGCATGATCAGCAGACTTCAGAATGAAATCGAAGCTGTCAAGGGACAAGTAAGAATTTTGTTAGTCTTTGGATGCTTTTGGATGAAGTTTGGACCTGAATTACACATCCAACCAAATCCTTAGTGTGTACTAAATGTACTTTCATAAGAAAAAAAGTTGTACTTTATAATGCAAATTTCCATGTTATGTTGGAAATAACTTAATCTAACGGAGTCCCTAGGTTGGGGATTACTGTAAAAGTGTTTCTGAAAACTGAAGTAGCAATGTCTTCTGCTCAGCGTGCCAACCTGGAATCTCAGATCGCTGAGGCTGAGGAGCGTGGAGAACTGGCAGTGAAGGATGCCAAGCTCCGCATTAAGGACCTGGAAGAAGCCCTGCAAAGAGCAAAGCAGGATATGGCGCGCCAGGTGCGTGAGTACCAGGAGCTCATGAATGTCAAACTGGCCTTGGACATTGAGATCGCCACCTACAGGAAACTTCTGGAAGGAGAGGAGAGCAGGTCAGTCTCCTTGCTTTTTTGAAAGTCTATTTTTTCTGTAAATGACATTTTCTGTGATGTGTCTTAATACTGACATTTATTTTCATTTTGACTTTGGCAGGATTGCTTCTGGTGGTGGCTCCGCAACCGTCCACATCCAGCAGACAAGCAGCAGTGCCAGCGGTAAGTGTGTTATCTTTTCCAATCATGACCGTAGACACAAAACCAATAATTTGTTAAACTAATGTGTGTGTTTATTGGTTCACAGGTGGCGGCGGCGGTGGCTTCGGATTCGGTGGTGGAGCCGGATATGGTGGTGGTTCTGGATTCGGTGGTGGATCCGGATTCGGTGGTGGTTCTGGATTCAGTGGTGGATCCGGATTCGGTGGTGGCAGTGGCTTCAGCAGTGGCAGCGGCTATGGCTATGGTGGTGGCTCAAGGATGTCCATTGGTGGCGGCGGCGGCGGCAGCCAAATGTCCATTTCCCGCTCTGTGGTTCAGAGCCAGCAGCGCCACAAGTAAACCAACAATGTCCAGCCAGTTCCCCGCTCCCAAATTTCACCTACCATCCAGGCAACTCCTATCTTTTTCACACTTCAATGCTTCATACCTTTTTGATGTGTTTAATCCCCAAAAACCACGGTGACCCAAAGAGACTCTCATGTCAAAGTGTTATATCAGAATGGCTTTTCACGCTCACGGTGTTGTCTTTGATATTTGTTTTTTCCTCTTTGCATCGCTCCTCATGCAGAGTACAAATTGTCCTTAAGGGGATACACAATGATAAAGGAGCTAAAGACAGACAAAGCATGGAGCTCAAGTACTTCTTCAGAGTGAATAGCTTTTGTTGCTCTATGTAACAACATGCAAGCATTAAAGAGAAAATGAATGATTTTTTCAGCTGACTCAGAATTCTGCATCACTACAAACAGCATTTTAATGCTTCTGCTGCATACTCATAGTGCAACAAACGCTACTCAACTGAGATTGTACTGCCCTCAGAAGGGGGTAACTGTGAGTCAATCTCAGTTATTACCCAACTTTTACTCTTTCCTTTTCCTGATTTTGGATGATGGGCTGATGAGCTGTTCTTATGTCAAAACTGTTGTATCATCGAGCCATGTATCACATGGAAAAACCAATAAATCAGGGTTACATAAAATCATTTGTCTTCAGTTGTTATTTCTTCAGACTTTCTTTTTTACACAACATAGGAATAAAGAATGCAACCAATTTTTAATTTAATTATCACTGCTGTAGAGATATTTGGCTCAATAACATGTCCACAGTAAAGAAAAGGGGGGTTAAGTACTTTATGGTTTAAAAAAACTTTTGGGCCGATTTTAAGAAACGTTACAAATTTAATGACCCTAAAAAATGTAGTGTAAAATTTAATAGCATATTTGACTTTGACCTTAAATATATGTGAGTGTACACATCTTAGAATTTCAATTAGAATTTTTGTTCTTTTAATAAATAACAATAGAAGATCATACTTTCTACTTAGTATTAAAAATGTAATTCTTTTCATTAATTCAGTTTTTTTGCCATCTCAGCCTGATAATTTTGACCCATATTTTGAATTCACACTAGCAAACATAGTATCCATGTTGTAGACAAATTAGCTAGCATCCATATAACATGGATCACAACAAAATGTACCAAAACAACCAACAAATGTACCATGGTAATACCACGGTATTCTTTTTCAAGTACTTTGGTTTTTGTACTTGAAAAACCTTTTAGGCAAGTAATTATTAATAAAATTAATTAAGAATAAGCATAAAATAATATTACAGTGGGAAACAAGTACATCTAAGATCTCATCTTCTAGATCAATGTAACCAACTATTTGAGACTTTTGAGATTTGAGATCCACCACTGTTGTGAATATTGACTACACTGCTAGTAAATAAAGCTGATAACGGAAAAAAGACTCTTATTGTGATGTTCACCTCAAGATTAGAAAGGTCAACGCGTGCAACATTCAAAAAAGATGAGGAGAACCAAAATACCAACTCTTCAGAGAGTTAAATAACGCTGTTAAAAGTACACTACACATGAAAACATTTGTTGGCTAAACAGATAAATACTACCCAACCACTATTCAAACGCATTCCCATAGGACCTACCTGACCAAGCAGTGCCAAAATATCGGGTTACATCAGGTAAACTAAGCTTCCTTTCAGTGAGGGTTTAGCTGGCAGGTCAGTCAGTATTACTCAAACTCCTTTAAGGACAATTCTGTTGTTGTTTAAGTGGATGAACCTGATAGCTATTGTCCTGTGGGAGATACCAACCTCTGTTGAAATCAGCTGATTGATTTATCAGAGTGAAGTGTGTTTTTTGCTACACTGTCATCCAGAAGATCCAAAATATATTCCGTTAACGTTAAAGGCAGGACACTTCAAAGCAGACTGGCCTGTTTGAATCATAGGTTTGAATGGAGATTTAAGGTAACTTAAAATACTAAATTTACCTTCCGAATACTGCCCCCTAACGGTAAGTAAAAATTGTACATCCACCTTTCATCCGATTGTTTATAAAATACAATAAATACAATATAAACCAGTTGATATTAAATATCAGTATAATAGGATAGAATATTAATGCAGAACAAAGGCATCCACAAAAAATGTTTATTTTTTATTTTTTACACTTTTATCTTTCTTCACTTGATTATCTTAAAATACTTGATATCTTAAGAAATCTTTAAAAGTTGGTTTACACACTTAGACAGAGTCAATATCTATTTAGTTAACACTGATAACAAAAAAAGGATGAAAAACTGTGGAACTGTGCTTGAAAACAACAGGTTTTAAAGAGATTTGATAAAAAAGCAGACAATAGTTGATGAGTGTGTTTGATTGTTTGGAGTGCTGTTCTCCTGATGTGAATATGAGGTGTTATGTTGCAGTCGCTCTGGGGTTGTCCGGGTCAAACGTCATGATCTCCATGTGGATAAGACCTGTGAGACATGAAAAGGCAGAACACTTTTAAATATCAATAATGCCAAGACCAACATTAGAATTTAGAAACGTTTGAGAGCAGATTAAACAGAATGTCAGAGTACACAAGCAGCATCAATGTTAAATAACATGGAGCTGTATATGTGTGTATGTATATGCTCTCACTCTTCCATTCGCTGACGGCCAGATCCAGACTCTCAAAGGAGTCATCATATGCAGGAGACACAGGCTCGTTTTCAGGGTCGTGGAACTCAGAAAGATATGGGTGCGAAAGAGCGTTTTTTGCCGTAAGTCTGACCTCCGGGTCTAAAATCAGCATGCCTTCCAGCAGGTCAATGGCTGTTGATGGTACACACATTAAATCAAAGCTAAATTACAGAAAAAATGCATCAGATATGGAACCCTGTCGAGACAAATGCTAATATTGTCTTTACAAAGCCTTGTTTGAGAGTTTAGAATAGTATTAAATGCTTAAAGCTTTGTCAAGCAGTAATAATAATAATAACAGCTATCATAGTAATATAGTAGCTAACGTGGTAGTCTGCCACTAGAGGGCGACATTATCTCATTCAAAACCAATACAATATCACACAAATGCATTTGTGACGATAATTAAAGGAACACTTCACCCAAAAAATTTATTTTGCTGAAAATGTACCCGCTCTCTGGACCTCGGCAGTAAATGGGTGCCATCAGAATAAGAGTCTGAAAAGCTGATAAAAACATCACAATGGCGCCGATAGCTTCAAAGGTAGCATGTTGACATATGATGCGGATGCACTTTTGGTGTCCCGAGTTTGTGTCCCAGTTTACAGACCTTTCCCAATTCTGCCCCCCCCCCCCACACTCTATCTCTCCCACTTGTTTCCTGTTAAAAAAAAACACTCTCCTATCAAATAAAGACAAAAATGCCAAAAAGAAATAAAAAAAAATAAAAAAAAAAACATCACAATAATCCATGCACCAGTCCATCAGTTAATGTCTTGTGAAGTGAAAGCCCTGTGTTTTGTAAGAATTAAATCCATCGAGTCGCTTGCTTGTAAACGGTTCTTAATAAATATTTTTTCTTTTTTATTAGAGAAAGCAATGGTAGAGGACTCATATTTTAGCCTAAAGCAATAATTTGAAGTTAAAAATGTCTTAATGGATTTGTTTATTAAAAACATGAGCCTTTTGCTTCATAAGATGTTAAGTGATGTTCTGGAGTGGTGTGGATTGCTTGTGGATTACTGTGATGTTTTTATCAGTTGTTTGGACTCTCATTCTGACGGCACCCATTCACTGCAGAGGAACCATTGGTGAACAAGTGATGTAATGCTACATTTCTCCAAATCTGTTCTGATGGAGAAACAAAATCATCCACATCTCTAATGTAGTAAATTTTCAGCACATTTTGTATTTTGTGGGCTAAACTATTCTTGTTAACCTGTTAGATAATACTTACTGAGTGCTATTAGTTTTTCAAATATTTCTGAAACTGAAGTTGATTCAGGAGTTGTAGACATACCGTTAGGATCCATACCAGAAAAGACCTCTTTGAAGGCCTTTTTCTTTTGGACTGGAAGTGAGCGTACATATGATTGTGCCTGCAAACACATCAATACAATAATGAAAAATAGACTCCTAAAACAGACAGTAAGAGTTGGTCTGATGGTATTTGCCTACATCTTTGCTTTGCATTTTCTGAACAAGCGTTGAGTTTGGAGTGCCTGTCAAGCTGAGGATCTTCTTCAGCTGGTCAATACCTTAACATGGCGTTAAAGAATAGGCACTCCTTTGGCCAGCAGATATATTTTACAAGTGATGAGAGAGAAAGGATACTGTCAGTGCCTGGGAAAAGCACCTCTCCTGTTATCATCTCGGCCAGGATGCAGCCAGCAGACCAAACATCAACTGAGAATATGACCCAGCCACAAAACACACAATACTAAAATAGTCAGTCTCTTACTTTTTAAATCACCTTATACACAATGGGTTGGGTCAAAGGTCACCTGTTTGAGTATAATGCATCCAGTTGAAAATGACTTCAGGGGATCTGTACCAGCGAGTCACTACATAACCCGTCATCTCCGTTTCAGCGTGTCTCGCCAGTCCAAAGTCCAGGATCTTACCAAGAGTGGAAGAAAGCACATAGTATAGGCCAAATAGTAGTTAAACAAACAAACACAAATCGTACAAGAAGTGACAAAAGGTTTCAGGAGGGAAACAAACAAACAAATTACTCTTCTGGTCATAGTCAACACCTTACTTTCATTCATTTTTTTCATATTATATTTAACTTTGCCGTGTCACCTTTAATTCACAGTTTTCATCCACTGCAAGGTTACTAGGCTTAAGATCCTGAAACAAGACATCAGTGATTACCGTCATTTCATCGTGTATATCAGCAACGGGGTTTACTTGCACAAGAATATATTCCAAGCCTATTAATCAAAGATTGACCATATTGTGAAGTAAATACATGAATACATCATGAATACAAAAAACATTCAAAGAAACATCACAGCCTCTATTTGTAGTAATCTCATGATTAACGTTTTGCATTTAATCATGCTTTAAAATTGATGAAAAGTGACAGTAAAATCATTAAATCTTACAGACCCCAAACATTTTAATACTAGTATATAAGTACGATTTATTACATACCCGATGAATGATCCCAGCAGAATGAATATACTAAGGAAACAAGTATCTGTTACTATTTAGATGCAATATCAATCAAAATTCAATTTCATCAATAAGTGGTGTTCAAGGAACTTGTGTATGACGTCTATCGAAAACATCAATAATGTAAGTACAGTGCAGAGTTTCAGTGAACAGACTGAAGGCAGACCTTGAGTCCTCGCAGAATCTGATAAAACAGGTATGTGATGACTTTGCTGGTTAACTGTTTCCTCTTCATTATGTGCCCGAGATCCTGAGCAACAAACGGCATCACCATATAGCTGGGCAAAAAACATTAGAGAATCTAAGCATTTCAATACTGTTGACCTTTGTATTTTTCAGTGTTGTTTTTCAATTCTGTTTACTGAAACTGAGATTTTTTAAATATATATATTTATATTTCTTAACATTGAAAAATCACTCACATCAACAAAATGGTGAAAAATGAAAAACCCTGCATAGAGCACATAGTCTCGATCACACACACATACATCCACACATATATGTACTGTATGCATGCACTGCATCCTTCAGCCTGTCATGACAAGCGTATGATTTTTGCACAGGAATGCATTCTGTTCATCTTGACACTCACAAAGTATCAAATTTCTCCAGCGTGGAATCAGGGGTGAAGACATTCAGGAGGCAGATCACCTACAGGAAGAAGCATACAGTATATTTACATTCAGGGTTGGTCTATGCATTGCAAAGTTTTGTTATGATTAATTTCACAATTATTCAGCATGACAATATAAGTTATTAAGTTTAAGGCAATAATAAAAGAATGGCACATATAGTGTTTTTTAGTTTTTAATATCTTTCTTGCATTTTAGGAAGCAGGACTTCAGGTTTAGAGTTGTCAGTACTAGCAGACTGATCAGGCGACAGTCCACTGGCCAAAGTGAAAATATCTTACCCTAAAGACATCATTCTTTGCTCATGTATGTCTGTGGCTTATGGAGCACCCAAGGTGACATTTTTGTTCATCTAAGAAACATTGCTCACAAACTTTTCCTCACAAAGCTTTGGTGCTGGTACACAAAACTTTAGCTTTCCCCAAGAAACTCCAGAAGAGAATGCAAAAGCAGTGTTCACTCACAAAACGCAAAACTGATGATGGAAAAATGAGATGGGAGAAATTACTATATTTCAATGCTTTTATAGGCAAACACAACATTTCTTGGGAGAATGCAAACGTGAAGGAAAACTTTTGTAGAGAATGCGAAAGTATTGAAATGTTACTCTTCCTACCATCTGATATTTTTTCCATTACTGTGTCTCCTTAGGGGTTCCATAAGGGCTTGAAGAATAAAATGATTAACACTTTTTCAATTTCTATCAAATGCTTGTTCACACATTTACATGGATTCGTGTGTTGTTACAGTATTTAGCTACTCCTCCTGTAATTGTTGTTGAATCATCAAATCATCTCAGTTTTACTAATGTAATCGTATTGAAAATGAATATTTGATCTTAAACTGATGCCAGGTGTCTTGACTACAAAAATCAACTTATTGCAAATTTGTGATTAACCCCATAATTGCTGCTTGCAGCTGTTTATTTGCTGTTGCTAAAAAAAATGATTAAAGCAAACTTTGCCCTGGAAAACTCAATGCTGCTAAAAATACTTATGAACTTGAAAATGGTAGTGACTTAACTGGTTTGGGATTTGAAAGGAGGATAAAATATAGCATTAATTATTCTTGCTACTCAACCAAAAGTCTATTTTAAACAAGCAGCATATAGTTTACTGAGCACAGAAACTGGTTTGAGAAGATAAAGGGGGGCTTACACAACAACAGTATCGTGAAATCTTTTCATTCTCTTTAAACTGACAGAAGGATTATGATGCTATTAAAACAACATACATACATAATAACTGGTCTAAATGATAAATGAGAGTTCATAAATTAAAAGGCTATCAAGAAGACAGTAAGAAAATGTAAGACGATGTAAATAATACAGAAACAACGATATTTGATGAAAAGTCTGGTCTAGGTGTATTGTGTATATTGGGAATTTGAGACTTACATTGTCGTGCTGGATGTGACGGAGCAGGCGCAGTTCTCTGTAGGCACGTTTAGCATGGATCAGAGACTGGAACGGTCTGTACAGCTTTTTAATGGCCACCTTTTCCTTTGTCTTCTGGTCAGTTGCAGAACTGCGCACAAGTTATCATAAACCCCCGTTAGAAACCTCATCACACGTTCGTTGAACACATAATTAGTTAGTTTGCAAGTCCCACTATTGTATGTCATAAAACTAAAAATAAATCTAGATTCATTAATTATCATCATTATGTCGGAGTCACAATTTTGATATAAATAAATGTTACAGAACTAAGAGTTAAACTTCCCTTTTTCTGGTTCATTTCATTTGTCCTCGGTGTTACCACATTATTGATGAGAAATTATGCATAATGTTCCTTTTAGATTATGTGCATTTTAGATCATGCATATTGAAATAATAATAAAAACCATATATGCTGCACATTTGTAAATCCACTGTGCTCCACTTACTGCATTCAAATCAATTAGCTGCAGTAAAACATGTGTTCAGGGTTTGCGGTTTTAGTTGCAATGTAGCATGTTAAGGGAAAATAACAAGCAAGAGGACTTTTATACCGAACACAATGTAGCTTTGCTGTACTCCATTATAGAGATCTTTCAATCTTAGAAAATGTCTTATATTTTAAGTCAAATAACATGCTATATATTATTTGTTCTTGTCCCATGACTTGTTCTAATGGGGGTCAAATTTGACCTGTAGAGTCAGAAAAATAAAAACTAATTATAATATAATTTCAATAATAATACATAACCATGTAACCAACAATACATAGTCATTCATTATCAACTGTCGTAAAGACTCTGCTCATGACAGAAGAAAGCTATTGATTGAGACAGTGTCAGTATTTTGGGGGAATTTCTGTGTTATCAGCAAGCGTGCTGAAACCTGCCCCTCAGGTATGTGAGTGCACATCTGTGTTCATTACACCCAAGGCTCACTCAGTCTCAATATATAACATATCATCTATGTGATTACATTACATGATAAACATTAGAAACAGTAAAGTGTAGC
This sequence comes from Carassius gibelio, assembly GCF_023724105.1. Lineage (NCBI taxonomy): Eukaryota > Metazoa > Chordata > Actinopteri > Cypriniformes > Cyprinidae > Carassius > Carassius gibelio. Next base: position 9,724,992 of record NC_068393.1, read on the forward strand.
ACTGCATTTTAAGAAAAATAATAATACTAATAATAATACATTAAGCTCATTTTATACATAATTAATACGTCTATACCACTGTTTAAAGAACTGTTGTCAACATTTTTGGTTCTTCTCCAAATCAGTTCCATCTAGCATATATAAATCCTCTTTACCATAGCCTATAAACCTCCTTAACATATATCATTTGCCACATACCATATATAACTCCCCCTTACATATACAGTATAAACCTCGTTTCCATATGTAATTCTATTTCTACATATAACAATAGCCCTCTTACCACACTGTCCCATAGGCTCCAGAGCCAACGGGCTTGAGTGAGGAGTAGCGGTCAGGAACGTCCCATGTGGTTTTCTGGATCTCCAGTCTGTGGAACCCCGCTTTCAGAGGAGAAGCCATGAGCACGTCCACCTTACTCTGCGTGTCCACTTCCGTCAAAGCGCACTGCTCGACCCTCGGATGGTTCACTGTGACCCAGGTGAGCGGCAGTCAAGCGCGCGAGGACACGCCCACCTCCACTCGCCTTCACCGTCACGTGATTAAGGTGAGGGTCCTTGTTCTCTGCTCATCCAAAATAACTATTAGGATTTTAACAGTAGCTATTTGTCTTTTGCGATGAATAGTGCACACCTGACTGTCGTCTGTCTTTGTTCATCAACAACAAAAACTTTTGCTGAACGTCCAGGAAGTTGAGGGTTTTATTGACTACTACCATAAAAAAAAAATTAAATAAAATATCAAGAAGAATCTGAAAGCTCTTTGAGAGAGATCCCATTTCATTCTTCATGGTTTATAGTAACTGCAGTAACTATTGTGTGTTGGTAGAAACTGGTTTAAACATTTGTCCTACTATATAGGCCTAATATTTTATCTGTATAGCAGTGTATAAAATAATATATTTATAATGTATAAAAACATAGTTGAGTTGTTACACAAGTGCAGTGGTGTATGTTGTCACGCTACATTGTCAGCATGGTTCCTCCCATTAAATTACCGTTATAGATAAAATGTGTAAAGGTTTATGCATATATACACTACCATTCAAATGTAAGAGGCCAGTTTTTCTTTTCTTTTTGAGAGGAATTAATACTTTTTATAGAAATTAATACTTAATTCAGCAGGGATGCATAAAATTGTTCAAAAGTGACTGTAGAGACTTTTATGTTGCTACAAAAACACCTAGGCCTATTTCAAATAAATGTTGTTCTGAACTTTCTATTTACCAAATAATCCTGAATTCTACACACACACACACACACACACATACAGTATGTGAAAGTATATATCAAGATTTCAAAAAAATACTAGTTTTAACAAAATTGGCAAAAATATTGTTTTTAGAATTGATAATAGTAAATATTTCTTGATCTTCAAATCAGCATATAAGACTGATTTCTAAAGGATCATGTGACACTGAAGACTAATGATGCTGACAATTCAGCTTTACATCACAGGAATAAATTACAGTTTAATACATTCAAATAAAAAAAACTGCCATTTTAGATTAGAATATTTCACATTATTATTGTTTTTACTTTATATTCATCAAACTGAATGTAGATTTGATGTCACTAACCTTGCAAACTTGAATCTTCAAAAAAAGAAATTCCTCTTCAGCAGAGCATGCTGTATTGCGTTGGTAAACTCTGCTTTGTTTCCAGACAGACTGATAAAAAAGGGCGTTGAGCTTTTACTTTCTGAAGACAATCAAATTCGAGCTTTTTATATTATATATAAAAAAAGTGTTTCCAGGTTTTGTGCGCATTGTTACAGATCAAACGGACGGATGGGCTGTGGGATGGGCTGTGGGTGGGCTGTGTGATGTTTCAGGCTATGACATCCAGCAGCAAAGTGTGAGCAAATGAGCAGTAGAAAAGAAATCAAGAGATAACACTGACATAGTTTGCCGTAATGATTCTTCAGATCATCTAGATTATTCACACATAGGCCTACGCTGATATCGCTGCAGATAATATGGCTCATTATTATTTGCCAGACGGAACTTCGTGAGCTGCATGTACAAATAATGGACAACATTGGACCTGATTGACTTTCATTGTATGAAAACACACACACACACACACACATACACATTTGACAAGATCCAATGTTTGTCAGACAGCATTTGTCAATGTAGTACTGGTCAGAAAGATTGTCAAGGCGGGGTATAGCAAAGGGTTAGTTCAGAGGAGGTTCAGTTACATGTGTTTTCCACATGCAGGTGTTACATCTAAAACAGATTGTGTTTGCAGATTCCTCTTCCTTTGGCTTCTGTGTGTAAGATAAAACAGTGCTGCAGAGGAATAAATAGATTGTCTTACAGAAGGTCAAAGGTCAGTTCCTCAAGTCAGAGAACTCTCATCACATTCAAACACGCTAAAACATATTCACAATATTATCACCATTATCATTTAATTAAAAATGTTGACAACATCGTCCTCTTCTGGTTGTGGGCAGCATTACAAGTCTTAGGTTAAATGAATCCCTTTTTTATCTTTAGACGATTGACAGAGTGCGTTTGGTCCTTCAGTTTTGTTTAGTTTGTTTTGCTATCTTAAGTTAATTCCATCCTAAGTGGGTTTTTAAAGATTATATAGGTGTGTGTGTGTGTGTGTGTGTGTGTGTGGGCAAGTTTTTGTGGCATATCATGACACAATTCTGTATAATGACATGGGCATGACACATGTATTACAAGGAGAGGGTGACTTATGAGGACATAACCCGTGCCCTTATTTTTCAAAACGCTTATAAACCATACAGAATTCGTTTTTTGAGAAAGTAAAAATGCACAAAGTTTCCTGTGAGGGTTAGGGTTATGTGTAGGGTTGGTGAAGGGCCATAGAATATACAGTTTGTACAGTATAAAAACCATTACACCTATGGGATGTCCCCACTTTTCATAAAAACAAACGTGTGTGTGTGTGTGTGTGTGTGTGTGTGTGTGTGTGTGTGTGTGTGTAAGAAAGTCAATCTTGGCTTTGATAATGTACTCAGAAAGTGTCCTTAATCGTAACACATGTATTCAAAATATACTCCGCTACACTGTGGTTTTCAAAGCAATGAATTGCTCTGATATGGGCAAAATAAACATGGTGTGTTTGTGGAAAAGAATGAGGCCTTGATGTTGGTTTACTCTGGAGGTGTGGAGGAGACTGCCCACGGGGCATACACAGAGGTGACAGGAGATTGGTTGTGTTTTTATGAAGCCCACTGTGAGGTGAAGAGGGATTGGTCACATGACGGTGATGCTGGATGAGAGGTGTGGCCCGACTGGGTGTGTTTTCATGAATGTGTTTGTGTGTTCTTTCTTTGGCTCTGTGAGCTCCCACCGCACAGACACACCCACTCAAACAAACACCCACCATCTGTGGGACCATGAGCATATACACTCTCTCTCAAAATCTGCCAAAGACAGAATGTCTAGAATGATGCAATCAGAGATGGAAAATGACTAAATTTCCTAAATAAATCAACTGCTTTAAAGTATTCTGTCATTTTTGTTTCCTACACTACTTTGCATTTCCTCTCAGTTTCAAGCTTTGTTTGCATTTATAGCTAGCCCAAATGTGACCTTTGACCCTGTCATCCTCTCAATAAAGAAGAAACTGAATGAGGCTTCCATTTTACATCATGTGTGTTATGAGCTAAAGTAGCAGAGTTTTATATTTTAATTGAATGTGAAATAAACAAAAATTATTAAATGGGTGGACGGATGGGATGGGATGGGATGGACGGACAGACAGACGTACGGACGGACAGATAGATAGATAGATATATAGAAATAATCAATTATAGATAGTTAGGCAGACAGACAGACAAATGATAGATAGATAGATAGATAGATAGATAGATAGATAGATAGATAGATAGATAGATAGATAGATAGATAGATAGATATTCACAAAAATACAGTCCCAAATGTATTTATTTAAATGTATCTATTTTCTTTCAAAAGAAAACAATGGTCATCTGTGTTTTAGGGTTTTGTTTGTTTGTTTGTTTGTTTGTTTATTAATTGAACCAGGATTCAGTGAAGACAACAGACAAACAAACCAAACAACCAAATGCAGACTACACTGTTTTAACAAACAAAAGTAAATAAGGTTTTCTTTCAACAAACAAATAAATAGCCTACATTTTTCTTAATACAACGAAACAACTTTTTTGTTTTGATGTTACGCTAACAAAAAATGATTGTTTTTGTTGCTTTTAAACAAACAAAAGCAAAGAAAGCATTTAGATGAATAAAGATGGCTGTTTTCGCCTCTTGTGAGTGGATGGTTGATGTCTGAAGCCCAGCCCTCTTCCATCACTCACGGACAATAACACACTGAACCGACCGACGCTCACCTCCCGTTATCCCTCAACATACACACACAGAGCCGCGGATGAGAGACGGGCAGAGACGGGCTTCCCGGAGTCTGAGCGGCTTAAAATACACATTTCACTTATGAGATTTTAGGAAATCGTTCTTTGCGTGGACACACACACAAACACACGTGTGTAGAGACGGGCGGGCGGCAGTCGCGCTCCCGGTGAAGTTACAAACGGAAAGTCTCTTCTCTCGCGCGGATTAACCGGGATTCAACTCACCGCGAGTCTGTGGGAGGCGAACCGACGCCGTTTTGTTCCGAAGAAGATCTCAACGCTTTAAATGCAGGTAAAGAAAGAACAGCACTGTTGATTTAAAAACTGCTTTGGGGTTTATATTTGATGTAGTCGCGTGCTCGGTTTAATCTGTTCTTAATGTGGACGCTGGAGTTAGCAGTAGTGCAGTAACTTCTGTGGTAGCTGAGGAAATTAACCAATGAAATGGGCACAGATTAAACAAAAGTTGCCAACACCGTTTAAATCCAAACGTCTGTCTTTTTCAGTATAATTTCGGATTCCGCTTAAATGCTCGCATTTGTGTATTTGAATGTGAAGTCTGTGCTTTATTGGAGGAGCTCATTCAGTCTCTGAGGTAGCAGTCGGGAAAAGATTGTTTTAGACTGCCATGTTTAAGTTGTTTTGTTGTTAATCTGTATACTATTATATATTGAATTACAGTATATATATTTTTTTATTGATTCAATGTTTCAGGTTATACATGAAACTGGGCAGTAGAAGCATCACCATAATAAACTTGCTGTCATGATCAGCTGCTCTTAAAGTGCTCTCATTTTTTTGGGGGTAAATCAAAATGGTTTACATGCACAAAAAAAAAAAAGTAAATAAATAAAATGAAGGTGCCTATTAGAAACAGTTTTAATGATTTCAATTAAGACATACAGTAAAAAATGTTTTAAATTACACAGAGAGGGACACCGCTTCATGTTGGCTTCACCGGACAGCCTTGCATTATGAGTCCTACATTACTAATAACATGTTTACTAGCTTTTGGCTAGTACTTTACAAATCATCTTCAGAAGAAATGTAAATCAGCAGCAGCTAGTAAATCTTCATACATCCAGGCTGTTAAAAGTGTACTTTTAACAGTAAATCTCCGATACCTAAACTCCTTGTACTTAGCTAGATTAGTTGTCAAAATGTGTGTTTACATGCACTTTAAATGTTCAATATCAGTTGGATTAAAGGAAAAATCTGTCTTTTTAAAATGTCATGTGAATGCTTTGTTTTGACTGAAATTGTACCGGTCAGGACTAACAGACCTAGATAATGCCATTCTAGCTGGGCTTCATCCAGCAGGGTGAAAATTGTAGCTGAAATACACCAAACCCCGCTGTAGCTCGGTTAAATGGTGATCAGAGAAGAAGCTGTGAGGTACGAGGGTTTTTCATGAGCATGTATTTTAGGAGGTCATGAATCTGCCTGCCAGCATCTGTTGCCTCATGGTGCATTCTTCGGCTGTGTGTGTGTTTGGTTGTGGCAGGAGATCTTTAGATGCCTTTTAATGTCAGTGATCTGATTCATCTGTACTGTTTTTCTTGCTTTAGCCAAGAAACACAAAGCAACCTCATATTTATTGTGAATATTTTCATATTGGAATGAGTTTAGATTATGCAGGGGGATTTTAAATAAGAGTCACCAGCAGAGATCCAGATTTATTCTAATTCTACTGGATGGCATATTGCCACCTGTATACTTTACACTTTACAACCATACATATTTCATTAAGTGGTAAATTACGAGCCTACTTAAATCGGCTTTATACCTTAAAATCTATTGATAACCACCAAAATAATACAGGAGATAAACCACACAATTAAACCGGTTAAATGAAAGTCTGTCCGTATCAGTACTTGGATATTGATTGTTCACAGGGTCAAAGGAAAAAGACTATCATTGTAACACAGATGTCAGTAAAATAATGCCATAAACATTAACAAAACATAAAATGTAACACAAATCACCTAATGTGCACTGATAACAAATATAAGAGACAATACAATATAGTGCATAGCGGTTACCTACAAAACACATCCATTCTACAGTATTTTACAGTACAATTGCATGTTATGGTTATGGCCTGTTAAACCTTTTTTCAATGGTAAGGTAACTTACAGTTAACCAACAAATTTTACTGTTGCATTTAGAATTTTTGTTTTGTGTTTTATTTGTAAAAATTGTAAACATTTTGACTGTAGCTTGATTTGTAGCTTCAGAAAAACAGTTTGTTGCATGATTATAACTGTGTAAATATTCAATGTGTGGCTGATGGCATCCCTCCTCCCATTAGGAAAAAAATGTTCATACTCCCACACTCTCACATCCAGCAAACGTTATTTAGTTGCTGGATCTCACAGAAGGATGTGTTGTGTGGAAGACTGTGGTGGACTTGTTAATGGACTGTCCATTGCACTTTTCATACTCTGTGAAAGGGTTACTCCACCTCAAATAAACCTTTTAATCACGATTTTGACATACACACAGATATGCTTTACAGTCATAAAGGCATTCAGTGTGAATTTGAAACATTTCCAAAACAAAAGAAAAGTTGTAACATGTCTCTAGAACAGACATAAGTCAAAATAATCACTAAGTAAAGGTGTGACAAAATGTCTAGACACATGGCTTTTTTGCCATGCATTAGTCATAGAGCTCATTGTAGCGGTGCTTCAGGTGTTGAAATATATTTGTTATACATTATACAGGTTCACACGTACCCCGTTTGCAGTGCGTATACAGTATGTGTAAGCGGTGCAGAAGCAGCAAGGAGAGCGCATTATTGTAACGCGAAAGCACATTAAAATGACGCGTGACCCAACCCATATTTGGTTTCTACCTATAGAGGAACACATTAAGGTTCAATATACCAATATATAAATATATCAATATTTTATCTTCTTCATTATCTGCACAAAGATGTGAACGTCAAGTCAAAAATGTTGCGGTTAAAGTAAAAAACGCTTCTCTTGTTTCCATCTCTGGTTTTCTTGTTTTAGCAGAAACCTTGCTCAAAGATGACCATCTGCTCGCATGCTTTGTAGTTTCCTTCAGCCCAATATCAGATTAACCCCTCACCTCATGTTCTATGGGAGTGTGGTGTGAAACCACGGGTCTGGAGGGTGCCAGCATTAACAGGTGCTAGCAGACATAGACTGGCCATCTCATTTAAATCCACATCCTAAAACTCGGGTTTTGGTGTTCTTGGTGTGTGTTTTAAACTTGCGTTAATGATACTGATTATGTAAGATTTGTTTTAGCGATTTGATCACTATTGTGTCATCGGCTTATATGTGTCACTGAGCAAAAACTGAAAGATTGCATAGTACATCCAAGTTTTTGGTCTGTTGCTTTATCTTCATTGAAGCTCTGTTAGAGAGAGGAAGGTGTAAGGTACAAGTTTTTATTGAGTGGGTATATAAGAAGGTCATGATTCTGCCTCCCAGCATCTGTTGCTGTGTGACCGAAGAGCTTCCGATGACTTTTAACCATTAGGCACTGAACTTGACATTTTAGTGATCTGGTACATCTGCACTGTTTTATGTTTCAGCCAAGAAACACAAAGAAAACTCATAATTATTGTGTAGAGTTGTGAGATTAGACGATAAATACGTCACCAGATATCTGGATTTCAGGCTTTTCTTTACACGCACAGGCTTGCATTTCTATACAAATACCAGAAATCATGAATCCTTGACATATTAGGCAATTAAAAACGATGGTTTCCGGGCCAGGAAAAGCCGCAGAAATTAATAACTTTTATTTATTTAATGTTAAAAATGACATTAACTAGTCACTTTCAGCTCTATAATATTTAAATATTTTTGTGAAAGCAATAATAATAATAATAATAATAATAATTGTAAAAAAAAAAAAAAAAAAAAAAAAAAGGGTTTCATTTCTGGTCCATGGTTTTTCTGTCATTGTTTTTCTTAACCTGAGTTATAATCTCCAAGCCCACACGTAGAAGGTTATACACACCAGAACTGAAAAATGGAAAGTAGATAAATAATATTTAGTGTTTACAAGAATGTGTGGGAATGTGGAAAGAGCCTTGAGGAACAAAATGAAAGAAGAAGATAAATCTCTCTGGGTTCTAATATCATGCCAGTGCTGCCATAGCAAGGTCAGTTTCCTCAAAGCCGTGGGTCACACCACCAGTTATCTGAGGATGGGTTAGAAGAGCAGATGCTCATTAATAAGTCTGGCAAACAGATGAAAGCTCTAAAAGAGATTTGAAATCGGCTCTCTCTTTTTATTGTTGTATTTCAGGTCAGCACAACCCGCTGTATACAAGAGCACAAATACAGCGCACCTCTTAAAACTTTTACAAGTGTATTCTATTTTTACCACCATCATTATTTTAAAACCCAAGTTGTAATATGGCTTAGTGTTATCAAATTCCAAAGGATGTGATTTAATTAAATGTATCTGTATCTTGAATTGTAATGTTATAGTCATACAATAAAATAAAAATGTACAATATTGTTAATATACGCTATATATTATTATTATTATTATATATTTTTTTTTTTACAGTGATTCTGCAAATGTTCCAAGCAAGCACAGCAAACCTGGGGAAAAAAATGAAGTCACATTTAACATTTTAATGGCAATTTTTATCTGAAAAATTTCATTAAAATAAACCAGCCATATAAATCGCACTCTAGCAACCACATAGAAACTCGCTAAAAATCACTCAAAATACCTTAACATTGTGACTTAGTTTTGTACTGGAAATTATGTGCTTTAAATAAGCTAATTCACTACGTTTCACATATTTCCCACATTTAGAATTGTGTATTGAATACTGAAATAATGCTGTTGCCTTTGTGAAACCATGCCAGCTTGTGTGTTTGTTAAAAGAAAGCCCACCCGGGGCTTCTCGTTTCTTCTGGTCACATGTGTAAAGGCCTTGCATACCTCTCCTTTCCTCCTGTTGGGTACACTTTTAGACTAACAACCCTCAGATAGCTTCCCTACACCAGCTTTCTCCCATTTCACTACTATGTTAGGCCAATAAACCCTCACTAGATCTAATATTTGCTCAAATTAAAACTTTGTACTTTTTTCTTTAGCAGTGATGATCTTCTGAATATATATATATATATATATATATATATATATATATATATATATATATATATATATATATATATATATTAACTTTATATACACGTCTGTTGTCAGGGCCCTGCTGAGAAGCTAAACCTCAAATGCTAGGCTAGTGTGCCAACATCCATCCTAGCTGTGCCTTGAGCATAAATAAGCCCTTTTATTAGCGCACGGTTGAGTGTTGACTCTGCAAGAGTGAGCTTTTCCTGTATTTTTATTCTCGACTGGGGCCAGGTGGAGAGATTAAGAAGTGTGTGGAGGTGTTGCGTGTGCTAACAGGCGAGGACAGTTGTGGCTAGCATGATCTCTTTGGGGTAGGTGATTGCTCAGTTCATTTGAGGAACTGTTGAATGTGTGAAAACACTTTCACTTTGTCCAACTTACACATACTTGTCATTTTGTCTCCCACCGGTGTGAGGTTCCTCTCCATGACAGCAAGTGTTGTAAGTTGTTGAGCTAAAAATATTCAGTGGTGCATATGTGCCGTGACATAAGTGTGCTTTCTTGTGAAGGCCATGTATGGTGTTTTTATATGGTGTTAAGGTGAATCTGGAGAGAGTAGCTTATAAAAAATGATTTCTCCGATCTAAAAGCAGACTAAACTTTTCGTTCTGTTTATATATTTTTTTCCTTGTGTCCACGTCCAGTTTCATCTGTTTGTATTATTTCTCCTTTCCTGTCACATTTGACCGTAGAAGAGTAGTTCATTTTATAATTTACTTACCCTCGTGCTGTTCCAAAATTTTTCCTTTCTGTGTTTTTTACATGGAGCTAAAATGAACACGATTTGAAGAGCTGGTGAGTTTCATAAACAAACTGGACTGATTTGTAAGTTAAACCTTTTGACTATTTGTGAGCCAATTCGACTGACCCGTTTACATTTTTTTTAAGTATCAGCTCACTGAAAGGAAAGATTATAACTGAATAATGACTTGAATGGGTTGCATGAGTAAAATAATGACTGAATTCTCATTTTGGATGAACTGTACATGTGGCGATTTGACATATGCCACTTGCCGTTTCCCCCCGCAGAGCTTTGCCAAGCCATATGAAATGTGGCTCCTGGTGAGTACAGTAAGCCAGGTCTGTGCCACAGACAGACAGCCTGACACGACAGCTGCATCTGCTCTCATTTTGACTAATCCATTAGCTGAAATGTTACAAGCCACTGGAGGGGGTTTGACCCGGGGTCCTTTTGACAATATATTGGCTTTATCTGTGGACATCCGCACAGTGACTCACTGATTTGTTTGGGTGAGAGGAAATTAGCTGTGACTACTGAAGCAAAGCAATTGTACCAGAGATGCACAACAACTTTTTGCTGGACAGCAGCCTAAAGTAGGAGAAGAGGCAGATATTGGGAGATGATTCTAATCTATAATCTTTATCTACATCTATTGCTGGAGTATAGTTTAGTTTCATACATTTGAGTCTGTGAGTTAAAATGCATGCACAAAGTTGTTGTTGCGTCTTAGATTTCACTAGTGTCATGGATCATTGGTATAGTTCATTATCTGTTTACCTCTGCTAGTTAGTTAATTGCTCACAGATCCCAGTGCAGATGGGAACAGCTTGTCCATCTGTGCAGCTAGCTTGTGATTGCACGTCTTACTGAAAGTTAAGATTTTGAAGCATCAATGTTGACGTCACATGCATTAAACAGGATAATATGGTATAGTATCTCAACAATTTTGGTTTTTCAAAAATGTGACTGAATATTTTTTTTTTGTATAGGCATCCTGCTGTTTTGAAAATAGTAACGCTATTGTATTTTATCAGTGTATTATCCCAAACACTTCCTTGTCTTCCATTATTCAGCCAAACAGATCCCACCTCTGAAGTTGACATGTGACAGCTCAGATATAGCGCAATGTTGAAAGCACCACGGTGCCTTTCAGAAAAGCGGCTGCTGCTGGGACACTACCCTTTCAAAAGCTGTGTCTTTGTGCCTTATTTAATCCCGAAAGGTGCATTTTAGTAGCTTAAAGGTACAGATTTCTACCTAAAGTGTACACACTAGTATGTGTACTGTATTGTGCCTTTTGAAAGGATACTGCCATAGTGACAGCTTTTCTACTTTTTAAAAAAATTATCAAAATAAGGTTATTAAAATCGAATAATATCTGAGTGGATATAAACATTTAAATTGCACATGAGGCATTTTTTATATCAGCATTTTAATGATTTTAATTATTTCTCTACTAATTAAATGGTGGCCGTAATAACTTTTCATCAGACATTTATTCAAATTTATGTTAAAATGAAATCTAATGAATATGTAATATAGTGCATATTTTTAACAAAATGCTCCTATCTAGAGTTCATTTCTTTTCTAGCTACCTAATGATGGACATTGGCTTTCCTGAGGTCAATGTATGTTGTGGTGAACAAGGAATCGATATTGTCACTATTGTTGTAGATCATTCAGGTTGAGTACATGAAGTAGGCATAGATTACACCAAAGCATGTCATTGGAAAAGTGCTAATTTAACGTCCCCATTTTGGTCAATTATTTCGGCCCTCCAAATCTAGCTGAAATCATTTTTGCAAGTGTTTTCATTTGCTGAAATGTTGGTGCATCACTAGTGTTTTGACTCATGAGATGTATGCATAACTTTTAATGTATTTTTTAATAAATTAATAGACCTGAGCAAAATAATAATAATAATAATGTCATTTGATCCTTACACTTTGGTGCTTTCAAAATTGCTGTGTATTAGAGTGGACAAATATCTACTTCTGACTCAACCAGTATAGTTCAGGGTGTTTGAAAACCAAATGGCACAAACTCCCATCTTCCAATGCATAAACCCAAGCTCTAGAAATGCATGCAAAAGTGCAAATTGTCTTGTCATTATTCCCCATGCATGACTGAATTCCTATCAAGGAAATAGTGGTGCTATTCAACACAGTTTTCCACGCTTATAATGGCTTTAAATGTGGTTAGTTTGCACTCAGTTCCACTTGCAGGCACCACTGTACAGTAATACAAGCTGGCTGAGCTAACCTTATTTGGCAGGAAGCTGTAAAAAATCTATGTCATGGCTAAAATCAGTGAGGCCAAACCATTGCACGTGTAACAGTCCATTTTCCAGTGTCCACCCTGAGCATCACACCCTCATCCCAGTCACACCCTCAGAGAGAAAGGAGGATTACACCTCTCAATGAAGAATCACCCCCTTTCTTCCCCAAATCTCAGATGATCGGAATAATGAAGAGAGAGATGGTGGGAAGCCAGGCTGACTCCACACGCCCCTCCCTTCCGGTTATTCCTGCTCCATAATCCCTTAATCCCATTGGATCAGGGAATATTTCTGTTTGATTAACGATCAATTCATCATTCAGCTACTTCGTCCATGTTTCACATAGCTGAGCACAGAGCATTTAAGGTATGTGAAGACTGCTGGAGCTCGCCAATAGTGACAGACAGTCATTAAACAGCCAGTTACTTAAAAGCACTTTCATATTTTTCTAAGCGTTTCAAAACTTCTATCCAAATGTAATGTGCAGAGACAATTTAATTATAATTGATGAACTGATAATTCATGTTGTTTGTAATAAAATTAATTGTAATTTAGTTTGAAATATATTTTCATTTTTTTATTGAAAATAGTGGGCCCTATCTTGCACCCAGCGCAATTGACTTTGTACACCGACGCATGTGTCATTCCTATTTTGCACCCGCGCAAAGCACGTTTTTCCCTCCACAGAAGCACGTCGCTAAACTAGTGAATGAACTTGCGCTCCCTGGGCGGTTCAGCGCAAAAAAGGAGGCGTGTTCTGGCGCAAACAATCCCTGGTGCTATTTTGCTGTTCCATTAAACAATTGCGCCACTGACCAGAAAAAAACTAGTCTAAAGTCAGTGGCGCGTTGCGCGTTGTTCATTATGCTATTTTAAGGGGGCATGCTTAATATAGCGTGCACAATGCGCAAACACTTTGCTCATGTAATCTACACAGATGCAACAGTTATTTTTGCAAATCATAAATTGTTACATTAAAAAAAGATTAACACATCAGATGACGGAAATCATGACGCTATTTTTGGGTGGGTTTCTCCCATCCCCATACAACACAACTTCTCTGTCTTTCACTGCTCTTACAAGAACATCAGTCTCCTCGGCTGTGAACCGCTCCTGGCGTGCGCCTGGTAAATACGCCATAATAATAGCAATCCATAATGGAACTTGCGCACCTGCTTTTAAAGGGAATGTTGGATGACGCTCTGATTGGTTTATTTCACGTTACACCCAAACCACACCTATGAATAATGAAGCTACTTCAGACCAACCCATTTAGATTTGCGTCGGGCACAAGAGCCATTTAAATCCCGCCGGGAAAATAGCAACAGCGCCGAGACCCGCCCACAAACTTACTTGCGCTTCGCGCTTTGACACTTGCGTTTCAGATTGTTAAAATAGGGCCCAATGTGTAAGATCCGTATTGTGTAAGCACTGTATTTTACTTTTTGGACTGTAATAGGATTTTGTTTTTATTTCCACAGTAACACCACATGACATTTTCATGTGCCATTAAAGTGATACCCCCCCCCCCCACACCCCCCAATAATTTAAACTCTCACCCTCATCTTTTTCTTCACCCTCAAGCTATTTCTAAACTCAATTTCTTCGGATGACCACAAGTTTATTTTATTTAACTTTTTAAGAAAAAATCCACCTCTGTGAATCCACGTAATGCATGTTCCTGACACTACAATAACAAAACAAAGATGATGATAATCCATACAAATCCATTCATTCTTCTAAAGCAAAATAATTGGTGTATGTAAAAAAAAATACTAATATTTATGTTTAATATTAATGTTTATTTTTTCTTTTAAATATCGTCCCACTCCACTTATGAAATAAAAGCATGCTGGGCTTGATGATGGCCATGGGTTTGCTTATGTAAGAAGTTTCAGTAAGTATACAGCTGAATGTAGTGCTGAATGAAAGGAATGTTTTCTTGGATTTGGAGTTGGTTCAAAGGCATTTTTTGCTGAGAGGATGTTCCAGCACTCGTCTTATCTCTAAAGCTGTGCTCAAAGTCACATCATGGGGTAAAATACTTCACAAAGCCTCCAGCATATATCTGATTTGATTCTGTTGTCTTTGTAAGTGTCTTAGACTAACCTCTGCCTGCCTCAGTTTCAAAGTAAGCAAAAAAACAGTTCAGTTGATTGTAAAATAAATCACTTGTTCATGACCCTCTGAAATTCATAAAAAGAAGATAAAATGATGAAGAATAAATATCTTGCAATCATGTTGCTGATGTTTGGCTTGTGTCTGTCAGCCTTGGCTAAAGATCCATTCCCCGTCTTGAGAGTGTTACTGTTTCTATTTTATTGCCGAATTAGCTGTATATCCCACATAGAGGGGTGAAGAAGTTAATCGATTTCCTGACAAGAAATTAAACTCAACATACTCATAAATGAAGAAATGTGTTCCTATGCCAGGCCTGTATCTTCAGGGCAAGAGGCATGTAAGCATTTCCCATGGTCTCCATGAATCTGCTGTGTTATTATTATGGGATAGTGACAGCAGTGTATTGCTGATAGAATTAGGGTTAATTTCTGTAGTCTGTCATCATGGTTATAGTCTTTCATTTGATTTTGGCGCAGTCACATTTTCTTGAATGTCTGCTCATGAAAATAGTTGTGCGATTATCTCTTCTAAATAAACCTCATAAGAACTTCTAATCTAATTCAACTTCTGTGTTTGGTGTTGTACTAAACATAACAGTAAAGCAAGGCCATGGTCACTTATCTTCTCATTGCCTTATCCTTGTTATGCAGTTTGATTTTTTTTTAGGGGATTTTTACTTCTGTAAACTTGATAAAAAAAGAGAAGTAATATTGTATAATGTTACATACAATTTGTTGGCTGATTATTAAATTTAAATTATTATTATTTTTATTTAGAGATTTATTTTGAATGATTTTATTTTATTTATTTTTTATTTTGAATTGAATGAATATATATATATATATATATATATATATATATATATATATATATATATATATATATATATATATAATTTTTTAATTTGTGATTGTAACTTATATTTTCAAAATGTAAACAGTTTAAATTTGAATCCCTTTTTTGCACATTAAACGACTATATTATTGCATAATATTTAATTGCACATAGCCTACATATATGCTTTCACTCTTTGTTTTTATTGCCTTCAAATTGCACATTGCACAAAATATTTTTATTTTTTAAATATAATTATTTTGATATAATAATAATGAATTAACATATAATAATAATAATTATTATTAGAATACATTGCATGATATTCGATATCCGTTCGAATTAGATTTTTCTCAAAAGTGACAGCCCATTTGAAAAAGTATGTCGCAGACCTAGAACATCGCAAGACGTTGAAACCATACAGAGATGGATTTTTGATGATCGCTGACATCTGTTTTACTTCATGAGCACAATTTCTCAGGAGATTCATGCTCTCTGTCCACGTGTCTTGTTGTGCAGACAGACCTGTATGTTTTTCAAAGAATACACACATTAAATATGTGCACACATGCCCTATATGAAGGTAACATTATTTTTGGATGGCCTCTTTCTTCTTGGATTGTAAAACTACAATGTATTTCTGTCCATACACTACCATTCAAAAGTTTGGGCTCAGAAAGAGAGAGAGAGTGTGTGTTAAATAAATTAATAGTCTACTTTATTTCAGCAAAAACATTCTCTCTCAAATAAATTATTTGAAACTTTCTATTCATCAAAGTAGCACAACATTTTTCAGCATTGATAATAATAATTAATGTTTCTTGAGCAAATCAGTATATCAGAATGATTTCTGAAGATCATGTGACACTCAAGACTGAAGTAATGATAGTCAAGATGCAGCTTTACATCACAGGAGTAAATTCGATTTTAAAATATATCAATATAGAAAACAGGTTTTGAATTGTTGAATTGTGAATAATATTGCTATTTTTCTTGTATTTTGTATCAAATAAATGTAGTCTTGGTGAGCAGAAGAGAATCTTCCTGACCACAAAAGTTTTGAATGTCTTTTTGTAAGCCTGCTAAAGATTTTAGGAGTTTTTGAAACTTTAAAGGCAGCTAAATATTTCCATGTATTACGTGTACTGCTACATGTTCTGAAAATTAAGCTATTAAGTTGATTAATTTTATTATTTCTATTACTATTATTACTTTTTATTTTGCATAAAGTTCAAACTAGAACAAGTAAATATTTTCCAGATAATTATCATGATATATTTCTTTTAAAGGCAGAGTTTAAAGGCTTATTTTTGCTCCTAAGTGAAAGTTATATAAACCAGTTATTACTCTTTATGGTCAAAACATGACAAACACTTCACGTTGAATTCTTTATACTTTTCCAGTCATTTGTCCTTAACAAAACAAATATATTTATAGAAATATTAATTTCTTAGTTTCTGCATGTCCCAATTACTGATACTGTATCATACCATGAGAAAGGTTTGTGTTACCTTACATTGATGATATGTATGTTTAGCACAGTTTGCGGTGCAAGTTTCCAAATAATAATAATATTATAATAATATTACCTTTTTGTGGTGTCTTAGAAATGCACAATTGACATTAAGTAGGCAGTTATAATACAGATGTAAATTTATGTTTATTATAAAAAACAGTGCACATTTTAAAAACCTAATTGCGTTTTATTAAAATTGACCATTGGTCTTACATAGCAGCAAACTATAAAATATAAAATAAAAACGATATATGGTCTCTAGGTATTTGTATTGAAAACAGTCTAAATACATTCAGTATAAATGCTAAAAACGTAATAACAAAAAACTGACTGGCTAAATATATTCCGTTACTCTATTAATACATGTCTACATTCATAATATAATACAATTCAATATGAATTTCCCACATTTCTGCCATAATACCATGCTACAGTTGGTGTTACTATGGTAAATCCATTCTAAACGTTGGCGATTTGTTGGATTTGAACAAACTACTTTGTATGAAACTGGCAAAGAAAGCTAAGATGAAACTGACAAAATCGAATCATCACAAAATCCTTATCCATGTGATTTGTGGCTGATATTAGCTATTATTAGCTCAAAAAGCCTGCACAAAAGCATCGTAAAAAAATCCCATGGGAATACTATGTGACACTGACAACCTTTGATTTTCTATTTTGTACGTACTATCATTGGGAAATATAAATATATTTTTCAGAAAGAAGACACTGGTTGGTGTATTACTGAAGAAATATTAAACAGGCCATGTTTTTCCACATATATATACTTCATAGTGTGACAGCCACAGTCTTAATGGACTTCATTGTGTGTCATATGTCAAGTACTAAAGCATGTACACAGTGTTTTTCACTCTCAGGTGTTCAAGCTCAAAAACACTGTTTAAAAGCATTCATAATCGTCTGTGTTAAGTGCATAAGCTAATGGCAAAGTGCTTGGCTGAGGTGCTAGCCCAGCTGCTTGTGACTGCATTACAGATGGGTGGACCCGCTGCACTGACACATGCAAAACAGCCAGACCTCCTCAGAAAGAGCCATTCACGGCAACCCTAGGTAAACTTTCACTCTGAACACCACAAATCTCTCTTTATTTCACCGTACTTAGACCCAGTGATGGAAAAAGACCACAGTGTCCCAGCCAGAGCTTGTTAAACATTACACACGGAGGCTGTGAGGGAACAAACAGGCCTTCTGGAGATGAGGGGTTGTTGGAAAACTGCTGTGAATCTTATCCATTTATTTTTAGCTCTGTTTCCAATGCGCTTAAATGCTGTCATTATCAGGGTACTCATGTGCTGAAAATGTAAAACAACCTTGCAGCTCATATATTTTCTCTGTTCTTAAAAGGATAGTTCACCCAAAAAATGAAAACTATGTCATCTTTCACAACTGAATTTTTGATGAATATCCTGATTACTTTTCACTCAAATAATTATTTTACACATCAGACTGAATTGGTTCTGAATTAAACCGACTTTACTTTTAACCACCCTTGAGAAGGAACTATTATAATTAAATTATGACTTGAATTTCATTATGTTCATAGCTTTTCATTCCTCGTTCATTGTAATTTTATTAAGGAGACTTAATTTGTGTTACCTAAAAGGGAAAATGATACATTTTAATTTCTGGTTGAACTATTCCTTTTAAAGTTTTGGTTTGTTTATGGGTATATGAGGTGAACCCTTCTCATGGTGAAGTTCTTTCGCTGCTCGTCGTCCAGTTTCTTGCCTCTCAAAGGTCTGTGGTGTGAAATTTTTTTTTGATATCCCCACATCACTTCTTCATTATTATTTTCTTTTCATGCTTCCATACATGTCAGCTGGACTATTGTCTAGCGTCCCAGTAGAACAGTACAGTACAAGAACAATTCTAGGCTACAAGCTCCAGTTCTCAAAAGTCCTGGGAACCATTTTTCTGTATGTGTCTATGGCCTTATTCAAGTGATTTAACATTTTTAGTTTTTCACCAACCACGCATAAATTTTTTTTTTTTCAAAAACACAATCATGTACATACATGCTGCTCACATATTATTATAGCCCAGTTTGTGCTGATTACAGTTAGGGATATGCCGGTATCAAATTTTCCTGTTGCGGTTAATTGATAATGCTTTTATCACGGTATTATCACGGTATTGAAATATTGTTCTAAAAAGTGGTCATAAAACAGTATAAAAGGTTAAAAGGTAACTTTTTTTCTTATAACAAAAATAACTAAACATTTAAAACAATAAAGCGATACAGAAAAATATATAAAAGTTAAATGTTTTACACATTAAAGTGCAAAAGAACTATAAAAACCAATATGTATCACTTTACATTAAGACCTCAATAGTTAACCTTAGTTAATGCATTAACATTCAAGGCAAGGCGAGTTTATTTATATAGCACATTTCATACACAATGGTAATTCAAAGTGCTTTGCATAAAAGAAAGTAAAAAAAAAATCATGAAGAAAAATAATCACAAAAATAAAACGAGCAATTTAAGAACTTGAAAATGAAAATTATTTAAAAATTGACTTAAAATGAATTTAAGACCGTTTAAAAATAGAAAATGGTTTTACATAAAATACAGTGCAATACATAAAATATAGTGTAATCAGTTCGGACATCGCATAGTGCTCATTCAATAAATGCACAGCTAAATAATGAGCAATAGCTACATTTACTATAGAAGTTATTAATCTTTGTTAAAAAAAAATACATGTCTTAGTTCATGTTAGCTAGATGGGAATACTATTCTTAAAAAGCATTCCAAATTCTGAATAATTTGTAATGTATATTTATTCACGGTATTTAGAAGTGCCCACGATAACAATATCGTGCATATTAATCACTGCAATATATCGCATTACTGGATACCGGCACAAGTCTAATTACAGTGAGATTAGACTTTAGCCATTTAGATGTGTATAAGAAACTGAAAAAATCACAAATGTCAGGGCATGACAAAACTTCTCCAGCCCCCCAAAATACCCTTAGACTCCAGAGGGTTAAGCCTCTATAGCTTTCCCTTCAGGGAGATAAGGTGAGCTATAGGAGAGGAGACACTGGTAGGTCTTACATATTAAATTAATTTAGATGGGCGGTTCTTTGCCAGAATAAACTTTTGTGTACTAAATTGGAAAGCACTTTCTCGATCTGGCAAGCTCTGATCTGATTGGCTGCTTTTACGCAACTTCAGGAAATAATTGCTGTATTTAATTTTTCAGGCAACTGGGAAACAAGTTGATTACAAGTTGTCTCTGACTAATACAAGCACTTTTGAAAATGGAATAATTGCTAGATTTTCCAAAGTATGCAAGAATGGTGGCTTTAGCGTATAGATATTTTGTTTAACTTTCCAAGTATAGTAAAGCCGTTCACATTTTTCCCACACCAGTCTATTATTGTGATAAAATCTTTCAAATTTCAGATAAGCCCACCCTTAAAAGGCAGATTGAAACAAAACAAACGGTGGTTGATCGCTTTACATGTTGGTCAGATGGTCTTAGTTCGTGTCCAAGTAGACGTTTCTTGGCCGGAATAATCTGAAAAGTGGCGCAGACTGTATGCCATTTAATTAAAGCGCTGCTAAACAACACTGCTAGATATGTGACTTAACTGGTGACAGTTTAGTAGTGCCTTTTTCACATTTTATGTAGTTGTCTTGTGGATATATCAGCCGTTCTTCTGAAATCCATTTAAAGCAGGGATCTCCTCCATTTGCTCTGCTCTGCAGGAGTCAGCTACTGGATTGGGCCGTTGTTGATTTTGCTGTTGCTTTTGGCTCCCGGGGCAGTTACACTGTTTTGCCAGCTGTGTGCTGTCTTTTGTTTTTGCTCATAGCATCATGTGCTAGAGATTCAAGGAGGTGTTTTCTCAACATGCCAACAGTTGCCAAAGTCTGGCTTGCCTCAAGGAAATGAGCCATATTTCAGAAGAAAGACGTTTGATTAGCATCCATTTCCTGTGTGTGAAATTCAGTCTTAATGCGTGAAAATGTAAAGCGATACGCTCGTTTTACAGTTACTGTTGCAATCTAAACCAGCTCTGACTCAGAAACTGGCTTCACATGAGGCCGAAGCATTAGATGAAGCTTATTTATACACAAAGACATCGGAGCAGGAGGTTGTTTGCAGCTCTATGTAAAAGGTGGTTTTTGAACTTCATGGTGATTTGTGTATTGTGCCGGTCTTCGTAGAGAGTATTGAGCACATACATTAGCAGACAGACACCACGCTGCCTTTGTAGCTTCAGCTGTTTACACAGTTGAGTCACTGTGCATAGATTACAAGGAACCGCAACATTAGACCGTTACACACTCGGCCATTTGTCCTGCTCATGTTATAGCTGCACAAAGACTTGTGGAGGAATAATACGTCTCCTTTGAGTTTTTTTTGCTTCTTTCTTTGTTTCTTTCTTTGTTTTTTTGATGTTCTTCCTCCTTTTCCATCTGACCTTTTTATATTTCCTTCATTTTATTCATTGTTTTGTCCTTCTTTCCTTTCGTTTATTTCCTTGTTTACCTTGATTTCCTTCCGTTTGTCCTTTCCTTTTCTTCCCTTTAATTTTTTTCTGTTTATTCTCATTTAATGCCATCTTCATCCATCCTTCCTTTCCTCCTTTCCTTTATAAAATCTTCTTGCCCCCAGTTCTGTTTGCAGAACTTTTGAGGCCGACTTTCGGGTTAATGTTCCTCGGTGTGTTCAACTTAAAGGCTAAACCAAATGGCTCACGTCCGTTCGACTGAGGAGGAGTGATGAATTAACCTGACAGGCCGCCTCCCTCTTTAAGGCATCCGGTCGTTTCCATGCAGAGCACATCCCAGAATTCACTTCCTCTCTGTCTTTGACTGCGGTCTCGGTCGAGGACGGAGGAATAGAGGGGGATCGTGGGATGACCGGCGGCTGAAGCGAGTGTGGGAGCGTCCGCTCTCTGTGTCCGACCTCACAGAGCGCTGCGCACTGAATATTAAACCTCTCCCTCCATTGGACGGATTGCTGTTTAGACTACTGTCAGGGAAATGCCAATTTCGGTTATTTTTATTTGTGTCATGCGTTTCATTTTATTAAATACTGACAGATGGAATTGTTCGATTTGTACTTCCCTTGGCTTGAAGACATTGTTCAAGGTCAATGCCTAGGAAGTCTTTTTTTAATGGAGCAGAACAGAATAATGGTCTGTTAATTCAGTGTCGGCCCTCATCAAAGCTCCGATAGATAAGCGGAGAATCTGCACTGCGATGGCGTTCTTTATCAGGCTGTCTGGATCGGGCTCTCGCGATTGATTCCGGGGAGAACAGAGCACCTCTGTGTCTCTGGCCCAGCGGAGCTTGTCCTGCGAGTGACTCTGCTCATATTAATCATTTATGTGGTTCCCAGGTGTCTGGCCTGTTAACTGACTTGCAGTGAGCACAGGGGAGAACCCCAGTGCTTCCCTCCTCTGCACACTTCCATCCTTCAAAACCTCTCTGCTTCTCTTCTCACTTAAAATCTCAAGGGACCACTCATGCCAGCTGAGGGTTTATGGCCTCGTTCTCCCACCCTCTATCTCTTTCCATCCCAAGATTGCTTCAATTAAGCTAACGGCGGGGTTACTTAAGCCATTACCCATGTTGCTGGAAGCTGTGTTCTGTCTATCTCCGTTCTGCTCCCTGTAGATTGAGGAAGCCACGTTTGTCTGGTTGTTCATGTCACTAGCTCCTTTATTAATCACATGCAGACAAAGTTGTTGTTTTTTTGTTTTTTAATTAGGGTGGATGAGTGTCTGTTTAGGATTTTGTATAATATACTGTAAGGAGACTTAATTTGTCTTACCTAAAAAGGAAAATCATACATTTTCATTTTTGGTTGAACTATTCCTTTTAAAGTTTTGGTTTGTTTATGAGAGTATGAGGTGAACCCTTCTCATGGTGAAGTTCTTTTGCTGGTCGTCGTCCAGTTTATTGCCTCTCAAAGGTCTGTGGCTTTATTCAAGTGATTTAACATTTTTAGTTTTTCACTAACCAGTCATAACATTTGTTTTTCTCAAAAACACAATCATGTACATACATGCTGCTCACATATTATTATTATAGCCCAGTTTGTGCTGATTACAGTGAGATTAGACTTTAGCCATTTAGATGTGTATAAGAAACTGAAAAAAACACAAATGTCAGGGCATGACAAAACTTCTCCAGGCCCCAAAAATACCCTTAGACTCCAGAGGGTTAAGCCTCTATAGCTTTCCCTTCAGGGAGATAAGGTGAGCTATAGGAGAGTTTTTTATATATATATAGATGTATATATATCAGTTGTGGTTTTATTTAGTTTATATTACATTTTTGGTGCTATTTAAATGCTTTTACTTAACCTGTTGTCAACATAATAAGAAATAATGCAAAAAGATAGAGATAAATGGCTCCTTGAGGATTTTTATTTGATTTTTTATTTTCTGGAGCCCTGCTAGTGGACAGCAAAACTGACTCAAAATTCTGGGACAAACATATAATAAAGAAATGGGTTCTTCTGACATGAGTCAGTAAATGGCTGGAATATACCACATGACTTTTAAAATCTGAAAAGTTACACTTTGTAAATGGTTACAGAGAAACTCTGGGCATCATTCATTGAATGACTGAGGATCACACACTACCATCATTACACACTGAACACAATATACTCATGTCTCAAACAAAACTGTGGTGTAAAATTGTCTCAATATAGTATTATTAATTATATAAAAATAATAATAAAACATGTTTACTATCCTCCTTCTGGATGGAATCATAGTCTTAAGGGGAAGAAATCAGTGTCTGCACACATCATACACTGCAAAATGTTCTATGATACTCACCAGCTCTGACTGCCCAAAGTCTGTTTACTGACTCTGACTTTTGGCAGCTAGCTTAGACAGATCCTGACTGCAAATTTGGACAAAAATCTGGGCAAAAGTCACGTTGTTTATTCCAGCCTTAAGTAACCACCTAGCAACTACTCAGAACACCATAGCAACCACCTAGGCATTCTAGAACCCACTCAGAACATTTTAGCAGCAGCATAGCAATGGCAACTTTTCCATCAGAAAATACAATTAGTGATTTTTATTTTATTATTATTCATTTCTTTTTATTTATTAAAACCTCGCTTTCCAGTTTGATGCGAGTTAAACACTCAGTGACAGGCACGAAAACAGCACTTTCTGTCAGAATCTCGCAGGCTGAAATTATGTTCTGTGTAGATTAATGATCTTTTGGATTTAAATGCAATCCCCTCTTCATGTAAAATACATTTAATGATGATGATCAAGGTTGTTATTATAAATGGCGCACTCTTAATGACTGTTTTTATCATTTACGGCTGTGATTAAATGAAAATACTCAATGTAGTAATGGAGAAATGTCTTTATTTTCTGTGAAGAGCTGCTGATACTCTGACCTCCTTCAATCTGGATACGCCTGTGATGTGAAACGGGTCTAAGAGTGAGGTTAAAGGGTAACTAGCACATGTGGGCTGATAAATGTTCCATTTTCTAGAATGACAGCCAGATGTAGATCCCCAAACGTGTGTCCTTTGTCCTGACTTTGAGGACATATGCGGGCGTCCTGGTGGACAGCGCCGTGGAGAGCTCTTGCTGAGAGAGGAGGCATCTGCTGTGCTTTTCAGAGACCACCTCTTGTTCCTCAGCTCCAGTCTCCCTCGCTTTTCAGTCCAGGCTGAGCCCGTCACCTCTTCATGTCCTCGCTTTCTTCCCCTTTCTCGCCATGCCATCCCTCACGCTGAAGAAACAAACAGACAGATGTCTTAATTTCTACCACCTGCAGAGCTCCACCCACCCATCGGGGTCGATCCTCCTGCCGACCCACGCTCATGCCCACAGTCAGTGACACTGGGGCTTTTCAACTTGGCAAGCCAACATCGATCGCCAACGATTTCCTGACAGCGGTGACTGAGAGGGCTGGCGATTGATCACTCCCAATTGTCTAATTGTGTAGTGTGGGATTGTGTGCATGCTCAGTTGTGTGTTTCCATCCAACTAAGTGAATGAAACCAAAGAGAAGGGTTTTTATAAAGTGCTTGACAACTGTAGACCTCCCACTCCAAACGCCAGGGCTTAGATTCTTCTCATTTGCAATCTGCCAGCAAGGACAATGTGTGTGTCCGGGGGTAGTCCATTGTCTTTCAAATGAAGCTGTCCCCCTTCCAAAACTGGAACAGAAGGTCATGAAAGCTCTCTCCGTCCTCTGCCTCAAAAGCTTATTTGTGGGTGGATCTCTTTGTTGACGCAGATTCTGCTGATTGTGATGCAGGTCCAAAATTCACAGTCCCTCTACTCTGACCTACGCTGTCCTTGACCGCTGTCGTCCTGTATTTAGTGTAATTCATCAACGACGCCTATTTGCTCACTCCGTGTGCGCTTTAATAAAAAGAATAATGAACTCATGTGGCATACGCAAGAGTCTTATCTGAACTAGTAACTAGTATTGATTGCTATATGTCGTCAGCTCTAAGTAATTCCCTTGTTTAAAACGATCCATATGCAATCCAACAACTGCATGGCTGCATTGGCAATGGACGCTTATTTTCCCCCAGGCTTTGCCCACTCAAAAATCAATCAGAAAAAAAATATAGATTGTTATTTTCACAGTGAGTGGCAGTGTCCAGCTGTATGTGTGGCTCCTTGTTTAATAACTGGCTTCAAATTGACTTCCCAGCCATTAATTCGGAGTCAATTTGAGTCGATTTGATCTTAATTCATTCAGGATGTGTGCTGGTGCAGCCCCTGGGCTGTTTTGGGGGGTTAGTATAGATTTTTATTGCTAAAACTTTAAGTAATTTGATTGTTACAGTGTTCAGTGTTGGACCAGGTTGGATTGGCTAAAATAGGGTAAAGGGTATTAAAACAAAAGACTGGTTGTGGTGAGCTGCATGGAAGACTGAAACCCCTTTATAATTACTTCAGCATGGCTTCTCTGGCACTGGATCAAACACCACGCAGGACAAATGAGTGAGAAACTATTGTCCACACTGGTGAGAACAGGGCAGTAACACCAGACCTGCTGCTGTAGTTCAGCCAAAAAGATCTTTGTTCTGCTGAGTGAATAAAAATGAGGGTTCAAGATTTGACTGATGATTTATTTTGCCCGTAATGATTAACATAGAGGGTTGTTTCCAAATCAGTATTTTTTTATGAAAACACTTTACAATAAGGTCTCATTAGTTGACGATAGTTAATGCTTTAGGCTAACTAACCAATTTTATTAGTGTTTATTCATCATTGCTAATGTTAGTTGCACCTATTCATCTTACCCCATAAAAAAGTGTTAGCAGGTATTAACAATCAAATATTA
The DNA here is from genome assembly GCF_023724105.1 of Carassius gibelio. Classification (NCBI taxonomy): domain Eukaryota; kingdom Metazoa; phylum Chordata; class Actinopteri; order Cypriniformes; family Cyprinidae; genus Carassius; species Carassius gibelio. The sequence continues at coordinate 9,751,321 of NC_068393.1, forward strand.
TTCAAATTAAATAGTATTAACAATCTTTTTATTTTAATAATGTATCAATAAAAACAATTTAAATGATTTGCGCAAATTAATAGTAAAATTCCATCAAAGTTAATTTAATAATCCTTACGTATTTATTTGAATAATTGAACAATCAGTTATTAGTCAGTTATTCAATTACAATTTAAAAAAAAGTTTTATTGTTAGTTCATGTTAAAAAATATAGTATTTATAATCAAATGAAACTTAATTGCAAAGTGTAACCTTTTTATTTTATTTAATTTTGAATGTATTTTAAAAACAAGCCAATCAAACAGAAAATAAAAAAGGGCTAAATTTGAACAAAATTGTATGTTTGGTTTTATGCATGTCATATTTATTTTAATTTACATTTATTTATTTTTTCGTTTGTGCACAGACCTACAGTCTCGGGCCGGCAGGAATTGTGGGTGGGGGGAGTGCATGAACAGTGCTCTCTCCACCTTCAATACCACGACTGAGGTGCCCTTGAGCAAGGCATCGAACCCCCAACTGCTCCCCGGGCGCCGCAGCATAAATGGCTGCCCACTGCTCTGGTTGTGTGCTCACAGTGTGTGTGTGTGTGTGTGTGTTCACTGCTCTGTGTGTGTGCATTTCGGATGGGTTAAATGCAGAGCACAAATTCTGAGTATGGGTCACCATACTTGGCTGAATGTCACGTCACTTATCACTTATTATAAACAAAAGGATCATTGTAATCACACCCGTGGTGTGTTTTACATTTTTGGTCTTTAAAATCTTAAAATATGCTTGATTACACGGTTTGTTTGGAAAGTTAGATTCATTAGTGTGGTAAGTATTGTTTTAGTATTCCAACTTTAGTTATTTTGAAAGAATAGAAAAAGTCGTGTTTTGACTGAATCTAAAAATAAAATTAATTTACTCGCCCTCATGTTGCTCCAACCTTATTTGACCCCTTTGACTTTAACAGTTGAAACATTCTTCAAAATCAAGAAGAACGCAATAAAAATAAATAAGTCATTCCAGTTTTTAAATGACATGACGGTGTGTAAATGATGTCAGTGTTTTCATTTCTGAGTATATAGTCTTAAAATTAAACTAAAAGTGTTTTTTTTTTTTTTATTCACCACAATTTCAAAAGAAAAGCTGATATCTTCTATTGACATTTCATTATTGGAACCGATATATACAGTCGTGGCCAAGAATATCAGCCCCCTTGGTAAATATGATCAAAGAAGGCTGTGAAAATTAATCTGCATTGTGAATCCTTTTGATCTTCTATTTAAAAAAATCACAAAAATGTATCCTTTCATTGGATAATAAGAATTTAAAATGGGGGGAATACCATTATGAAATAAAGGTTTTTTTTTTCAAATACCTGTTGGACACAATTATAAAATATCAATAAGTATATTCCCATTCATATTCACAATTTTGAGCACTCCAGGGTGATTATAAACATTAAATTATCCAGCCATGGCTTCCTGTTTCACAGAAATATAAAGAGGAGCGAAAACAAAGCCCAAATTCCCTTTATATATTTCATACAATGAAATATACTGCTGTATGTTTGATGTTGTGGGCAGGGCCCCGGTGCAGGCTGTATCAGTGGGCCCTGTTTGAAATTGTTTAATTTATATGTTCCTTCTATTTATTTATTTGTGCTACTTGCATAATGTTTAAATTGTTTCATGTTTGTAGGTGTCCAGGTACAAAAACAAATGATTAAATATAAAATAGCACTGCATAGTCTTCACTGTAAAAATTTAATTAACAGTCAAACCAAAATGTATTCAGACACTTTCAACATTTCTTACATTATCACAGTTTATTTGCTCTAGTTTATAAAATGGTAATAAAATATGACAAGAACTCAGGGTTGAACTGTCAGAACAAATTCATCTTGATAATATCAGATAACTTTGATAGAAAGATATGGTTTACAATCCACCAAAACGTCAGGCAAATGTTAGTATGCCAGTATTTACACAACTATCGATACTTCTTTGAACAATTACCAAGCAATGCTTAATTTTGTTCAGTCTGTGGTGTGAAAAGGTTGTATTAGCAATTCAGAAAAAAAAACACGTAAGAAAAACATGGTGAGGTCAAAGTGTCTGAATAATTTGTGGTAGGGCTGAACGATATATCGTTATTGTATCTATATCTAGATATGAACTTTCAAGATATTAATATCGAAAAAAGCAGCGATATAGATGATATAGATTTCCCCTCTCCGCGCTCGCCCTGCATACAACTCTGGCAGTCACCAGGACGGCTAAAGCAGCACGCACACACCAGGGACGTGGGAAATATATTGTGAGGGGGGGGCGTCATTGCTTGTCACGTGTCACACCGCAGCAGCAACAGTGCTGAATGAATGATGATCTTCTTTTATGTCATTTTTCCTTTTTTATTCTGAATATTCACAAATGTGTTAGTTATGGCATGAAATATCTGATATTCCGATTGTCAAATACATGCAAGCGGAAGTATATTGTTGTTTAAACACCTTTATAACGATCGCGTTAGTTGAGCTGTATGCGCGATGGGCGCCGCCGTGTTAGTTTGTGCCGCAGACGCAGTTCAGAGAATCGGATCGGTTGGATTTACAACCTCTATGTTTACAACACGTGAATTCTTCCACTTCTCCCGAAATACTTAAAAGTAAGTGGCTGGTGAACTGGGAATAGAATAGAGTAAACATTGAAGTTACTTACACAATGGGTATCTGATATGAATATGAAAACGTGTCAAATTATAATGGAAAGGATTTATTATTACCTCTTCCATAGACATCAGTGTGTATTTTACAAACTCTAAATGTATAGTTTTTTAGTACTTGTGTGAATTTATTTGTTTGAAAACTAAAATAAACAGAATGTGGTTGAAAACACTGAAAAGTTGTGATATATGACAGCTCTGAGTAGGGCTGTCACTTTTAGTTCGAAAATCGATTGCATAATCGATCGGACCAACCAAAAAAGTTTAAAATGAAAATAGGGAATCGATTTTAACCAAATATGTACACTATTAATTTTAAAATAATTAAACAATTAAAAAAATAGATGTAACAAAACTCACAAACAATCAGAAAAAGAAAAAGAAATCCGAAAGTGATTCAGAGAGCTAGACAGAAAATACCAGCAATTTTAAGCTCCTGTAAGACCCAGTGACTTCGAAAGCGATCCTCTTCGTCTGGCGCGAATGATTTCAATGTAAAGACGCATTTACGCGCGTCTAGAGGTCTCGCGGCGCAGTAGATGAGTTATGAGTTATGAAAAGGACCATTGCAAGCTGAGAGCGACCGGCTTTTGTGGTGGAAATTGGCAGTAATACCCCCACCTTGGGCAGCTGTACCTGAGTTTCCCTGGGACATCAGTGCGGTCGGAGCGTGTCTTCTGAACAGCTGGACATATAGTGAATAAAAAACGGATTTTTAAATGGATTGAATCATTATTAAAAATAATCTTGGAGATTTTTGTATAGCCTAAATCATAAATGAAGCCTGCAGTGATGTTTTTCTTTTGTTATGGCAGCCGTCCCTTCTGCATATATATTTTTTCGAGAATGTTGCACTCCTGCTGTTGCCGTTTGTTATTCTTCACGAAACTTTATGCCAATAAATAAGAAATATTGCTGACTTGTGCGTTTCCAGCGCTTTCTTTACGCTCGAAAAAAAGGAAACCTTTTTTTTTTTAAGACATGGAAAATCGATTTTACAATCGATTCAATGGACACTTAGGGCCCTATTTTAACGATCTGAAACGCAAGTGTCAAAGCGCGAAACGCAAGTAAGTTTGTGGGCGGGTCTCGGCGCTGTTGCTATTTTCCCGGCAGGATAAATGGCTCTTGCGCCCGGTGCAAATCTAAAGTGGGTTGGTCTGAAGTAGCTTCATTATTCATAGGTGTGGTTTGGGCGTAACGTGAAATAAACCAATCAGAGCGTCATCCAACATTCCCTTTAAAAGCAGGTGCGCAAGTTCTATTATGGATTGCTATTATTATGGGGTATTTACCAGGCGCACGCCAGGAGCGGTTCACAGCCGAGGAGACTGATGTTCTTGTAAGAGCAGTGAAAGACAGAGAAATGGGGATGGGAGAATAATTAGCCTGAATAATTTGTAAGCTAGATTTATACCTATTTTGTTCACATCTTCGTGGCACACCACAATGATTTCCGTCATCTCATGTGTTAATATTTTTTTAGTGTAACAATTTATGATTTGCAAAAATAACTGTTGCATCTGTGTAGATTACATGAGCAAAGTGTATGCGCGTTGTGCACGCTATACATTATGGTCAAGCATGCGCCCTTAAAATAGCATAATGAACAACGCGCAACGCGCCACTGACTTTAGACTAGGTTTTTTCTGGTCAGTGGCGCAATTGTTTAATGGAACAGCAAAATAGCACCAGGGATTGTTTGCGCCGGAACACGCCTCCTTTTTTGCGCTGAACCGCCCAGGGAGCGCAAGTTCATTCACTAGTTTAGCGACGTGCCTCTGTGGAGGGAAAAGCGCGCTTTGCGCGGGTGCAAAATAGGAATGACACATGCGTCGGTGTACAAAGTCAATTGCGCTGGGTGCAAGATAGGGCCCTTAATGTTTAAAAATCGAAAATGATTTTTTCTCAAAAGTGACAGCACTAGCTCTGACCGCGCCTGTCTCTGCCCCCCCAGAGTGACGTGTTGTGCAGCTCGTGCTTAGCAAAAGAACACGTAGTCATATCGTATCGATATCAAGATATCTGGCATTAAAATCGAGATATGAAATTTTGTCCATATCGTTCAGCCCTAATTTGTGGTCCAATTTTTTTCTATTAATTTTACTAGTAGTCCACTGTATGAAGAATTGTTGGTATAATATGTCACAGTTCGCTTTATTTTGCTATACTCACTTACCTAAATTAATTATTCGGTTGTTAATTGGTGACGTAAGAAGCGCTGTTTCTGGGTCCAAGCCTCAACTCGCTTCACTTGAGAATACTACCTCAGCAGCCGTTTATGACCACTGTTTATTCATATTAATCATTTAAGCTAAACGCTTTCAAACTTACGATGTACATTACAATATCCGTGCTCACAGCATCCCAAACATAAAAAATTTTCATATTTATTTATACATTTTTTTTGTTTTCATTGTCTGGCTATCTGGGACTTCGGTATGCAGAGGTTAGGATTAGGTTAGGATTATAACTTTTTCACTAGTATTATATCACTTTGTGAGTTTATATTAGCACCTTGTTAGCACAATTGTTTTCTTGTGGTATCTAAGGGTGTACTCACACTAGCCAGTTTGAACCGTGCCCGGGTTAGTTTGACCACCAAAGCGCGGTTCGTTTGACTAGTGTGAGTGCTCCGAATCGTGCCCGGGCGCGGCTCGATTGGCCGGCCCTGGCCCGCTTGAAAGAGGTGGGCCAGGGCACGGTTCAGTTGGACTCAGGCGCGGTTCGCATGCAGTGTGAGCGCTAACCGTGCAGGAGCACGGAAAAGGACGCGTTGCGTCACGGTTTTGCGACGCTCCAAAACCAACATGACAGGGAAAGGGTCGCTTTGGTCTACGGCAGAGGTGCAAAACGCATAAAAACTAAAAACTGCAAAATCCTTGCTGCACTTCAGCTGGTACATTGCAAACATCCTCATACGAGCAGCGCGATTACGTGAAAATTTTCGCGCCACTAAGGCAACACATCTGTTTAACAACAGGCTGTGAGAGGGCTGTGGACCAAATGACACAAAATTATCCACAAAGAAAACAGAGCGATATACTCCATTGCGTTCAGAGAGCGCCGCTCTTCCTGTTTATCCCGAAACCGTCGCACCATAATGACGTAAGCGTGCTCCGGCACGAATGCTGAAATGCTATATGTGAGTGCAGGCCAGAGGGGGAGTGGGGAGGGGGGACAATCGTACTCGGGCCCGGTTCATGGCAACCGTGCCTAGTGTGAGTACACCCTAATAGAGCGTTTGGACATGGAGCGGTGCTACGTGACGTCATACTTAACAAGCGAATAGTGTCTTGTGTTTGAATGATTTAAACTCATTTGAATTTTTAAATTGGAAAGTGGCCAGGCTTAAAAACACATGAAAATGATAAGCTTTCGTGACGACACGCAGTAGTGGCCTGTCAACTGTCCTGATCATCTTTTTAGGCTAGCCTCAGCCAGACGGTTGAGATTGCTGGGGGCCCCCACTCATCCATGGGCCCCTAAAATCTTAACCACCTTTCACCACACTTGCGACAGCCCTGGTTGTGGGCCTAAATTTCTGATGGAGGTCCTGGACATCTTGTTTAGATACATGGCATCATGGTTTCTATCAAATACTAACATATAAAAAATCAGTAAGTGACTGACTCTGTTAGAAATCTTATAATGGGACATGTTTAGATCTTCCAACTGTACAATAACCCAAACACAAACCTCAAAAATGGGTCACTGAGCACAAAACCAAGCTTCTGCTGTAGCCATTCCAGTCCTCTGACCTGAACCCTACAGACAAGGAGTGTGGAGAACTGGAGAGGAGAAGCACCAACATGGAGCTGGGAATCTAAAGGGTCTGGAGTGATTCTGGATGAAGAAACGTCTCTGATCTCTTGTGAGGTGTTCTCTAACCTCATCAGGCATTATAGGAGAACATTTAGACATGTTAAACTGGCAAATGGAGGTTTCAAAAAGTATTTAATAAAAAGGTGTAATGATAAAGACTTCCTATTCATCGGGAAGAAGGAGGCGGGAACCGGCGCACAATCAAAATACTTTAATAATTCAAAAATAAACAAAACAGCGCGTCAGCCCCTCACGGCGACTGACGCGCACAAATAAAAAGCAAACACATAAACTAATGTCCCAGGCCTGGTCCTCTCTCGTCCTTCACGGTCGTCACTCCAGTTTTATATCCTTCCATCTCCTACGTGGGACTCAAGACCGGCGGTGGGGCGCAGGTGTAGCTCATCTCCAATCACTACACCTGGCCTCACTCCTCGTTCCCACGCCTCTCGGCCCCGCCCCACTCGCCACATACCCCCATCGCCCCTCGCAGGCCGGGGGGTACCCTCGAGACTGCGCTTTACTCCCCCCCCGCCCCCCCCCCCCCTTCCCTCCGGGGGGGGACCGCTCACGGGGACCTGCAGGAACCTGGGGGTAGGACAGACGAGGCGAGAGAAAAGGAGATGGAAGGAGGAGCGACAAGGACGAGAGAGGGGAGAGAGGAAAAAAAAAAAATTTCGGTTCCCAGACCCACTGCTGCTCGGCCCTCCACCAGCTGGGTGATCTCCTCCGCGGTGCCTGGCGGTGGCACTGGACGGCCCTCGGCGGACGGCGCGACACTCCTCCGCCGCCCGATGGACGGCGACGGCTCCTCCGGTTTTGGGCAGCCGGCAGGAGTACCCCGTTCCCTGCCCCTCCGGATTCCTTCGCGGAGGCAGCAGGCTCCGGCCCCCTGGCGAACGGCGCCGACTCCTCCGCTCCCTCACGGACGGCAGCCGCCCCTCCATATCGTGGGCGGCCAGCAGCGAGCTCGCCCGTCCCCGGCAACTCGCTCCAGCCCACCGCCTCGAGCGTCCCTGGCGGCACATACCTCGCCAGCTCGAGGGCACCGCGGATTCACCACAGTGGCGAGGGATCTTCAGCAGGGCGTCCCTCCTTCTCCCGGGTTTCGGCACCACTGTAATGATAAAGACTTCCTATTCATCGGGAAGAAGGAGGCGGGAACCGGCGCACAATCAAAATACTTTAATAATTCAAAAATAAACAAAACAGCGCGTCAGCCCCTCACGGCGACTGACGCGCACAAATAAAAAGCAAACACATAAACTAATGTCCCAGGCCTGGTCCTCTCTCGTCCTTCACGGTCGTCACTCCAGTTTTATATCCTTCCATCTCCTACGTGGGACTCAAGACCGGCGGTGGGGCGCAGGTGTAGCTCATCTCCAATCACTACACCTGGCCTCACTCCTCGTTCCCACGCCTCTCGGCCCCGCCCCACTCGCCACAAAAGGGTCCGTTAATTGCGGCCAATTTCCAATCGGATGCTTGCATATTTGTCCGACAGAGTCCACACAGGATAGTTACAATGTTAAAAAACTGAGTTCTCCATTACTGCCACAGTTGGGGTGCAAGACTCTTGGGTATTTCATAAGACTGTGTTATCAGCAGTCCTCCCTGGAAATAACGCTGCCTCAGGCACCTGTGAATGAATTAACATCCATTACAGCAGCTCCTCACAATGCCTTTTCTCCAGCACATAGCAGTATAAATCATACTCACTCATCATTATGTGACTTATCTTCATATTTGATTTGTGCATGGCATATTAAAGAAATGGTTCATTCAAAAGGAAATGTTCTTTCATCATTTACACACCTTCATGTCGTTCCAAACCGGTTTGACTTTCTTTCTTTAGTGGAACACAAACTATCACTTCTGTGATGAAAAAGAACGAGGATCCATGCTCTTGACTGCCAAAATGATATTTTAAAACACAAAAATCAACTCGTACTGTGCAAAAAATGTCAAATGTTTCTGTTTTTGGGTGAATGATTCCTTTCAATACATCCGCAGTAGATTTTCAGTTTGTTTTGACATTCTTATTGGCATTTGTTGTGAGCCTTCGCAATTCATTTGTATCCTTCTAGCTAAATGCTAGGATAATTGTTAGTTTAAAAAGTACACTTTTCACTTTTAATGCAGCATTCCCAAAAGATAAATATAAATTAGATTTTGCATACATTGAAATGGAAACTGTGAAGAAACGCTTCGTCCTGAACACACATACTAAATGAGTTCCAGGCTACCACACTAATATTAGCTCTGACGTCTATCCTATATTTCCTCTCGTACAGCCTGTGAGAAAAGCCTCTGTTTGAGTGAGTGATTTGCACAAGGATCACACTATTAGACTGCCAAAGTTGACATTAAGACCCAGACAAATGCAGATTTCGGGAGATGCACAGGGTGTATGCTGTAAACTTTTACACTCTTGGTTAGTTTAAAGGTGTCAGTCTTTCTCAGTGGGTGTAAGCTAGAGTAACAATATTAGGTCTTTTTAGGCCCTGTTTTAGTGTGAGTTAATAGACTCCCTGTCTGGAGCTCATATCCATGTAGACTCCCTCATCGCTGGACCATGGGGTGTCGTCAAGACAACCTCACGCTACAAAGAGCCTTCACAGCCCCATTCAGAGGCACGAGAGAGAGGGGCTTTTGTGCTGGAGTTGTGGGTGGGAAGTAATATATTCATTTAGTGTGCAAACAGATGAATAAGCATGCTAACTCGGCTCCGTTGTCTATCACATTTCATATCTGTGAGCCGCAAACAGAAGTCCACATTTACATGGTTAATTAATGCTGGATATGGTCATACTGATCTCATATGGACACAGACACACACACTCACACACCCGTACATGAACTCATGTCACAATGAAAACGAAAGCTCAGAAATGAATTACCCTCTCACTCCGCCATTTGTAAGTTGAAAAAACAAGCACTGTTGAACTATGAAGACAACATTACTCTGTATTTCTGACCGTCCCGACCAGCTACATTGGCCCAAGCAAGGATGTGAGTTTGAGGTATCTGTTTCTGTGACTAATGGCAGATGGAGGAAGGTTTCTGGAAACTTATTTTTAAATATATTATTTTGATTTGTAATCCATGCCAGATCTGATTATAAAGAAAAATGATACAACTTGTTTGCAAGCTGCAAAGATCCTTAATGAAAAAGTGTACTTATATTTGTAATTACCCTATTGTCTTTCATTGTATGAATCGAAATATCATCAAAATTTAATTGCATCAAAATATCTTCTTAAGTATTCCCCAGTATGAAGAAATAGATATGTGTATTATGGAAATGTATCACACATGTTTGAGACTATTATACATTATTATTATTTTTTTCATTTTTGGATGACTTATTTGGATGAGTCTCAGAAACATATAGAAATGTTAGGTTACTTTTGCCATCATCTAACGCTCACTTAAAGATTATCTTTAAAAACACTATTAATTTAATAACAATGTTAAATGTGATCTTTAACAAATCTCAAAATAAATATCCATTCACTGTAAATTATGATGTTGTCTATAATGGCTGAATTCACTTGTATAATTTACTGTTTAGTATTTTATACTAGAAAAATATAAACCATTATTGGTTGTCAGCTGTAAAATGAAAATAATTACTGACTTATCATATCGAATAGTGCATCCCCTAGTAATGAAATTTAATTTGAATGATTGTAGTTTTGTGTTTTTGTATTGTCATAATAACCCCAAACAGAAACAACATTATCATATGCCTGGATAAACTTGTATTTAATAAGGTCAGATGGACATCTAAAACGAATTAGAAGGGAAAATAATAGTGTAATTTCTAAATAACTTTTATTGTTTTATTGTAAGGAACACAAAAACAAAGAATCAACTCCGTTAAGGGTAAAACATGATGTTAATAGGATTTAAAACGATTATTTGGATCCATGTTGATGTTAATGGCTTTAACAATATATGGATAGCCAATATAACGCTGAGGCCTTTGGCTCCTGTTCAGCTGCCATATTAAGTGAGCCATTTGTGATGCTGTCCTGCAGGAACGTGATTTTTGTACGAGCAGCCGACATAATTCAGGGAAGTGTGTGAATGTGAGGGCAGGATGATAACAGCTGGCTCTTTCATCATACTGCTGCTAAATACAGTTACTACAGACTGTGTATACAGTCACTGACACAGCACATGTCCCCTGACTCACACAGTACAGTGATGCCTTGTCTAGACACAGGACACGAGTCAAAATGCAACCAAACTCGATGCTTAAAACATAGTCATTTTCGGTGCAAATATTTCTATATTTTTTTTCTTTCTTTCTGTGGAAAGAATATTCACACAACTCTTTTGGATACATCAACCATTCATAATCACTGTTGCCATAATAAACAGAACGATAAGGAAAAAATTATAATAATATATAACCTCAATATTTTTTGTTTATCCTATATAAATGGTTATTTGTTTGAGATTATCAGTGATGTATGATAGTAATGTAATTATCTTATTTCATTCAATATTATTAATATTAAACAGTTATTAATAAAATGTATTAGTTATAAAAATATATGCAAACACAATTTAAGTAGTTGCTTGTAAGATTATCATAGAGTAATAATGCCATTATCATTTAATTATTACATAAAATATTTTATCATTAATTTAAATTATTACAATATTATCAGTTATTAAAATATTATTTATAAAATCATTATTTTGTATTTTTATCTGTGTATTATCTAAATAGTAATTTGGTTAAAATTTTTAAAGAATGTTTATTGTTGATTAAATGTATAAATTATTTTAAGAAATATTATTTAAATGTATTATAAATAATTATTTGTAAGATTATCAGTGAGTAGTAAAATAATAAGTACTGTATGTGATATAAGATTATTTAAAGCTGCATTCTGTAAATTTTACTTTTTTGGTTAAAAATGATCTAAAATAAATTTTTGAACAAGTACATAATCAAACAGTGTTCAAATCTATCTCCTTACCTAAGCCTGATTCACAAGGATGAGCTTGTAATAATGTTTTCTAATTTGAATGGTACTGTTTCCACTGGAAATACGAGCTTGCCGCTGTTCATCTTTGTGTCATTGTGTCTGTATACATAAAGAAGGAGTCCCACCTAGTAGCGGATGACTGATATATCACCAAGGCCAATATATCGGCCGATATCTGGCATCTTTCAAATCTCGGCATCGGCACATAAATTTTTCTGCTTGGCCGGTGTGTTTAAGGAGGGACTTTTATTTTGACGGCGAGCAATATTGGTTGACCACTACCTGCTAGTGGACTCTACCGCATGTGTGGATGCTGCAGGTGGCAGATTAGCAGATAATGCTAATACACACTAAATACACAGTCGTGCAATCTTGATGTTGTTGAAATTAACAATTTGAGAACAAAGTACAACAATAATCATTTGCACGGTTTTACGTGATCTGAGCTAACTTTGAGATTTGTTTTATTTAATCAGCCTTGGAAGCGCAATTGATTGTGAAAAATGTTTTTTTCAGTTGGTCAGAACAAAACTCGCAGACATTTTACTTGGTTGTTTAGTTGACTTTTTTCGTTGAAACACTGCAGGTTTTACACAGAGATGGTGACGAAAAGGCAAAAGATATGGACGGCAGCTTTAATTATTAAAAGATTGTATTATTAAATGATAACTTTTATTAAATATTATTATTATTATTATTATTTATTATATATAATCACATAATAATAACAGTATACACAAAGCCATTGGCTGTAATGGTAAGCTATTGAAAGAGAGCCCCTGCTCTTGCCATACTTCAGAAAGAAATAAATTTGATATGACATCATGGTGAGTAAATGATGAGTAAATTCCATTTTTGAATGATACCATTATATGTTTGCAGATATTTAAGAAACATGCTAAGTTAAGATACATGTTAATCTGAAAAACAGTGCTACAGTCAGTTATTCTCCTTTGAAAATGTGTGTTCCAGCCTGGATCATCAGTCTATGTTTTGGTTGGTGAAACCCCGCCCACTGCCAGTTAACCCAATTTTATTTCAGCACCGCGGGTTGCCAGTTGGCGGAAAACAGTGCTTTTCATTTCATTCATCGACAAACCCTCTCCATTATTTTGAATTTGGACTGCAATACCTAGTTCGACCACTCGGTGTCAATCCTACATACAGCACTTTTAAGTTAATAATTAATGTAATTGAAAGCTTGTTAGTAAACAGTGGCTTGATTCTCCTGACCCTTCCTTGACCTCAGCTTGACACCAGCATATGACGCCCAATTGAGTGCCTGTCACATCTGGGTCACTCAAACCCCCTTTCCTTGTTCCATCACTGTTAGATTCATCAAAGCAGCCCAAAGAAAGCATCTGGAGTTTGCTATAAAGGCAGAGAGTGTGTAAATAATTGAAGCCTGCCTCAGGACTCTCCCTGATAAACACACGTCCTACGGCCACGTGAGCCCTCTTTTCATCTGAATGTAGGATAGGACTCCAAAAGTGTCTGTTCACCCTCACCTGCAGGTGTGTGGCTCATCCCCCACCCCGGTTTTGTTTTATACTGTTCAGCTGAAGCTGTGGGATTTCTTTTCTGGTTTGTCGAGGCAAGACAAAGGCTAGTTTCTCAGAGGGGGACGGACATCACCCCTCTGAAAACGTTATAATGGGAAAACCCATGAAAAATTAATGACAGACAGCCATATTAGGAAGCTGCTGGGGGCCTTTAAATGCTCCTCAAACAAAGTCACTGGTATCGTGTCGGAGAGATGTTTAACATGTGCCTTGTTAAATTTGATTTATCAGTTCTGAACTCTGACTGATATCTGATAAGTTGGTTTTAAAATTTCTTGCCAAATGCAGAAATGCAGTCGGTTTAATTGTAATTACATATAATTTCAGTAATTAATCTTGGCAGATGTCTTCTTTTTCCTCATTCTCAATCATTGACTTGCTTCCTTCCTTTCTTGATCAGCATCCAGTTGTTTTTTGCTGGTCTCTTTGACAGCTGCCATCACTTAGTATTGTGGGGCTGCCCAGCAGTCAGTGCTTTGCCACATGAACCAGGATTCAGATCTGCAGTTTTGCTTCTGCATTATTGATCACTTGAGAAGGACCTAAAATTTGCATATATCTGCTAGCACAAAACGTATGTACTGCACTGACAATGTCAGGGTTGGAGCAAAATAAAACAATTAAAAATATTTTTTGTTAATAGAAGTAAAATATAAAATAAATATTAGATAAAAAACTTTTTTTGTCAACTGAAATGAAGATGAAATAAAATGTACGTATTATATTAAGCTAAAAATAATAGGTATATTAAAATAAAAACTAAAACTGAAGAGAGAAAGAAATTAATAAAAAAATAATATTAATACTAACATAGAAGCAAGTGTAGAAGCACTAAAAGTAAAAATTAAAAACAGTTCAAATAAACAACTGATAATATTTAAAAAGAAAAAAATGATAGCAGCACAGCAAAATTACTGTAAAAAATATAATTAAAACTGAAATTTTTAATTAATTAATTTTTAAATAATATTAAAATACCACTGCTTAGAAATATTGCCTTTAAAAACTAATTGAAATAATGCTAGTTTACATTAAAGTACACAATCTATGACAAAATGACAAAAGCATATAACAAAATTACTAAAATTAAATCTTATATATATATATATATATATATATATATATATATATATATATATATATATATATATATATATATATATATATATATATATATATATATATATATATATATATATATACTATAACTATACATTACATAGCTATCATAGTATATATTTTATATTGGTTTGTGAAATAACACTGATTTGGGGAGCTGCTTTGGAATTTTTACAAGGTACTGTAAATTGTAAGTAGCTGAATTACAGTCAAACACTTTTTTACGAAACAAAAAAAGTAAATACCTTAATATTAGCTGGTTTAATGACAGCTGATACGCTATCGCCCCATTTAGTACAGTAACACAGACACTTGCAATGTTTTGGCTAAGCTTTTGTGTCTTCATATGCATACTCATGTGGGGAATATGTCTGGCTTAAGTAATCAAGCAATACAATACACTATTGCATCATAAATCTTATCTTGAGCAAGGAGTTATTGCCAATATAAGCCCAAAAATCTTGCATGGTTGCATACTATGAAAATCCATACTATGATTAAAGACACTAATCCTAATTTAGTATACTATGCATTTAGCATGCTATACAACTCATGTTATGAGTTATATATTAACATTTATCTCACATGTGGTTTACTGTAATTGATTTGATGTGGGATTCTTAGGGTACCATAGAGTTTCAGTGCTGGTTTCTGTCAGTACACTGGCACTCCGAGTCGCTCTCATTGGTTTGTGTGTCAAGTGTAATTGTGGGCACAGGCGAGCTTGTAGAAAAAAGCACAGCATGACAGCGACAGCGCAGACAGATACAGTGAGAGTGCTGAGAAACTGTAGACTTAGCGGCGTTCATTTGCTAGTGTCTCCACCCGATCTGCAACTGTGACACAAGTGGTTTAGGATGGGGATATTTATAGTGCCGAGGGTCCAGCTGTCATGGGAAGTTCATCTGCTTGAAGGAAGTGGGAAACTATACTCTAATTACTATTTTTAAAATTATAACGCGTTAGATTACTCCCTTACTAAAAAAGTAATCAAACTACAGTAACGTGTTACTAAGTAATGTTACTGCCCAACACTGCTGTTCATTAAAAGCTGTATGTGATCTGGTGTTTTCAGGGTCTCAGAGACATTGTTAATATTAGCTAATGTTAATTTTACAACAATAATATTAGAACTGTAATTTTACTGTTGTACTGTTTAATACAATTATTGTTGTTGTTGTTGATGCTTTTTTATTATATTTTTATTATATTTTACAGTGAAATATTACAACAGTAAAAATTTTCTTGTTTTGTTATTTTTACATTCAGTAATAATATATGAATAACTATATCTATAATAATTATTAGTAGCAGTGGTAGTAGAAGTAGTTTAATTTATTGTTGTAGGTTATTCATTATCTTAAATTTCTTTTTTAATTTTACAAAGAAATATTACTATTAGTTAAATATACTCATATTTATTAGTTTTATTAAAAATTGTATTTAGTTGTAGTAATGAGAATTACTATTATTAATAACAATGTTATTTTATGATATATAATCACAAATAGTTTTTACCAAATTATGCAGCTCTACAAGAAGGCACAATATTGCATTTTAAATCATAACCACAATTTTTATCAGAAAATCGCTAATCGATTTTTTTCACCCCCAAATTGTGATTTGATTCTTCTTTAAAACAATCAACATATTTGCAATGGTTTTTCTTTTTTTTTTTTTTTTTTTGCAAGTAACGTTTCATATCATCTTTTTGTTCAGTTGTGCACTTAATTATTATTAAATTATTTTTTCCCATGCTGATCTGTCAATCAAATCAGATAACTCCACCTTCTAAACTCGACTGTCTGCCAACTAAACGCTGTGTGGTTGGTTGTTTTAAATCAGATGATTTTTATCCTTTCTAGTTTTGCAGTTCTTAGCTAGTAAAAGCTGCACATCTGGACCAACATTAGTGATAAAGTCGGGCTTCTCAAGCCTCTGGAAAGGTCAACAATAGCGTCAGGAATGCAGGGTATGCTGCGATGCCCCTCTATGATCAGGAGCTCTATTAATAACATGAACATGCCACTGTTTCACCCTCTCACTCTTCCTCATTTCTCTTTCAGTTCTCTTTTCAGTTCTTGAGGATTGTTCACTACACCCATTCACCATATTTTACAGGCAAATCTCCTTTAGCAGAGAGGCTAATGACATCGGTTTGATATCTGAAAAGACGTCTAATAGACTGTGAATTATGTTTCAGTCCTCATTCGATGTACTGAAAGGCCGCATTGTCCCCAGAGATGGTTAAATAGCTTTCTTAATCATCCAGAGTGGCAACTTTACATGTTCATTGTCATGCCCAATGAGGCGTGACAGCGTAACATTCTGTTAGAGGCCATAAAAATGTGGGGTCACTGCCAACCCCTTCCAGAGACACAGAGGGGTCAGTCTCCTCTCGGCGCTGCTGTGTGAGCCTGATGTTACCCTCCGGTCCCGGCGTCTATCTGTGCCCCTGGGAACACTTCCAAACAATACACTCCCTTCAGCCCAGGGATGATTCGGAGGGGTCGACTCAGAGTTTTATCCTTTAATACCGGGTGAAGTGCTTGTCATTCTTGTGTGGAATCCTTGCTCTCTCGCTTTTCTCTTTCTCTATCTCCTTCCCCCTCTTTCTCTATGACTGGTCTGTTGAAAGGAGACTCTGTATTGTGTTTGCTTTAACTGTCACTGGTGTTAAATCAACACCACCTGCATATCTGCTCTAGTGAAGATTTAAAAGCAGTCGGCCTAACGAGCCTCTATTATTCAGGTTGCTGTTCGCTAACTGTGGAGGATGAGCTCTTTTTGAGACCTTTTGTCTGTTTTCTAATCAGTCAACAGGACCTCTTGGAACACACCTCCAAAGTCTGGTAATAGGTCAGCTTGGGGCACTTTAATTTGTTTGGTTTTGTTAATAGTAGTTAATAGTTAATTTTACTGTCATTCTCTGTTAACTCGGGTGAAATTTATGCGTTTATATACAGTATGGCAGAGGCACTTACTTGGTTAGCTTTAGCATGTTTGCGCTAACAAGTTTGTCATTAGTTCGCAACTTATACTTTACACTTTTAGTTGTAGTAGTCACCTCATTTTCAGACTATTTTGGTGCTTAAAACATTTTCTTACAAACTGTACACCTAATAAATTTCATTAAACAAATAAAGTTTTAAATGATGGACTGTGTGTTTAAAATTCATATGAGCTGATTCGTATCAATGGCCTAGAAAGCGTCGAATACTGACTTCTCATGACTCTTGTGTGCCCTTACTTTTTAGTGAATCAAAGCATACTGCGTGACTAGTGGAGTCTGATTCTTTAACTAGTGTCTCTTATGATCCGTTTCTTTTTAGTGAATCAAAAACATACTTAATTAACTGGCTCATAATGTGTATTTTGATCAGGAATTGGCAATCAGACAAACTATTTTGAGCCATTTCTTTTAATTGAATCATAAATGTATACAGCCCAATTACTAAAAAGAGCTTGCCCATTAAAAGTCCTTTGTGCAAGAATCAGACTTGCCAAACGAATGACTCATATGAGCCATTTCTTTTTAGTGCACCAAAAACATAAAGCATGGCCACTAAAATCATCAGGAATCAGACATAAGAACGAATTACTCTTATGACCCAGTTCTTTTTAATGATTCATTCAGTGTAACAAACCATCGTCATTTTGCCTAACAGCTATATTTATGTAAAAATGAAACAACATACTTATTCTGCCTTGTACTAATTGAAATGTATAAAAAAATTCTCATAATATTAAGATTTATTTTATTTTCAATCATTTTCACTTCCTTATTAAAACTTATTGGTTTGAAGGATAGTGGTGAAGTATACAGATTTAAATGATCAACTAATAGGTATTTTGGGGCTGAACTATGATCCTTAGAGTATTTTAATATGTCATCAAAGGATTCTTGTTCTGCATGATTTGTTGATATATTAACTATTGTTAAAAGTCATTTTGTGCTCAGAAAAAAAAGTTAAACATTAAACAGGGCACATTATAATGTATAGACATTTTTTTAAGCTGTATTACACTTTTATTTCGCATGAAAACCAGTTTTTGTCTCTGACCCACATTAATTATGAAATTATTACAACATTTCTGTTTTCCAAGAACTTCTTCCTCAAATGAAAAAGAATCATTTATAGAACAAGAATCAGAACCATTGTTACATTCCTTTTGATTCAAACCACCACTTTTATCTTAAACTTAAATAGACTACCTATACAAGTAGTTTTGTCTCTTTGTATTATTTTGTCCTGTTATTGACGTAATGCGCGTCATTGACAACATGTGCCACCGATAGTTGTTCGAATAGTTTGAATATTCGTGCTTTTTTTTTTGTGAATATTCGAACGTAATTTTTGAGCAATTTTGACACCCCTAGTGCTCACTTGGGGTAATGGAGAATCAGGGGTGATGCTGAGCCATAACACAAGTAATCAAATCACATTATTTCACTTATTATCTTTTTGATTGTTTAGGTCAGCTTGAATTGCCTCCGTGACTACTGCATTATAATTCCTTCTCATTAATCGCATCGAATTCATATAAACCATCATCAACAGTTTTCCTCCTCAGAATACAGGATCTCTGCCAATTAGCTACTGCAGAGCAATGCATTAGGACTCCGATGGTGGCCTGTATCATCCAATTTCCTGTCAGGGAAGGATTTCTCAGCTCAACAGCTGTGTCTCCCCTGAGCCACAAATGGCATTAACCCTGCTCTCTTCAGATTGCTCAATGCCGCTCTGTGTAAGAGCTAACCAGCATGTTTTTCTACCCTCACAGACTGTCTCCACAGGCATGTGCTATGCCACTGGATAACCAAGAGGACAGCAGCCTCCCGAACATTATATGTCTGACAAATGGTATGTTTGCTATTTTCCCATTGTATTTATTCAATAGGGTTGTTTTTACAGGCCTTGTCTGAAGATTGCGGTCTTGTCCAAATGATAATTCATTATTGCAGCAGACCACTTCATTCTATTCATGTAAATTGGTGACACTTGGTATTATTTTAAGTAAATTTTTATTGTTACTTAAAACCTTACACCATGGTAATATTTGTTTTAGATTATATTACCGTAATACAAAACAAAACAAAAAAATTCTACAATATGTTTTTGTTGTTATTGTTATTTTGCACATTTACACTTATATTATATATATTTTTACAATAGTTCCGAGTACCATTTAAATGAATATTAATTATTAAAAATTAATATTTTGAAAGAATATGGTATAATACAGAGTATCATACAGTTCTGTTGAGGTTGACTGATAAAAATACAAAAAATCAGCAACCCTAGTATTGTTCATTGTTAAATATTCAATAGTAATATTTATATTTATATACTTCACTTAAAAGTACAATTTCATGGTTCAGTGCTTTTTATATATATATATATATATATATATATATATATATATATATATATATATATAAAGTTTTCTTGGAGTGTAATGTTTCTTTTCATTCAGTATCCATTTTAAAAACTATTTGTTGATTTGTAGACAGGCCTGACAATCATTCTTAATTTTAATCATAATAATAGCCTAATTCCTTAAATGTTAATACATGTTGTTGACTATCTGTACTGTGTTTGAGATGACTCACTTATAATACTGACCCATGTCACATGCGATCAGTGTTTTTGCAGTGCAGTGTGGGATGGCCCTCATCTTGACCCTGCTTCAGTCCTTCATCCTGGGTGCTCTGGGGGTCCACAGCAGTTACCCTCACTTCTCCTCCAATGACACGGTCTTCCAGCACCTGGCATTGCACCCTGACCCCAGCATAGGCACAGTCTACGTGGGGGCTCAGGATCATCTGTTCCAGCTCGCTGGCCTTGATGGCCTCCGTCTTGAAGTGGACGAGAGAACCGGCCCGGTGAGAGACAGCAAGGACTGTCTGCCTCCGGTTACCCTGGAGAACTGCCCTCAAGCTGGGCTTGTTAACAATCACAACAAGCTTCTGTTAGTGGATCCATATTCCCTCCATCTCATCACCTGTGGGAGTGTACACCAGGGCACCTGCCAGAAACGCAGCCTAGCCAATGTGAGCGAAGTCCTCTTCTCTGCTGAGAGGCCTGTTGATACGCAGTATGTGGCGGCTAACGACCCTACGGTGTCAACGGTTGGGCTTGTGGTGCGACCGCAAGACAAGGATCCTGTCCTTTATGTGGGGCGAGGCTACACCAGCAGTCATCCGCCAGTTTCCACTCGCCAACTTTCGACAGAGCCTGTGTTTTCCTACGAGGAAACCGCTAAGCTCGCTGTAGCCGGGCGCCTCTCGGAGTACGACCACAATTTTGTCGCAACTTTTGCGCGACGCAACCACGTTTATTTTTTGTTCTACAGGCGTGACCTGAAAGCTTCATCAAGGGAATACCGTACGTACGTGGCCCGGGTGTGTTTGGACGATCAGGCGTATTACTCCTACGTTGAGGTACCGCTAATATGCCGCTCCGGCTCAACAGGAAGGAACTACAGTTTCCTCCAGGGGGCGCAGGTGAGCGGTGAGGAATCTGGAGGCTCGCAGGTTTTGATGGGAGTCTTTTTTACGGGGGTTAGTGCTGCTAATGGACCCGGCGAGGAATCTGCTTTGTGTGTGTACTCTCTGAATGATGTTGACCACGGTATTGATGCTACACGAGATCTGTGCTACACGCAATACGGGGAAAAAGATGGCAACAAGGTGGCATACATTGAGTATGACGTTAAATCCAACTGTGCCTACCTGCCCACGGTGAGTACCCCTCGGTAATTTGATTCCAAAACA
Source organism: Carassius gibelio (assembly GCF_023724105.1). Taxonomy (NCBI): domain Eukaryota; kingdom Metazoa; phylum Chordata; class Actinopteri; order Cypriniformes; family Cyprinidae; genus Carassius; species Carassius gibelio. The sequence continues at coordinate 9,772,323 of NC_068393.1, forward strand.
GTTGTTTCAAAATGTAATTTCCACCACAGAATTCTGTTAAATGCTATATGTCTTTTGAAATTTGGTAGAAAAGACAATTTTCCGAAAAAGAAAAAAAATGATAGAGTTCTTCTGTGAAGCCCTGGAGAAATCAGACGATTTTATTAATGCTAGAAATATATTTAATTCATGAAGTGTTCATTTTACAGGAATATTTGATAGACGCAGTTCACTTGTACACTTGTACTCTTCACATTGAAACATTATACGTATATATTATCCATATAAATAGGTTTTGAGGTCAACCATTTCCACATGATCATCATAGTAGTTTAACTTTGTTTGAAAAGCATGGGGAAATGATGCTCACAATGTAACTCTAGGGAACTGGGCCACATCATTTTCCTCTAACAGTGTATTCAAACTAACATTTATCCTAATTTAGATGCATTGCCCCTCATTAATTCTCAGGCAAATTGCTGTAGCGCAGACGATTCTGCCTGCCATGATCTGAGTGGATTATGTTTTTACTCTTTGACGAGCATAAGACAGGCCTACCGAGCATTAGTCCTAACAAGATCTTAAGACATATCAAAGACCTCAAGGATGTGGGCTCCCAGGCACACAACCTGCTCATGACCTCCAAGTATTTGCCTATTCAGCATCCAGAACCCCGCCTGCTCGGTCCTAAACAGGGTTATTGGATCAATAAACCCCCAAGCTCAAACTACTAATGATGTCTGCTAGAAAAGGGGGTAGAGAGAAGAAAGTCTGAAGAGGGTTACTTAAAGAAAGGAGATCATTGCCTCTTAAAGGGATAGTTCGTTTAGCTCGTTTTAGCTCATTTATTGACCGTCATGATGTATAAACCAATATGACATTATTTCATAGAAAACTGAAGGAAATATTATGCAGAATGATCATGCAGATCTTTTTAATACAATGAAAGTGAATTGGGGGAGATCTCCAAAAATGTAAAGAACTATATGTATATAAAGCTATTTAACTTTGGACTTATATGGCACGGTTTATACAGAATACATTTATAATCATTTATTATGCTTTTTTGTCCATATTGGTCCCTATCCACTTTCATTGAATGGAAAAGAGCAGCTTAAACATTCTTCAGAACATCTTCTTTTGCATTCCACCGAAGGAAGAAAGTCATGTTTTTAACAACATGAGGTTGAAATGTCATTAGGGATGTCACTGATCCACAGACAAACACTGCCACCCAAATACAGGATTCTCTGTGCTTCTTGCAAATCCCCAAACACTGAAACACATTTCCCTGATCCCCATATGTTCTTTAGTCTGGTACACAAACAGATCACTTCTGATGATTAGGGAACATGGCATGACATGCAAACTAGATTTTATCAAAGACCGCTGGAGCAGATCTGATAGTGTTAGTCTCTTAGAAGCAGCCTTGCCATCCTACTGTGAGACCAAGATAATCTTCATCTAATCTGGCTTTCTCTAAGAGGATTCGACAGCCTTGAGGCAATAGACTGAGAACTACGGTACAAAAAACACGAGATTTGCAGAGTTTATTATTACACAACATGAAACTGGATTATGTCATGATGGTTTTGCCAAAACCAAAGTCACGAAAACTTGTTTTTGCGCCTCACAGAACACCCTGAACGCTTATCCTTGTGGCTCGGACCACACCCCGAGTCCAATGGCGAGCCGGGAGCCGGTTGAAGCTGAAGCCGTGTTGAGCAGCTCATCCGCCCGTCTCACTGCTGTCGCCGTTAGTGTGAAGGAGGGGCACACGATTGTTTTCTTGGGTGACTCCAAAGGCTATTTGCATAAGGTTTGTGACATGAAAATTTGCCGTTTGACTGGTCATTTCTAAAACAATTTAGTTATGATTCATAGTATGCCTTTTAAACCACTAGGGAAATATTAGTCCACTTAATATGGTAATATTATCCATCAACTTAAGCAGATGGAAAGAGATTTGGCCTGCAGGGTGAATGTGTCATAGCCAATACAGTGCTGAAACAGCATACCTAAAGCTTTTTGTGTTTCCTCAGTAGGACCGTGAAACACTGTATTTGCAGGATTGTGATTGTTCAGAGACCACCGAAATCTCAGTTTGACAATGCTTGCAAATTCTAAGGGCTCCTGAGCTGAAATTTAGACACAGACCAAGTTACGTCTAGGCCTTGCACTGACTAGATTTGCGTGTCTCAATGGACAAAGGTTAAACAAAGGTAGTGTTTGGTTAAATCTGATCAACAGCGCATGACCCAAGCCTCCCTATGACAGCCATCCACTGTTCTCTGCTGTTCTGACACATTTTGGCAACTCAGTGTTATTGTTCACAAGCATGCGTGACATTTTCACAGTGGAAGATAGTGACGCATTTAGACAACAACGTATTGAATAGGCATCTTAACTATATGCATAAAGTTTGGCTGTTTAATATGTTAAGTTTAATTAAATTATTAAAATGCAACAACAGAAATGGGAAGTGTATGTATTGCGTATTATATAAATAGAAATTGTTTTATATACTGTAAATACATGTTAACCGGTAACATTGAAATATGAAAATAAAACATTACACACTTTACTAGATAGATTGATCTAAATGTATATTTAATTTAACTTAATTGCATTTGTATTTTCCCTCACAAACAGACATGCAGGAACGCCTCCTCTAACCCTACATCTACACAACTGTTTGATCTTGCATGATACGATGATGTTGCAATGCATGATTTTTCCTGCAGCAGACTGTGGCCGACAGTTCGTCAATGCTAATCCAGTAAAACACAAACCTGACTGGGTGGAGTGCGTGAGCAGCTCGCGGTGTAAGGTGTCTTAGACTCTTAAGCAGGATACCTGCTCTTCTGAGGGGATTCTCACTATCCTAATCTGGTTTGCTGAAATCGACCCGTCGTGATAGAATTCAAGAGGCATTAGGCACCTCTCTCAGATCCTTGTAGGTCGTTTTCCTTTAATAAGACGAAGAAGTGCTCTAGCGCTAAACCATTTCAGCTGACACTTTCAGCACTTTTAGTTAGACCTGTCTACATGGTCTACGAGGTGTCCTGTTGCAATTAGTGCAGTTCCACAAGCCTAAATATTCAATTAAACCTTGAAGAAGTTCTTAGGAGCCGTTGTCAGGTTAGTTATTGAAACTTTTTTGTTTTTTCGTGGTGAGTTCAAGGTGTTTTTCATCACATGTTAGGTGTTCCTGGGTAACTCAGGAGAGGTGAAGAAGTACTCCACCCTTCTCATCCATCCTGGTTTGGCCATCAACAGTGACCTACTGCTGGATTCCACCCATAGACATATCTACATCATGACCAGCCGTTCTGTGAGTTAACAAACCATGACATGAGTACTGACAGTCAAAAAGAATAATTAAGGTTTATTATGCTCATCAAGGCTGTTTTTATATATATATATATATATATATATATATATATATATATATATATATATATATATATATATATATATATATATATATATATATATATATATATATATATATTGTGAATTTGGTATTATGAACTATTATTTCAAATTTAAATAATTCAAAATCCCCTTTTTTTGGCAATTGTATCACAAGTGTGCTTATAAAAACTGCAAAACTGTTTTTGTGATTTCTCCTGCTTGCTGTGGTCAGGTGGAGAAGAGGCCTGTGGCAGAGTGTGACAAGCACACTGATTGCACTTCCTGTCTGGCAGTGAAGGACCCGTACTGCGGCTGGTGTGTTCTTGAGGGCCGGTGAGTCTCTTCCTATAATTCCTGCAATGGACTGCAGTTTTCAGTTTATGTTAGGAGCATTTCTCTCACTCCTCCTTTTTGTCCTGCAGGTGTGGGATGCGTTCAGACTGCAGGCTGGGCTCGGTCGAAGGTCACTGGCTCTGGAGTTTTGATGAGCAGCAGAAGTGCTTGAGCGTGGAGTCTCTGAGCCAATATAACGCCAGCCTTGGAGAGCAGAAACAGGTATAAAATCATCATCAGAATTTGATTCAGAGCCCCATCAAACTTCACTCCTCCTTCAGGCATTAAGCCTAAAGTTAACCCTGCAATATCTTTCATACACTAACATTCTTAAGTTTAGGGTTGTGTCTTATGCTCACCAATCTTAAAATAGTCAAAAAAGTAATATTGTATAATGCCACTGCAATTTAAAGTAACTTCTTTCTATTGTAATATATGTTAAAATGGCATTTATTCCTGTGATCTAAAGCTTTTCAGCATTATTACTCAGTCTAATATGCTGATTTGCTGCTCCAAAAACATTTATTATTGTTACCAATGTTGAGCTGTGCTGCTTAATATTTTTGTTGAACAGATTTTGAAGATTGTTAAGATTGTTAAACAAACTGTTTTGGCTCCCATTGACTTCCATTGTATTTTTGTCCATGTGGTGCAAATGTAATTTACTGGGAACCAGAAATGTTTAGTTATCAACATTCTTCACAATATCTTCTCTTTTTTTCTCTGTTTTTTTTTGGATGAACTGTCCCTTTGATTAAAAGTCACTAAGCCAGCAGACTCTGCCCCTGCACTCCCTAATGGGACATTTCACACGTTATCTTGCCTCATTTTTGATGCTTAAAAGCTTTTTCCCTAATCATTGTCATATTTATTAAACTACTCCTTAAGGGATGCTTTTGTAAGAGAATGATCAAAGCTATAAAGCTTGATGACACAATGAAATGTGTTTTGTGTTGCTGGACAATGATTGCTTGATTATAACCACAGCTAATATATGTGTGTGTGTTTAGATTGCTGTGGGTGTCCCGGGTTTGCCCAGTCTGTCAGAGGGTGACATGTACTCGTGTTTCTTTGAAGACACTGAAACGGCTGCTTCGGTCCAGGGCACCACAGTCACCTGTGCCACTCCTGAGGCCCACAGACTCCCAGCGCTGCCACAGGGAGAGGGTGAGAAACCCCACACACTCATGACAACAAGCTTTCAATAACCTGAAAAACTGCCCTTAAGGAACTGGTTTACAAACCTTTGTGTGATGTGTGCAGACTCGTTCATGAGCGGGATTGTCGTGATTGACTTTCAAGCACCAATCAACTAAATATAAGTTCAGTCCAGATTGTCAGTGTGAGTTTTTCTCACAGTTAAGATTACATTTCACAATATTAAAACTTTAACTGTAGTTTTGATTAAATAAATGCTCCCTTGAGAGACTTATTTAAAAAACCTCAGAAAGATCTGTTGAACAGTAGTACGTCACTCTGGAATTTTATAACAGTCCTGTTCCAGTTTCTCTTCCGCTGTTGGTTTTCCACACGTTAATCTTCCATTGAAGGAATCCACTGAAAAGTTAATGACGTTACATGAATTGTGACATAAGCTGTGGATGGTGCATTTAACTACATCTGATTATTTTTTAAGGTATTACGTGACATGATGTTCCAGTGCCATAATATCCGTTTAACAGTTTGACCCAGAGTCTTCTCATGTTTGTCCTCTATAACAGATTCTGTGTCCGTCGCGCTGTCCCTGCGCTTTCGGACGGTCACCGTAGCGCTTGCAGACTTCACCTTCTACGACTGCTCTGTGGCGCAGCAGCTCTCTGGCACCAGGCCGTAAGTCACATGTACTCTCCTGCGTTTTAATGCCACATGAATAAAGCAATCATAAAAAAAAACAGTACAACATTTTTTTCATTCTTAAAGAGAACAGTGAAAAATGTCATCATTTACTCCCCATCATGTTGTTTCAAACCTGTAGTAATTGAAAAATAACTAATAAAAGGTAATGCTAGTTCATGTTAGCTAATATTAACAAAAAAAACCTTATTGTTAAGAGGTAGTGAAAAGTTTTAGCCATATAGCGTGATGCCATCATCATCCAAGAGCAATATTAAACCTCCACTGGTGAGCGGCTGTCATGTGTTGAAGAATGTCCCAGAGGCGTGAGAGGGGCAGGGCAGCTGTCTGTCTCTCCGGACCTCACTAGCACATCCCTGATGATTTAACAGCTGTGTCCCACATTCCTGCCGTATCGTCCGCCCTGACCATCCTCCCTTACCCATACACCCCTGCAGTCAGCCGCTGATTGGGCGGCTCTCCCTGATGCTGTTTTGATTTGCGATGTGGGAAAGCTGTGAACTCAGCTCTGTGTGCTTTGATGAGTTTAGGGGAGTCATGTGTCATTCTAGACCTCAGCTATTTTGGATTCAGTGGTGCTTTGCTGTCTTTATCTGAATGCTCAGAGGGGTGTAGATGGGTTTAATTTATGCGGTCACTTCTAAACTTCTGGGCCACTGTGTTCTGTCTCGCTCTACTTCTAGGTGTAGGGGATGTGTGAACAGCCGCTGGAAATGTAACTGGTGTGTCCACCAGCATGTGTGCACTCACCGGTCCACGTGTGACCGTGGTGTGATCATCTACAACCAGCATGTAAGTTTGTGTTAGTCTGTGAGGTCATATCTGTGAGTTTGACTTGCTGTGCAATTATAGTGGAGGCAAAAAGTCTGAGACCAACAGTGAAACTGCATGTTTGTATTTTTTTTTGCTTGACAATTTGTGGAAGTTTAAGTGGAAAAACGTCTATTTTGTCGTCATTTTGTTACAAGTGTACTTAGTAGAATATGAAAATGCGAAAATTTTTTATTTTTTTTCATTTATTAAAGTTTTAAATCACACGTTTCAGTGTAGTCTCCGTCTTTTAGACCCCATTGTATGTGTTTTTGGTTCCTTTTGCTTTGAATAACCGTTTTTGGTTCATATTAACTACCATTTGAAAATTTGGAGACAGTAATACTTTTTTCAGCAAGAATGCATTAAATTGATGACAACAGATCATTAAAGACTTTTATGTAACAAAAAAATTATATTAAATAAATGCTATTCTTTTGAACTTTGTATTCATCAAAGAATCTTGGAAAAAAGTGTCAGTTTCCACATAAATATTAAGCACAACAATTGTAGACAAACAACATTATAATTATAATAAATGTTTCCAAATAAGCATATTATATGATTTCTAAAGGATCATGTGACACTGAAGACTGGAGTAATGATACTGAAAATTCAGAGAAACATAAATATAAAATATATTCAAATAGAAAACAGTTACTTGAAATTGTTAAATATTTCTCAATCATAATTTTGTTGCATTTTTTATTAAATCAATTCAGCCTTCAAAACTTCTTTCAAAAATATAAAATCTTACCAAACCCAGATTTTTAAATTGTAGTACACATAACGCTTTCTTGTGTGTTTTATGATTTTTAATGTTTAATTCAGCCCCATTGTTTATTGATTTGAGTTGATATTAATTTATTTCAGTTGCCATTTATTTCATTTTCCCCCTCATTCTCTCTGTTTTGTCCTGTGTTTGTCTAAAGTTTTCACCCTCCACGTCTGCTTCTCAAACAATAAAAGACTTTGACGCGTACACGTACACCCCCTCCACACCCACGACATCAATCCTCTCCACCACTGAGGAGGCCATAACGACCGAAACCGCTGTCACAACTACCCCTCCAGTGACCCCACCCACTACTCCAGAGCCCACGGCCGCCCCCACCACAGCTCTGGAAACCACAACCCCCCTCGAGCAAACACCCACCACCCCCAACCATGCTACAACCTCCTCTACACACCCATCCAGTGCAACTACAAAGTCAACCGATACCATCTCAGAGGGCACCACCCTCTCACAAAATACCTCTTGGGTGGAGGAGAGCATCCAGGTAGGTTTACTGTCGACACCGGCCCCGCAATCATACGAAGAGCTGGTGGGACCTTCGTCGCGTGAAGAGGCGGCTGAAGTGACGCTGCCCGCATTGAGAGCTGGGGAAGTGGTGACGATGGGGCCGCTGATTGAAGCACTGCCCTCATCCACCTCTGAAGTGGTCACCCTCTCGCAGACCGAGATGGATATAGATGCTCTTATAGACACGGGCGTCCCTGTGTCGTCAGCCAGCGCCCCCTCTGGCGACGGCGAGGCAGGGCCTTATTCATCTGATTTCCCCCTCGCTCCAGACACAGATTACCAGTCCGACTCAGCTGACCTTTTCCTCCTGGTGAGTGTGGGTCCTCAGGCCAACTCTGCTTGCATGTAGCGCTGCAGATGCTGGAGGTTGAACGTACCTAAAGCGTAAATTACATGCGTGAATGATGGGATATATAATTAAATAGATGAAAGCAGTTCTGCTCTATTACTAATTTGACCATAATTATATATGAAAGTCATTTAATGTCAAAACATTAAAGCAATGTTCTGGGTTCATGATGATGCACTGAAATTCATTTTGACTTGTTCATCAGTTTGCAAAAACAAGCAAAAATCTGGGTTAAAGTAATGCTCTTGCAGTTTAAATGGATAGTTCTCCATAAAACGTCATCATTAACTCACTCTCATGTCGTTGTAAACCTGTATGACTTAATATGAAAAAGATATGTTTTTGAAAAATGTTTCTTTTGTTTTTGTTCATACAATGAAAGTCAATACCCATTGACTTTCATTTTAAATACAAAAACAGCTTGTAAATGAAACACTTTTCAAAATTGAAAATATTCCAAAAATATTTGAAGAATCATGGGTAATGTATTTCCTTTTTTAACCAGGTATTCTGCTGCTAAACACGATTAAAGAAATACAGGTCTCTGTATTTTTTTTCTCAATAAATTAGAGTGCAACACAGGTACCTGTAGTAAAAATTTCTATTTAAATTTTTTTCTATAGGGTAATTTTTTACATAAACTTATCAACATAAACTTTGAAGACAGACCTACTGTGAGCAAAATGTGGTATATGCCACAAACATTCACTGCCAAAGAAGCTGGCTTTTCACAGAGTGCTGTATCCAAGCATGTTAACAGAAGGTTGAGTGGAAGGAAAAAGTGTGGAAGAAAAAGATGCACAACCAACCAAGAGAACTGGAGGATTGTCAAGCAAAATCAATTCAAGAAATTGAGTGAACTTCACAAGAAATGGACTGAGGCTGGGGTCAAGAGCCACCACACACAGACGTGTCGAGGAATTTGCTGAACCACAGACAACGTCAGAGGCGTCTTACCTGGGCTAAGGAGAAGAAGAACTGGACTGTTGTCCAGTGGTCCAAAGTCCTCTTTTCAGATGAGAGCAAGTTTTGTATTTCATTTGGAAACCAAGCTCCTAGAGTCTGGAGGAAGGATGGAGAAGCTCATGGCACAAGTTGATTGAAGTCCAGTTTTAAGTTTCCACAGTCTGTGATGATTTGAGGTGCAATGTCATCTGCTGGAGTCAGTCCATTGTGTTTTTTGAAAACCAAAGTCTAGAAGGCCAACAATTCACTAAACATGTTTTTATTTTTTTATCTTATGAAGTATTTTAATTTGTTGAGATATTGAATTGGTGGGTTTTTGTTAAATGTGAGCCAAAATCATCACAATTAAAAGAACCAAAAACTTAAACTACTTCAGTCTGTGTGCACTGAATTTATTTAATACATTATTTTCACACTGTGAGTTGAATTACTGAAATAAATGAACTTTTCCACAACATTCTGATTTATTGAGATGCACCTGTATTTCTTTAATCATGTTTAGCAGCAGAATACAAGGTTAAAAAAGGAAAAACATTACCCATGATTCTTCAACAACAAAAAAATCTCCACCCATCTGGGAATTAAAGCAAGCAAAGAGCACCTAAAGAGCTCTTTAGTGCCCGTCCACTCCCATGAAGCACCACAAATCACGCAATAGTCAGTCTTCCTATGCTATCAAACTGGTAAATATTGTAATAATTGTAAAATATAATATTTCTGTGTACATGTATGAATTTAAAGGCCAATAAATGTATCCATGCATCCATAATTTTTCACCGTGTAATTCACAATGCTTAATGGGATTGTAGTTTTTTCCCTCATTAAAACTGATAAGTATATAGTACATAGCTTTTTGTTGTTGTTGTTTTTCAAATCAAAGTTTGTAATATTGTAATTCACCTCGTCACTGGTTGATGTTGTTCATGGATTATAACTCTTTAATAAATACTTTTTTTTAAAACCCCTATTAGAATAATTTATAGAAAAAAAATACTTCCTGAACCAGTGCGGAGGGATAGTGTTGCACTGTATTGAACCCAGAACATGTGACTTCCTGTGTGTCTTTTTGTGTCCATTTTGTTTTTCATTAAATCTCTGTTTAACACATTCACTTTTGTTGTGCTGCCATTCTGCTTCTTATACGTGTTGCTGTAATGTAGCGGAAGCAGAGAGATATTCCACATCTGCTCTTTTCAGAGCCGTGGTGTGTGTAATGAAGTGTGTTGTCCATCTGTGTGTGTGATCAGGAAGAGGAGAGTTTACTCGTGAGCAGAGGTCCTCACACCTGTCCCTGTGTGGAGGCCATCCAGGGCAGCTCCCTCCTTCCTGTCAATGTCGAGAGGAAGATCACTCTGCTGGGGCGCAACTTACACCTCTATCAGGTAATCAACTTCTTGAGGCTTGTTTGGGCTTGACTAATATAAACCTGCATTAAAGATTGGGGTCAGTAAGATTTTTCAAAGTCTCTTCTGCTCTCTAAGGCTGCATTTATTTGATCGATAAATGCAGTAAAACAGTAATACTGTACAACAGTATACAGTACCATATTTTTCGGACTAGTCGCACCTGAGTATAAGCCGCATCACTCCAAAAATACGTCATGATGAGGAAAAAAAACGTATATAAGTCGCACTGGACTGTAAGTCGCATTTATTTAGAACCAAGAACCAAGAGAAACATTACCGTCTCCAGCCGCAAGAAGGCGCTCTATGCTGCTCAGCATAGAGTGCCCTCTGGCGGTTGGAGACGGTAATGTTTTTTCTTTGTTAATTTCTCTTAGTTCATTTCTCTTGGTTCATGTCAAGTTAATTTTGATAAAAAAGTCGCACCTGACTATAAGTCGCAGGACCAGCCAAACTATTAAAAAAGTGTGACTTATAGTCCGGAAAATACGATAATACAATTTTATGAAATTACTGTTTTCTGTTTAAAAATGTCAAAGCTTCCGCATCATTACTCCAGTCTTAAGAGTCACATTATCCTTCAGAAATCATTCTAATATGCTGATTTCTCAAGAAACATTTTAATTATTATCAATGTTGAAAACAGTTTTGCTGTTTAATATTTTTGTGGAAAACGTGATGCATTTTTTTCATGAAACTTTGATGAATGGAAAGTTTAAAAGAATTGTGTTTGTTGGGTATTATGTTGTCTGGTTTATTGATGAAGTGTTTAAAAATCTGTAGGCCATGAACAGAATATATCTGTGTGTTTTTAGGACAAAGATCTTGATTATCAGTGTGTGTTGGTGATTGAGGGCCGATCGGTGGTGGTGGACGCTTTCGTGGAAGTGGACGACTCTCAGCCATCTTTGTTCTTCATTACCTGCCAGCTTCACCAGGTCTGCAAAAAAAAAAAATCTGTATTAATATGAAAATATTTTCCATGTTGATTTTTTTTTACATGTGTTTTACCTGCTTTTTTAAATTTGAGCACTTTTGTTACGTTGTGTTTTAGAGTTAGTTTACGGAATTTAGAATTAACGGAAATGTCGGTAAGAATTATTGGACAAGGTCCAGGCAGAAAAATTACCAGTACGTTTTCTTTTTCTTTTTTTTTTACAATGTATATTCAGATTGTTTGACGACCTGTTATAGTTTTTATGAATGATTTAAATTCCTTTTTTTTTTTTTTTTAATTTGAAGGTTTAATTATGGTGTTCATTTTGTATGTCATTTTTATTAAAACGATTTTTTTTTAGCATATTAAATGAAAGTCTGAAATATTGCCTTGGCAACTAGCTGAAATAAGTCTACTTTTACATTTTTTTTTCTTCATTATATTTCACCGCAATCTAATTTAACAGTAATTGTGTTGCTGGCACAACCAGTATGTGGCAGATATATAACATCCATTAAATATCTGAATGTGTCTGTAAAGCTTTGTTCTGCTGATTGTATTTCGTTTCAAAGTACTCTTATTCGGCTGCGGTGGAGGAATACAGGAGCTTGATCTCAGTCAGGAGGAGGGACTCTTTCCAGGTGGATTACCCAGAGGACCTTCATGGTACGTCACCAGCTGTTTGCTGAGGTTATGAATGTGCTGTTCTCTGTTTGTGACGTGTGTTTTGTGTTTGCAGTGCGGCTGTATAACTGCTCCGTGGGCCGGTCCGACTGCAGTCGCTGTCACACGGCTGATCCGCAGTACGAGTGTGTGTGGTGTGAAGGGTCTCGCTCCAGCTGCGTCTACAGGAGCTCCTGCACCCAACACGTCCAGCAGACCTGTCCTGCTCCTCACATACACACGGTGAGGGACACACCTGTTTACTTCTGCCTTTTGGGAGCCATTAACACTATACTCAGTATTGTTAAAGTTACAGTTCTGTGTTTTTGCCCTCCGTTTCACTCACAAGAAGATCTTCAGCCGTTTATTTTTTTATGTGAACTGTCCCTTTAAGAACTTGGAATAAACCTGCCGGGCTAAACTGCAATGTGAAAGGATTTTCTTCACTCCTTTAAGGATTGACCCTTGGCCTTATGCCTTTCCTTGCTGACCTGTGTGTTTGTACAATAATTATTTTGTCCATTAGATGTATAAATCAGAGCATAGCAGAATACAATATTTCAACTGACATTAGCTGATTAGCTAAATGACCTCATAGATGTGTGCAGGGACTTTTCTTAATGAAAATGTGAGTAATATTGCTAGTGTTGTGGATGTTTGGCATGCCATCGTAATAAGGTGATATGAAAGCTGTTCTTTGAAATGTTCTGTTTGTCAAAGTGATCAAAAATGGGATAAAAAGGTCTAGAAGTGGTATAGCAGGAATTAATGAAATGCAAGGAATTTTTAACTGAAAAAAGCAAACCTTTTACATTGCATAAATGTATTTTCATAGTGTTTTGTCCTGTCATCCTTTAAAACTATTTTTTTATATATATATTAAGTTTTTTTTTTAAGAGTATAGATTTAAATGTTTATTTTTTAGATAATATAGAGGGTTTAATGCATCAAATGAGAAAAAAAATGCTATTAGAGTGGGGGAAAAGTTCATTTGTGAGACTGTCATGTGCTACACTGGAAAACAAGACAAAATCTTATGTATTTTTCAAGGTTTTTAATATGATGAGATCAATGGTGTAACACCACACAAAAAATAAAGGAAGAAAAGGGAAATAAAGTAAATATAAAGTGAGATTTGTTACATTTTTTCAGGAGAGATTTCGATTTTTTTTTTAATGTATAATAAGCAGCACAACTGTTTTAAACACTGATATTAATAAGAAATGTTTCTTAAGTAGTAAATCAGCATATTAGAATGATTTCTGAAGGATCGTGTGACACTGAAGACTGGAGTAATGATGCTGAAAATGCAGCTTTACATCACAGGAATAAACTACATTTTATAATATATTATTAAAATATAAAACAGCTGTTTTAAATTGCAATAATATTTCACAATATTCCTGTTTTCCTGCAAATAAATTCAGCCTTGGTGAACAGCATAAGAGCATTTAAGAATTTTTTTTTTTTAATCTTACCAACCCCAAACGTTTGAGCTTTAGTGTAGTGTTTTCGATGCACATCTATGATTTTGTCATCATCGAGGCCATTTCACATGTTGTGGTGTATTACAGATTGAGCCTCTTTCTGGTCCAGTGGAGGGTGGCACAGTGCTCACGGTGTCCGGCTCTAATCTGGGTCAGAGAGCTGAAGACATCCAGCACTCGGTGACGGTAGCCGGAGTCCCCTGCACGGTCATCCCCGACAGATACGAGGTGTCCTCCAGGTAATGTGATATGAGTGTGAGAGAGAGGGCATGCTGGATATTACTGCCACTCGTTAATGACATTGTGTAAATGGCTTCAGGCAGTTGAGCTCCACAGTGTGAAGAAGAGTATTGACCCAGTGGTCTCTCTGTGTGTCTGTCAGTATTGTGTGTGAGACCACAGCCAGTGCAGGGGAGCAGAGCGGCCACGTCTCAGTTCAGGTCAAAGGAGGAGGAATCGGGCAGTCTGCCCAGCGCTTCCGTTACCAGGTAAACATTAATCCAACAGGCACGAAAGGGATACAAATTGTTTAGCAAAACTGAATAACATGCAAGGAATTGATCCTGTATTTATTAAAGGCAGGGAGGCATTCAAGCATTTTAAAACAAAGTTTTACACTGCAGAATGACTTTTCCTTAACAGTGTTTTTGTCTTGTCACAATTAAGACTTTATTCCTTTGTTCATTTGTTTATTACATAATTGTGAAAGGTATATTTGGAGTTTATATTTTAATAATTATTTTTATTTAAAAAAAAAATATATATATATATATAGCAAGATTAATGCTTCAAACTATGGTGAAAAATAAAGTTATACTAAAATAGTTATGAATATATATGTATGTATGTATATATATATATATATATATATATATATATATATATATATATATAATATATTAAGTTGTTTAAAAAAATATTTTAGATATGTTTACTGGAAAATAAAACATAAATATTTAATAGGATGAGTAAATATTGTGAGATTTATGCTTCAAACAAGAAAAAAAAAAAACTATTTTATCAATGTAGTGAAACATTTTTTTTTCATGTTATTTAAAAAGTCTTGAGCCTAACTCAATTTAATAAAGTAAATGCATATTATTTGAAGACCTAAATATTATGCATTTTTCAGGGGCTTTACCACACAATCTAAAGGGCGAAAAGGGAAATATAGTGAGCTTTTATGGTTAAAAATATCTATATAAAGTAATTTAAAAAAAAAAATAATTTAAAAAAATAAAAATTTTAATGTAAAAAATCTCATACAGTTCAGTTACATAAATCTATCTTATTTTAAGGATTTTTAGATAGTTTTCCTGGCAAACAAAAATGCATTATTCAGGGCTTTAACAGGATGAGGTCATTGTGTAACAGCAAACATGTATAAGGCAGTGTTTTCTAACGTGTTTGTGTGTGTGTGTGCGTGCGTGCCTGTGTGTGTGTGTGCGCGTGTTCTGTTTTCCTAAACTCAAGGACCCAGTGTTATTGGGAGTGTCTCCACTGAAAGGCCCAATGTCGGGCGGCACGTCCCTCACCATCACGGGACAGAACCTTCTGACGGGACGTCCCAATGAGATCAGCATCCTGATTGGTGGAGTCCCATGTTACATGTAAGTGACTGTGTAGAGCAGCGTCCTCTGCAGCCGTCCAGTCAGACAGAAGTCATCTCTGCATCTTATTAGATTCGATCAGTTTAGATTCAACTTTGTCACATCTAATGTACGACGCAACGAAATGCAGTGATTATGTCAGCTGATTGTGTTATAAATACTGAATCATCCTTCTGTTAACGCTGGAAGTCTTTGAAGATCTAAAACAATGAGCTGTGTTCTAAAAACATCATTTCATGACTAGAATATACTTCATAAATTACTCGGATTTATTGTCATTTATGTCTATTCCCAATTGACAACGCAGAGTTTTAGTAGTGTATGTCTTACCAGTTCTCCCAAGCAGTACAACAGTGAGCGTGTTGAGTGTGTGACTGGAGGGAGGAACAGAACCGGAGAGAGCGGCGTTACGCTGCGCTTCGGTCGAGCTGAGCGCCATCTACAGGACGTCCTCTATCAGTACACCCCAGACCCCAACGTGACCCATGCTGCTCCCTCCCGAAGCTTCATCAGGTGAGAAACATCACATCACATCAACTTAAGCATAGTTTTATTTAATTTTGTATTATTTTTACAGAATTACACTAAGTATTAAGACTTGTTTTTTAACGTTTCTTTTTTTAGTAGAAATTTAAATATTTTGCCAGTGGAGTGAGAACAATATGTGTTGGTTTTAAATTAAAATGTATTTATTTTTTATGTTTATTTTATTTGCGAAACTGCTTTTCCTGTGTCGTGGAAATCCTGTAGTCTATTTAATTTAATTTATATTAAAAAGCTTCATTATGCTAATACATGCTTACTAAACTTATTTCTTTTAAACATTGTGCCAATGGAGTGAAAATCCATGAAGTTGTATTATTTTAAGGATTTTTTTTATTTTTATTTTTATATATCTTATTTTATATTACAAAACTGCAAAAGACCAAGACTTGTTATATATATAGAGTATATGTAAATGTTTATTTTTCATAAGCTAATTAAAGTAGTACATTTTAGTCTTTTTCAATTAAGTAATTAAGTAAATTGATCAACTTAAGAAATTAATGCTTAGGACTAATTAAGGAATCTTTACCGTAAATGTGAGCAATCTTATATATGCCAGTGTATTTATCTGTCATATTCAGAAATTGTTTTTGTATGAGTATGTTAACATATGCAATCCTTTTTATTTTAAAAGTTCAAGAAGAAAAAGATGCATATGACTTCTTATATTATAAACTCTTTATTGTGATTTACAGAAGTGTTGGTAATATCATTTGTTATATATTTGACACATGCACAGTTGCGCCAATCAGCAATTTAATGCTTTGCAATGTTTCCTTTGTTTTTTCTTCCATGATCTGTGATTTGGAAATAAAAAATGAGTTATTAGTCCAGCATATATAATGACCATCTCATGGATCATGTGTGTTTGTCTAAGCGGGGGTCGTATCATTCGAGTGTCTGGCCAGCATCTGGACGTGGTACAGGAGCCTCGTATCCACGTGACCCTGACCCCTCTGGAGAGGAAGAGGAAGAGGAAGAGGAGCAGCGTGGATCCCAGTCTCCTCAGAAGAGCTCGGCGGATCGTCCCAGAGCCCAGCTGTCCTGAAGATAGTCTCTGTGTGGTCAAACAGGTAGAGTTCACACAAGTGAGTCTGTGCTTGTGCTTTCTCACAGCATTAAACAAACTGTCCAGTGCTCACGTGTCAGTTATTGTAACACAGTTGGTTTCCTCGTGTCCTGTGGGTGATCAGGTGGAGGAGCGGTGCACAGTGAACAGCTCGACTCTGATCCTGTGTCCCACTCCGGAGGTGGGCCCCGAGGCCCTGCGTGCTGCTGTCAGCGTGCGCTTCCTCCTGGATAACCTGCACTTTGAGTTTGAGGCGGTCAGCGGCAGCCCTTTCAGTTATGAGCCCAATCCTGTCCTTCACAGCCTCAATCAACACGAGCCCAGCAAACCCTTCAGATACAAACCTGGCAGCATCATCTCTGTGGAGGTCAGGCCCCTCTCACACGTGTGTGAACGCACTGAAGATTTGTAAAACAAACATATGATAACTCTATAATTCAAAGCCCCAAAACTAATAATAGTTAAGATAATATAATATATATATAATGTTATATAACTTTGTATTATATAAAGTTGTATTATATTAATAATACCATCCTAGATTTCTTTTTAGGATGTTTAATTAATTAAAAAAAGCAAAAAATATTGGCATTATTACCGTTAAAAAAGTATTCAGAACCAGGGTTATTATAGTTAACTTAACAAAAACCATACAAAAAAAATATTACAAAAAATTTAATAAATTATATTAAAAAAACAATTTTAACTTGATTAAAATTACTAATAACTAACATTGAAAATAATTACATATATTAAATTAAATTTAAATTAATTACATTATATATATATATATATATATTCATTACAAAACTTAAAATGGCATATTAAAAAAGCAATTACTAATAAACATAATGACAAAACAAACTTACAATAATTTTAATGAAAATGTGGAACACCAAAATAAAACTAATTCAAAATAATAAAAAACTGTAATAGTATCTAAATGAAAATGAGTTTTGAGTTATAAATGTTCAAAACTCAAAACTTCCTCACCAGAACAAGTATTGTTTTATATTATGTTATAATATATTATATTACAAGTGTCATGCTGGATGCATGAATCCACTATAATTTTACAAATAGTACTGCTGTTGTGTGAGTTTTTTTGGTGAGAATGTAGTTGTTTAAACTTAGTTAATAAATTGACAAACACTAAATTACAATGGATTATTAGCATTTTTTATATTTTATATATGTGTGTGTGTGTGTGTGTGTGTGTGTGTGTGTGTGTTTATATATATTGTATAATTGTTTTATTTAATAAAAATAAATTATGCAATAAAAACGATTGCATTGTGCTATGAAAACATACTGTAAATCTAGATTGGGATCTCTTCTGATCTGTGTGTTAATACACAATAGATTTTTTTTGTTATTTCCACACTTGTGTGTCCCATGAACTTGTCTGAATGTGGGTTCTAGGGTGAGAATCTGGACCTGGCCATGTCTAAAGAGGAAGTGGTTGCTCTGATCGGTGATGGAGAGTGTGCTGTGAAGACTTTAACCAGAACCCATCTGTACTGTGAGCCTCCGTCACTGCAGCCGTCAGTGACCGCGCTGAAGAAACGAGAGGCGGCCGACACGCTCCCAGACTTCACTGTACGACAACTTCTTATAACTCTTATTCATTTTGTGCTGTGTCCCATGATACGGAATGGAAATCTGGTGTGTGTTTGTGTAGGTGAGGATGGGGAATCTGAACTTTTCTCTGGGACGGGTGCAGTATGATTCTCAGGGCCCCGCTGCATTCCCTCTGGAGGCTCAGGTGGGGGTCGGGGTGGGCGCCTCCATCGTGGCTCTTATTGTGCTGGTTATCGTGCTCATATACAGGTATTCCCATACCAGTTTAACCAGTTTATTACTGATTATTGACATGCACTGGGATCAAAAGTCTGAGAAAGCTAGTGAAAGTAGCACATTTTGTGATTATATTACATTATATTATATTATACTATATTATAACCTACCTATAATACCTAGATGTATTTCTTTACAATCAAGTTTTGATATAATTAATGATAATTGATACATTATTTAAATTAGTCATTGATTAGATAATAATAATAATAATAATAAAATGTATTAGTTATTCTTCACAAGTTCATATAATATTAGGAAG
Source organism: Carassius gibelio (assembly GCF_023724105.1). Taxonomy (NCBI): domain Eukaryota; kingdom Metazoa; phylum Chordata; class Actinopteri; order Cypriniformes; family Cyprinidae; genus Carassius; species Carassius gibelio. The sequence goes on from NC_068393.1 coordinate 9,791,168, forward strand.
CATACATCTAACAAATATGTAAGATTTAAAGTATTTTCTCAGACTTTGGAGCCCACTGTACAGTACATATGTTTGTGCTGCTATGCTTTTCTTCTCAAAACTTACAATAAATCAGATGACTAGGATGCACAGTTGAGAATAAACAGACATTTCCAGACTCAGCAGTGTGTGTGTGTGTGTGTGTGTGTGTGTGTGTGTGTGTTTAACAGGAGGAAAAGCAAGCAAGCACTGAGAGACTATAAGAAAGTCCAGATCCAGCTGGAGAACTTGGAGACGAGTGTCCGAGACCGCTGTAAAAAGGAGTTCACAGGTCAGACGCTCCCACGTAAACATCAGCCAGACTCGGACAACATGCTTGAAATTCCTTTATAATAGACCGTGTGTGTGTGTGTGTGTGTGTGTGTGTGTGTGCAGATCTGATGACTGAGATGATGGATGTGTCCAGTGATCTCATGGGCTCTGGGATTCCAGTCCTGGATTATCGTAAATACTCGGAGAGGATTTTCTTCCCCGGTCACCGTGATTCTCCTCTGAGACGGGACCTTGACGTTCCCGCTTGTCGCCGGGCCACAGTGGAGCAAGGCTTGGTTCAGCTCTCCAACCTGCTAAACAGCAAACTGTTCCTCACCAAGGTGGGCTTTCCTTAAACCTGCCAGGAAGAATCATTCAAACTGGATTATATAGACCATTAAGGCTTTAAGGTTGGTAGTGTCTTATTCATCTCATATCCCTCATATACTTCCCTGCAGTTCATCCACACTCTGGAAGCCCAGCGGACCTTCTCTCCACGGGACAGGGCGTATGTGGCCTCCCTCCTCACGGTGGCGCTGCACGGCAAGCTGGAGTATTTCACCGACATCCTAAAGACTCTGCTCAGTCACCTGGTGGAGCAGTACACCACGAAAAACCCCAAACTCATGCTGCGCAGGTCAGTAGTGACCAGTCTCTCACATCTGAACTGATACCATTGAATCCGTGCATAAATGACCAGGAGCTGGATCCTTTCGACTGATAATTGTGGCATTTTTTTGAGTCTCAGTGGAAACCTCTCGTCTGTTGCAGGACCGAGTCTGTGGTGGAGAAGCTGCTGACTAACTGGATGTCCATATGTCTTTACAGCTTCCTCAGAGTAAGTGATGCTTGTGTTCGGCTCATAGTGAACTGGATGAGAGAGGAAGACATGCCAGTAATTGTATTTAAATATGTAACTATACCATGAAAAAGTCACTTGGCTTGCAGATTAACCCTATAGAGCCTGCTGTATCATAGCTGATGCACACATTTCTAAGGTTTCTTAATGATCAGCATTATTAAAACTTTACTGTCTAAAGAAAGAACAAGTAATATAATTGTAAAAATGTCCCCTACACGATTCTAATCATTACTGATTTTGCATTAAATGTGAGAATAACTTGATTATTGTTAGTAGTATTGCAAGATGTACACTTACTGGACTGAATCAACGTAGGTTTACTTGATTATCTATACAGGTTTTTTTTAATCATGTTCAAATGTGAGTGTCAAATAATGATACATGAGGCTTTTGAGGTACATTAATCATCATTGTATTTCATTAAAAACAGAGATTTGAGCAAAAAAACTAAGCATTTAAATATCATCTTAATAAGACATATAATATCCATGTAAAATATGGAGTGACAATTGATGTATATATGCATTTTAATTAAGTAGTCTGCTAAACCGTAATAAAGATTTAATTTTGAATTATATCCCTTTACTGTATACATTTTTCTGCACCTTGCCTATTTTTGTTCAGTTTGGTCACGAAAAAACATGTAAAACTTTCTTTTTTGTATATATATATTGTCTGAAGATTCAGTAAATGGTTGAATTTAAAAATATATTGATTTTTCTGACTGTTATTTCATATATCAGAGTTAATCCAGCATAAGCATAACTCAAATTAATATTTCATAATTACATTTTCATTTAGCAGTTGCTTATATCCAAATGACTTACAAATGAGGACAATGGTAGCAATCAAAATCAACAAGATAGCAAGTGCTATAACAAGTCTCAGTTGTCATGACGCAGTACACATAGCAAATATATAGCATATATAATAAAAAGAGAACAGAATAGAACAATCTTTTTTTAAAGAAAACAAAGCAGTTAGTAAATGAAAAGAGTGCATGTCTAAAAGAATTCACAAGCTTCTAGAAGACACATAAGTCTGAAGTAGTGAATTTAGGTAAAGGGGTGCAGAGACAGGGCTGGTTTTGAAGGCAAACATTAATGTCTTTAATTATATGCGAGCAGTTATTGTTAACCAGTGCAAACTGATAGACAGAGGTATTTGACATCCATGTGTTTATTTATAGGATTTATTTATATATATTTTATTTTTGTATTTTATATTATACATTCTTATATTATTTATTTATATATGACGCTGGACCACAAAACCAGTCATAAGGGTCTGCATAATTTTTCAAAATTGAGATTTATACATCATCTGAGAACTAAATAAATAAGTTTTCCATTGATGTGTGGTTTGTTAGGATATTTGCCGAAATACAACTATTGAAAAATCTGGAATCTGAGGGTGCAAAAAAAAAAAAAATTAACAAAATAACTTTATGGAACAAGATCTTTACTTAATATCCTTATGATTTTGGCATTAAAAAAAACATCAATAATTTTGACCCACACAATGTATTTTTGGCTATTGCTACAAATATACCCCAGCGACTTAAGGGTCACATATATCCATGTATTTATGTGTAGGACACAGCAGGTGAGGCGTTCTACATGCTGTTCAGAGCCATAAAGCACCAGGTGGATAAAGGCCCAGTGGACGCTGTCACAGGCAAAGCCAAATACACACTCAACGACAACCGACTGCTGCGGGAGGACGTGGAGTACCGCACACTGGTGAGACACACACACACACTCTCTACACTGATGCAGAAATAAACATTACACTAAGTGTTGTCCATAATTCAAGGTTGATATGGTTTTTAATCCGATAACTCTTTCACACATGACATACAACTTTGCAGAGTCCTGAAAAAACATAGAACGTTTTTTCACGAGCAGTTAAATGAAACGACAAGCTTTTCAACCTCTGTCCATGTTGCCCCATAGACTCTGAATGTCCTGGTGAGCAGCGGGGGTGCGGGCGAGTCTCAGACGGTCCCCACTAAAGTGCTGGACTGTGACACCATCACACAGGTGAAGGAGAAGATCGTGGAGCAGACGTGGAAGGGCACGTCATACTCCCAGAGACCCTCCGCAGACGCTGTGCATCTGGGTAAGATTAAAAACCCAGATGATTATTTAAATAAATGTAGATTTATTACTTAAAATACATAGAGAGTAAATAATAATGCTAATTTTTACCTATCATGTGTTCCCGGGGAATCGAACCCCCTACCTTGCCTAATAGCGCTTGATAGCACAATGCTCTACCACTTGAGCTACAGGAACACTAAAAAGATATGTAAATAACACAGTCTAATTGAATATTGAGTGATAAATGTAAGTTGTTGTAATGGTGTGTTTTATAGAGTGGAGGGCTGGGGTGGCTGGTCATCTGATCTTGTCGGATCAGGACTTGACATCAGTGGTCCAGGGGTCCTGGAAGCGCCTCAACACCTTACAACACTACAAGGTCTGTCAAGTTGTTCATTTTGTGGAGCGAGACTTGACATGCTTGAGTCACTGTTGATTTGTAAGTGTTACCTATATCTCTGCAGGTCCCAGACGGAGCCACAGTAACACTGGTGTCACGACGGTCCAAGCAGATCCACCACGACAGCCAAGACTACGTCCCAGGAGAGAGTGCGTTTGCTCCTTTCTCAGCTTGACATATGGGTCTCGGTTTTGGGGTTTTTTCGAGAGAACTAAACACATAAAAATTGACCAAATCGGTGCAGAATTCAGGGTTGAACTATCTCAGTCCTTTAGTTTTAAAATATTAGTTTTACTAAGAATACATTTTTTATTATTATTGAAGTGTGAAATAATTATTTGTTATGATAGTATGTTTTTATGTTCCAGATCAAATTAATTACACGTCATTATTTTATATTTAATTCACTGTTTTCAATAGTAGATATTGTGGATTGTTTATTGAATTTATGCTACCGTTCAAAGGTTTGGGGTCAGTAAAAAGTAATTAATGCTTGTATTTAGCAAGGATGCATTCAATTGATCAAAAGTGACTGTAAAGACATCTGTAATGTTACAAAAATTGAACTTTCTGCTTATCAAAGAAACCTTGAAAAAAAGTATTAAGCAGCACAACAGTTTTCAAGATTGATAATAATAAGAAATGTTTCTTAAGCAGTCATTCAGTATATCAGACTGATTTCTGAAGGATCATGTGACTCTGAAGACTGGAGGAATGATGCTGTAAATTCAGCTTTGACTCACAGGAATAAAATAAATTTTAAGATATATTACAAAAGAACTAAAAATTCTAAATTCAAATAAATGCAACCTTGGTGCGCATGAGAAGCATCTTTCAAAACTAAAATATATTGAACAGTAGCGTATAATCCAGAATAATGACCACTATAAGAGATTTTCTCATATTTTCTCCTATTCTTTCTTTCCTCTCTCAGAGACCCCGATGTTGGAGGATGGAGATGAAGGAGGAGTGAAGCAGTGGCACCTGGTGAAGGCCGGTGAGGAGGCGGAGCTACCCAAACACAGACGGGGCAGTCTGAGAGACAAAGAGCGTGAGAGAGCCAAGGCCATCCCAGAGATCTACCTCACACGCCTGCTGTCTGTGAAGGTACCTCACACACACACTCCCCTCACACACCTCCCTCTAGACAGGGCCAGATGGGTCACCTGTACTCTCTGTTTTAGGGCACCCTGCAGAAGTTTGTAGACGATCTGTTCACGGTGATTCTGAGCACCAGTCAGCCGGTTCCTCTGGCTGTCAAATATTTCTTTGATCTGTTGGACGACCAGGCCGCCCAGCACAACATCACAGACCCAGAGACAATCCACATATGGAAAACAAACAGGTCGGTAAAGAATGAGCCAGGTATCACCAGTAATTCGGTCACAGCTTATATTTGGTCACTGTTTTGCAGCTTGCCGCTGAGATTCTGGATTAATATCTTGAAGAACCCCCAGTTCATCTTCGATGTGCAGGCCTCGGACAATGTAGACGCGGTGCTGTCAGTCATTGCTCAGACCTTCATGGACTCCTGCACCATCGCCGACCACAAACTGGGCAGGGTAAGCCAATCAGACTGCATCGTGGGAAGAATCCAGATAGAGAGAGATCAGCTGCTAATGACTTTCTGTGTTGTACATACAGGACTCCCCGATCAACAAGCTCCTGTACGCTCGGGACATCCCACGCTACAAACAGATGGTGGAGAAGTGAGTTCAGTCGGCTCATGCAGTTAATGCAGTTAATGTGGAATGAGATGCACTCACCATACTTTGTTGATTGTATTTCGTCTCAGATATTATTCAGATATTAGACAGACCATCCCTGTCAGTGACCAAGAGATGAACTCTTCTCTAGCTGAACTCTCAAGGGTGAGTTATGGGACGTCCACCTACACCGTGATGCTCAGGTTACAATATTTACACATTTGATGATGACGAACCGCCTGCAGTAGCTGCAAATGAACCACAAATAAAGCCCTCACCTGATCCATTAGATTGTGGTTGTTTTGACCGGCCTTCAAAGATGACTCTTGTTAGAAAGCTCTTTGTACGAAGCAAACCGCGAAGCCCTGGACATACTAAGATGACGGACCGCAATCTGAGGCTGCCATATATTTATTTTATGTAAATCATCCCCCCACAGTGTGAGACAACAAATATGTTAAATGCATTTTTGAATAATAATGAATTCATTGTAATAATATCTATCTTCTGTTTTGCTTCCATTGCAGAACTACTCTAATGAAGTTAATCATCTAGTGGCATTGCACGAGTTGTACAAGTACATCAACAAATACTATGATCAGGTGAGAACTTCTCTCTCTCCGTCTCTCTAAGTTTTTTATCAAACAGCAAGTGTATGTTTAAATTTGTTAGATTATTAAAACGAAAGCATGTTTGAACTCAAAGTAGCTCTTCTTTTGTCTGTTTTGGGTGCTTTTCCCTTCAGATGAGTTAGTGAAATTTGCGTTCTCTGGTGTGAATAGTGATGAAGAAGTCTTTCTTGTCATGCACTCGTGCTCATGTGTTTTATAGCAACCTAATAACAATAACAATGATGCACAGTATTAACAGTGACAAAAATACTCTTGTTGTAAACATCTACAATTACAAGCAGAACAATATTCGCCTGTAGACATAGGTCTCATTTTCTAGAGTTTTTGAGAATAAAATATTTATTGAGCTATGAACATACAGCACTTTCAATCAAACACCCGACCTTTTCTTATAAAACCTTGTTTTCTATCAGATCATCACAGCTTTAGAGGAGGACTCCACTGCTCAAAAGATGCAGCTGGGCTACAGACTCCAACAGATCGCTGCAGCTGTGGAGAATAAAGTCACTGACCTCTGACCTGTAACCTCGGACAGACGCTCGGAAAGACTGTAAAAGAGACAAAGCCCGTGGCAGAAAGAGAGCAGAGACCTCGCCAGAAGGCATGAACTCGTACTTCCTGGAGCCTCCAGAGCACGGAGGATATCTGAGACGGATGGTTCCCATTAAAGACAGCATTCACAGATTGGAGGAGCGTGAACCTCTCACAGATGTCACATGTACACTGGAGCTGGTCTGTAGAGTTGCATCTGCACAGCCGTCACTCACCCACACACTTCTGAGAGGAGTCCTTTATCTGATGCGCTAGTGCTACAGGGTTTCCTGCATTGAGACGTGCGGCCCGAGCACAGAATGATCAAAACACCACATCTTCTGGATTTAAAAAAGAAGTCTTACAAAGGCCTGTTACTGTTCGGTGGATTCTTAATAAACTGTTTATCCATGCATTCAGTGTGATGCGCTTTATGTTGCAGCCTTTGACCTGCTCATAAAGAACAAAGGATGGCTTCTGAGGACAACTGAAACGTCTTGCTCAACTCTCCCATTGACCTTTCGTTAACATTTCTCTTGAAAACAGGTTTCATCCAGATTTTTTTAGTTTTGTTTTAAATGAAAAACACTGGTTTAAGGGACGTCGCCCCAACAGGGCCATTTGAAATGTTTTCATGTGGCACAGGCTACAGTATTATATACATTAACATGCATGAATACTCACCGTGAATCTTAGGTTGGCACATGCAAGTCGCGTGTGCATTTTATCGTGGATTCTGATCGTGTAAATGGCAGGTTAACCCGATTAACACACCTAGTTTAGGTGAATAGGTTTCATGTAACGTTCACAATGCTCAGTTGTGCATTTGTTCTAGTCATTAAGGTTTGTTTGTTTTTCAGTGTTAAAGTGTGCTTTTCAATGTATTTGGTTGGCTTTCAGTAAAAGAAAAAAAAGGTTTCCGTGACTGTCACCACGTGTGCACACTTGGCTATAATAATTATGCCTGAAGTATTTAATTTATGCTGTTTTGTTTTTGTTTTATATATATTATTTGTGCGATCATGACCATCTTTTCAAACATTTTATATATATATAATCTTTCTTTTTCTGATCAGATCATGGCTAACATAAATTTAGATTTTTCTATTTTTAAAGTTTTCCGAACCCCGAATGCACATTTTATTGTGAGCTGTTGTGCTGTGTGCATCGCTCGCACGTTTAACGTTCTTATTGGTTTTTATGTATTTATTTATTTATTTTGGGTTTGATAAATGTACAGACCAAATTTGGTAATTATGATGCACCCCTCCCAAATTTAAAATGAACTTCTTTTTTTTTTCTTTCAGCCTGTAATCTACAGTGGACCGACTGCAGTGGTCAGTGTTTGTTCAGATCTCTTCATGCAGATAAACTGCTCTTATTTTTGCTGTAGTTCACTATTGTGCTCACTCTTTTGTACGTATGTGTGGCTATGTTTATTTTGTAAGTCTTGCACAGGATGTGTTGGCCTGTTTGAAGCGACTGTTAATTGTTTCTACCATCAGTTGTTCTTTTACCTGTGCATTTCTATTGTAAATAAAATGTTGCTATAAATCTAAATGTTTCACAATTTGTTGGACATTCAGCTTTACTTTAACAAACTGTTCAGAAAGATGCATTGTAAGACAGGTTGATTGCATCTTCGTATTAAAGGAACAGTTTATGCAAAATGAACATTCTGTAATTGTTTACTTCAACTAGTGAAATATGTCTTTAATTACAACTCTTGTCTACACTTTTCAAGGCCTACTGAATCCTTCTCATTTCTAACGAACTCATCATTCATGATTATGTGATGAACGCCTCAGCTGCTTTCTCATCCAGATAATTGCTTTTGATTTGTGTTACTGTCAGACACTTTGGCAGTTGGCAGTGTGAGAATAGCTGATCTATTTATGACCCATGATGCAGTTTTCAGACATGTCCCATTTAGAGTACAAAGCCAAGGGGAGAACGCTAAAAGAAGGAAAAGAATGAAGCTTTCTGAGATACAGATTTGATTCATTATTATCAGTGTTTATTAATCATCAGATTGTGATCAGACTGAAATCGAACGGTGGCTTCCATAAAATGATTCTACATTTAATAAGTTTATGTGGACTGTATTTCAAACAAACATGAAACAGTATTCACAACTGATTTTACTAAAATAATGCAGTGCATTTCCAAATCAAACAAGTAATTCACTTCAGAAAATAGTGGGACTTAAATGTCACTAAATACCACAATGGAGACCCGAATATGAGTTTGCTAAATCATTTCTCTGTTTTATTTTTATTTACCATTTACCATAATTTAAAATTCCTCATCCCTCATTCCTATACATTCATTTAAAAATGTACAAAATAAATACATTTTAAAAATATGTTTTAGTTTGTTTACAACTAATATTTAAATGTTTTCTATTTACTATCCCTCATTCATATACACACATACATAATCCCATGTATACGGTATTTATTAGACAGACAGCTCCTGTATCTCTCTCTTTTTCACAAAAATATTTAAAATCTGCTTCAAATGTTGTTATTATGTCAGAGATTATGTGTGTGGCCTTGGGTAGCCATATAATAAATGTCTTTTTTTATTCTTCAGGACATGGATACTGTACTGCCCAGTTGGTGTTGGCAGAAGTGAATCCTTGTATAATCAAAATGTCTGCTTTGTATTTAGATGAGTTATGTTGTTTTATATATATATATATATATATATATATATATATATATATATATATATATATATATATATATATATATAGATAGATAGATAGATAGATAGATAGATAGCATGTGGTTTATTGGTCTATATATCAGTGGTTCTCAGACTTCCACTTTTTGATCTTTTAAGAACATCTACCTAATTGACATTTCTTTGAGATTTAGTTTAAGTACTTTTAGTTTAAGATACATCCCAATAATTTTAGAATTATAATTTTACAATGAATTAATTAGCATGCAGTTGTATGGGTTAATATTCAGACTTTGAATTTCAGTTCAAACACTAATAGTTTCTGCATAATGTAAAATACTTTATTATAAATTGTACATATTTGAATGCATTTAATAATCTATTATGAAAACAATACATTCATGTGTAATTTGTAGTTTAGTCCATCTTTTAAAAAAAAAAACTTCTTTCTGTGCTTGGTTACATATCAATCCTGCTTAAAATCAGAAATTAGAAATACATAATGTAAGGAAAAAAATACTAATTTAAAATCAATTCTATGTTTTTAGTGGTGAAGTGTTTGTATCAGGTGGAACTACCATGGTAATGATTTATACTCTGGTACTGAGTACCATAGTCATACAATGGTATTTACCATGGTACTTTTTTGCATGTGCCAGTAAAATGTTTTTTGTTTTGTTTTGTTTTTTGACTGTTTTGAGTTTGACTGTGGGAATATTGTATGCTGCATTACATCAGCAACCACTGAATCACTTATGCTTACATCTGCAAACATTTATGACTCTTGTGATACTTTTTGCATCATACATGTGTGATTATGCGTGTAGTTTACCTGTAAAGCACCTACTCATTGGCCACCGTTAGATGAATATGGATTCACTCTGTCTGGCCAAGATGAACTGACATTACTGTGATGTGTGAGTGAGTCTCTCTCTCTCTCTCTCTCTCTATCTCTCTCTCTGGTTCTTTGTCTCTCTTCCATTGTATGTTTTTAGCCTTTCAACAGTAACAGGCAACCCATCAAAAATCTTCTTCTTCTTTTATTAAAATACTGTTTTGTATATAAACGATCTTCACCTGCAGTACAGTCATTCAACAAGCTGTATGTGCAATAAAGAACTGTTTCATCATTAGCAAACAATAGAAGACTTTTACTGGTTTGTTTCCTAGGACTTTATTCATCTAGGATCTACACCTAGGATGGCTTGTGGGTGAGTAAATTGTCTCTTTACAGTTTTTATTAGTCACTTTGGCACATTTCATAAATCATCCTTGAGATTTGCAAAACAGTAAGTGCAATTCTCAAAACAACTCGTACAAATAGAAGAACACCATGGATTACCTGCAAAAGCCAGTTTCTTGCTCAAAATCTTTAGTTCGTCTCTCAGAAATAAATATCTGTGTCAATGAACATGTCAGTGCCATCAGAATAACAAGTCCTTGTGTCATAGTTTGCGGATAAGACACAAAATCACTTAGTCATGTTGTCAATATAACAGTGTACTCTGGAGGGATGCTCTGATGTAAACTATGGCAACATTTTGGATGACAGTTACTGTATTGAACAGTATGCAATTTGCTTATGTATGCCATATAATCATTTCAAAAGTATATAATACATTTTGAGCGACATGACATTAGCAACTGATAGTGTAGGAAACCGCAGATAAATGTGCGTTATCTATTGAATGAATGTACGAAAGCAATCGCAACTTGTTCAAAAGAATGAGAAACTGGTTTTATGATGTGTATAAATGACTAGATGATGTGGAGGTTGTACAAGTAGTTTTGAGAATTTCATTTCTGATTTGATGAAATGCACCAAAGTGACTGAGAAAAACTGTAATAGACTGTCACTTGCTGCCACCTACTGGCATAATGGTGTAGCAGAGAGTCACTAAAAATGCCCAGCACACACTAATAAGTATTCTAGATGGTCCTTCCCTTGCAGAATTTCAGCCAAACTTTGTCAGCAAAAAAGCAGATTCCTATTGAAATGACTGGATTGCAACAGTTTCAACGATTGTTTTCTGAGAAACAATAAATGTGACCGCACGTGGAACGCTACAGTACAGTGAAAAGTCCCATATTTCAACACTTTTGAAACGCTGCTCGGTGAATCACATTCAAAGACACACTAACTGTTGTATAAACTTCTCAACATTTCACATCTGTTCTGTGGGAAATTTGGGGTATGCTTTTATAGCATTTTAGTCTTCATGTAATACAGCAATACATACTGAGAGTCATTAGTTGATTCTTGACCGTTATGTAGATATGTGTCTGCTGTTGGAGCTGCTGGGACCAGACTTCCTCATCTCATCCTCCAGGGGGCGCAACACACACTCACTCTTCAGCCATTAAAACCACAATCCTCCAGGGTCACTGATAATAATTCAGTGTGAATGAAGTAAATCATTACATTGTATTACTGCAATAAATGTAGCATTAATTCGTCATCTGCTACTGTCACACAGAAGCAGCTGCAAAGCCTGGAAACTTGGATAATATCACTGAGAAGATTGCAGACCTTGGCAGCTCATGTTGTGTGGTGCAGTTCATATAATGCTGTCCTCAAAGTCAAAGAATCCACAGCGTGCTCTTGTGGATGCAAATGAATGATGTTTATACCTGGTTAGATTACTTCCCCTTTTTTGTGTTGTTATAGTACAAACACTTTTGTCATGAGATCCAGACCAGACAGTATCGCCCTCTGGAGCCCAGCACTGTTTTTTGGGGTTGACCATTTCTAATATTTTTAGACCAGCTGGCTCATATTCTTGAGCTCCTGGGTAAGATCCCAGTGTCAGTATTTCTATCAGTATTCAACCGTAAGGGTGCGTACAATACTACATTTGGCTTTCCTAATTGGACAGGTCAAATTCATAATTTTAATGCTAGAATGATTTAAATGTTGCCCGGGCTAATATTAATGTTATTCTCCAAAAGAAGTGTTGCAGCTTTTCTCTGATTTCCTCTTACAGATGTTGGACTCCCTGCCAACAGCAGCCGAGTGTCTCAAACATCCCTGGCTAAATCTGTAACCCTCTCTGGCTTTCTTACTTGAATAGGTTTCTGTTCATGTCTGTTCTGTGTGTGTCGAATGAAAAGACTTTGTGAAAGTCCGTATAAGTCTTCATTTCCTCACTCTCATGTTGTCCTTTTCCAAATCTGTAGGACTTTCTTTCCTTTGTGGAAAACACATAAAAGATACTTTGATAAATGTGTCTGTATTAAGTGTCAATAGGGTCCAATGTTTTTTTGGGCACAGCATTCTTCAAAATATCTTTGTTTGTGATCCAGAGTAGAAAGTAATGCATGCAGGTAACATTAGGTCAGAAAGTAAACCATTTTTGGATGAACCATCCCTTTAAACAAGGATGGCTGGGTCTGGAACATAGATGTGTATGCATAGCAAAGCTTGCATAGCAAATATATTTAAAGCTGTTTTTAATGTCTTTAATACTAAACAACTAAACTTTTTTTTAATCAAAGTGTAAAGAATGAACCTACAATGAGTGTTGTGTGTTTATAGATAAATGTTGTTTTTTTTCTTAAGACATTTCACTATATTAATTTGGAGCTCTGCATTTTAATGTCTGTTATATTAATGTACACTCATCTGTTTTTTTTTTCAGTCATCTGTATGCCAATAAGCATAACATTTTCAGATTGAAATGAAACCTATATCATTGTTTAAGTAATAATATACAATGAAAACTCTACAATTAAAGCAATAAATCTTAATAAAATACAGAATGCTGATGTCTGGAATACTTGATTCTGATTGGTCAGTCTCAGCAGTCAGATATTTCTGAAATACTACCGGTACTACTTCATGTCTCTTATATCACAGTAGAAGCTTTAACATGATATAGAGGAACGGATATAAAATCATTTCAACTCTTTGCCTCTCTCTTGACAGACAGACATATAGATAAAAGGACAGATATACATAGATAGGTAGAAAGACAGAATGACGGATATACCAACGACAGATAGATATACGTATAAATACAATGGCAGAACAATAAATAAGTAGACAGAACAACAGATATTAAGACAGACAGACAGACAGCTCATCCTTCCTCCTGTGTGTTTTGTCTGATCTCTTCCTCGTTGTCTTTGTTTTCCTCATTGGCAGCAAGCTCTTTGGCCGAGCCGATCTCTAGCTCTTCCACCTTTCTCTGTTTCCCTTCCTTTTCCAACCATCTGTAGTTGTAATAGTTCATGATGTAGAGGAAGATACCTCCAAGCACCATCATCACGCCACAAGCAAAGTACATGTATTTATAGTCCAAGAAGATGTCGACCAGCAAACCTGAGGAAGAAATCTGTGACTAAGCATCCTGAGCATTGTAACACATAGATACGTCAGTCAGTCCGTGAGCATCTGAACTTACCAGAGATTGGTGGCCCTAGCAGGACAGGCCCACACTCTATAATGGTAGCAAGCCCGACCGCACTGGAGAACCGCTGGGCTCCCACCAAATCCATGAGGACCTCGAACAGGAGAGCACACACCATCCCAAAAGCCAGGCCGAAAAACACGGCGTACACCACCAGGCCACTGTAACCTGGTAAGAGCGGACACATTATATGGCACAGGCCATTAAATATCACAGAGAGGCTGAAGAAATACTGGATTTTGGGTCTAATCCATCTGGTGTTGGCCACCAAACCCGTTCCAGGACGTGCAAACATGTCTACTAGAGCGAATATGGAGAGCAGGAATGCTGCGGAGTACTCATCTATCCCCTGATGCTTGGCATATGGTGCCAGGAAGACTACAGGAGCAAAAAATCCAAAAAACATGAGCACATTTCCCACCAGATAGATAAGGAAACCTCTGTGCTTGAAGAGGGAGACATCAATGAATTGGTTGACTTTGGTGGCACAGCCTGACTGCTTGGACTCGTCTTCTCCAGCTCTCTGAGAGGTGACGTCCAGCTTTCCCGTGTCGTTCTCATCAGTGGTTTTCCTCATCTTGATGGGTCTCATAAGGGATCCTGCCATGCAGCAGTTGAACAGCACTCCTCCGAGGATGAGGAAGCTTCCTCGCCATCCAAAATGGTCAAAGAGAAACTGGTTGAGGGGAGCCAGAGTGGACAGGAAGACTGGGCTACCTGCCATTGCCAGGCCATTTGCTATGGGCCTTTTCACAAGGAAGTATTTACCGATTATTGTAAGGGATGGTTGCAGGTTAAAAGCTAAGCCAAAGCCTGTAAAACAAAAGCATTTTATGTGAATTTTCATTGGGTTAACATTTGACAAAGTACATAAATCCCGTAATTGAGAAGTACAGAGGTCCTGATGACACATTACTACAATAAATGTACTCTATTTAAGGGTTAAAAATAACCATGGGTTATTTAGCAACCCAGCTCTGGTTAAATATTGGACAGGACACATGGGTTGTATTATTTGTTTTAAAATGACTATATAATTCCTGGCTTCAAATGGTTTGGAAGCTAGAAATCAGACGCTCAGAATTACTAGAGGCAACAGTAATAATCAAAAGGTGAACAAACATTAATAAGCAAGAGCACACTGACAAATTTAATTTATTGGGGTGAATACAGCACGGTTTACACAATATTACATATATTTTAAATCGATTAACAAGCATTTTAGAAATAAAAAAGTAATATTTAAAAGTAACATTTCAATTTAAGTGTATTAAACATTGTCTATTATCCTTTTTATCCAAAATAGTCCTGATTCTCGTGTTGGGCGGCGAAACTGAGAACGTCAGACTGCTGCCTCGTGTTTCACTTACAGCTGAAAGATCCCGCGACTGACTCCATAACCTGCCCATAAACAAACAGTATGAGATTAGAGAACATATTTTAACATTAAAAAAATTACAGGTGCATCTCAATTAGAATGTCATGGAAAAGTTAATTTATTTCAGTAATTCAACTCAAATTGTGAAACTCGTGTAATAAATAAATTCAGTGCACACAGACTGAAGTAGTTTAAGTCTTTGGTTCTTTTAATTTTGATGATTTTGGCTCACATTTAACAAAAACCCACCAATTCATTATCTCAACGAATTAGAATATGGTGACATGCAATCAGCTAATCAACTCAAAACACCTGCAAAGGTTTCCTGAGTCTTCAAAACAGTCTCTCAGTTTGGTTCGCTAGGCTACACAATCATGGGGAAGACTGCTGATCTGACAGGTGTCCAGAAGACAATCATTGACACCCTTCACAAGGAGGGCAAGCCACAAACATTCATTGCCAAAGAAGCTGGCCGTTCACAGAGTGCTGTATCCAAGCATGTTAACAGAAAGTTGAGTGGAAGGAAAAAGTGTGGAAGAAAAAGATGCACAACCAACCAAGAGAACCGCAGCCTTATGAGGATTGTCAAACAAAATCAATTCAAGAATTTAAGAGAACTTCACAAGGAATGGACTGAGGCTGGGTTCAAGAGCCACCACACACAGACGTGTCCAGGAATTTGCTGAACCACAGACAACCTCAGAAACTTCTTACCTGGGCTAAGGAGAAGAAGAACTGGACTGTTGCCCATTGGTCCAAAGTCCTCTTTTCAGATAAGACCAAGTTTTGTATTTAATTTGGAAACCAAGGTCCTAGATTCTGGAGGAAGGGTGGAGAAGCTCATAAACCAAGTTGCTTGAAGTCCAGTGTTAAGTTTCCACAGTCTGTGATGATTTGAGGTGCAATGTCATCTGCTGGTGTCACTGCACCCGTTTACCAAGACATTTTGGAGCACTTCATGCTTCCTTCTGCTGACCAGCTTTCTGAAGATGCTGATTTCATTTTCCAGCAGAATTTGGCACCTGCCCACACTGCCATAACCACCAAAAGTTAGTTAAATGACCATGGTGTTGGTGTGATTGACTCTATGGGGGAATCTATGGGCTATTGTCAAGAGGAAAATGAGAAACAAGAGACCAAAAAATGCAGATGAGCTGAAGGCCACAGTCAAAGAAACCTGGGCTTCCAGACCACCTCAGCAGTGCCACAAACTTGCCATGCTGAATTGAGGCAGTAATTAAAGCAAAAGGAGCCTCTACCAAGTATTGAGTACATGTACAGTAAATGAACATACTTTCCAGAAGGCCAATAACTCACAAAAAAATTTTTCTTTATTGGTTTCATGAAGCATTCTAATTTGTTGAGATCGTGAATTGATGGCTTTTTGTTAAATATGAGCAAAAATCATCACAAAAATCATTTAAAAAAAAAACAAAGCCTTAAACTACTTCAATCTGTGTGCATTGAATTTATTTAATACATAGGTTTCACAATTTGAGTTGAATTACTGAAATAAATAAACTTTTCCACAACATTCTAATTTACTGAGATGCACCTGTAATCAGTGCATGTAATGCAAAGCTTTGGCAATAAAAAACTTACACAAGTTGCGGTGTGTAAAATAAATCATTTACAGCACAATAAAAACTTTAGAGATTAAATAAACCGTACCTTTCTTTCACTGAAGACGTGCACCAGTTCGGTGGTTGAAGACACAAAAAGCCTGTGCTCAGATACTCAAAACTCAGCGGATGGGCAAAAAAAACTAAAAGCATTGTAGACAAAAGTAACTATGATTTGACATAATCCATAACGCTCAAAACACCTCTTTGAGAGAAGGGTCTAATGTTCCAGACACTGTGACATTCACCACCATTCAAAGTTTTTCAAGGAAGATTTTATTTAATAAGTATTTTTTTATTTTTTTTTATTAATAGTTTTATTCACCAAGACACATTAAACTGATCAAAAGTGACAGAAAAAGACTATTAATGTTTCAAAAGATTATGATATGATACTATTTCAAATAAAAGTAATTTTTTTATTTATTCTAAATCATCAAAAAATATATACAGTTTCCACAAAAAAATATTACGTGGCACAACTGTCTTCAACATTGATGATGATAATTATTAGACAAGTTTCTTGATCATTAAATCGGCATTACTATCTTTAGTGTAACTGAAACCTTTGAACGGTAATGCAGATATGATGTTATATAGTTTCGAGTCCGATCAGCACACTGGAGCTCTGAGAATCATTTTACTCCCTCTTTTAGGCTCATTTCGAGTCAGACAAGACAGATTCAGTGATTTGTTCATTTAAAACTTGCTTCAAGTGCTTCGAGTTATTAATGAAATAGTGAGTGTTGCCACTCAATCTCACACATGAACAAACTGATTCATTCAAGATATCTATCACGTCTCGGATCAGTCACTTCACTTCAAAATAACAAGGAATGGCATGTTTTTCTAAAACCCAGAATATTAATTTAGACATGGAGATCAAACAGACAGATTTGACCTTGCAGTTGTAATCTTTGATCTCTCTCTCTCACACACACACACACACACACATGCCGGGGAGGAACCCCAGTGCACTGTACTAACCAATCACAATCTAGCATGGTTTAGATTAGCAGAACAATATGACAAGCAGGAAAATGTATTTAAATGATAGAAACGTTGAAATATGTACCTCCAATGACTCCCACGCATAAATACAAATGCACAATGGTGGTGCCAAAAGAAGCCGTGACCATTGCAACCCCAACCATTAGCCCTCCAACTATCACCACCGGGCGGCTCCCATAGCGGTTCACCAAAACACTGCTCACGGGTCCTGCAAGGGGACACAGAAAGATGATGCAATGCTCATAATAAAAGTAATACTGAAGCCTTGACTTGTAATCTGACCTTGGTTTGGATGTGAGTGACTATGCAAAATTAGACTAAAAAGACCACAGCTTTGGCTCATTATGCAACCATGGGTACAAAGTAATCTTTGATTTGGGCTCCTTCTGTTATTTGGTTTCTTCTAGCACACACTGTTCTGCTCTGCCTGATTGTGGGAGCACCTGGAGTGCCAAGTAATGGCGCAGCTCTCCAAAACTGACATGCATGTACGTATATATTAGCATGCAAAGTTGAGTAATATGCTCTCTAACCTCCTGCGTACATGGTAGCCAGCATGATGGAGGAGACCCAGGCTATCTCACTGTAGGAGATGGAGAAATACTCCTGGATTTCCTTGAAGTAGATGGTAAGGGACTTGGGGAAGGCGTAAGAGAAGCCGATGGAGATGAAGGACCCGAACACCACGGCCCAGCCCCAGCCTCCATCTGGAGGAGTGTAGCCCAGGTTTGTGCTAGCTGGTCGGGGCATTTTTGCTTTAGTTCCTCTCTAAAATAATCATTTAAAAGAATGATTACATCAGTATCTTTCAATAGAAGTACAGAACACTCATTCACTCGGAAATCATTAGTTGATCTTTGTACACGTTTATCAATTGATATCTCCATTTCCACTAACTGAAAACTTTCTAGGAAAAGTGAATAAATATATGCAAAGTATTAAAGACAGGATTAGTGAGCTTACCTCTCGGCAGGAGTTGAGAGACAACTGGCAAAGCCTCCAGACAGCTGTTCGTGCCCTGCTATCTTTTTTTCTTCTTCTTCATTTTCTTATCAGGTCACTCTTTTTGTGGTTCTTCATATCACGTGAAATGCCTTGCCTTTTTTTTTTAAAGAGAGAGAGAGAGAGAGAGAGAGAGAGAGAGAGAGAGAGAGAGAGAGAGAGTGAAGGTGTGGATACATTTTTTTATTAAATATATTTATGAATATATAAGTAGCATTTTATATGCACATTTACACAGTCATATACACAATTTAAAATGTAACTAAATTTACTAAATAAATAAATAATATCAAATTATTAAATAAAAAAAAAATGTAAAAAAAAGTGTAGAACTTGAAGACATTATTTATAAACTTTATAAACTTTAAATAAGTTTTAATTTTTTTACATTTCTGTATTAGTAATTTTGTGATGTGATTTTGTCTTTTTTTACTGGTATTTCTATATTTATTTTATTTCAGTTTTAGTTTTGTTTTTAGTAAATAAGAACTTAATTCATTTAAATTAGTTGCCAATGCAATATATATAATTTTATATTAATTATAAAAAAAGTCTTATATTTATATTTCTTTTTTATATTTTATTTGTTTATATGTTTTTCTTTTTGGATTTAAGTTATTTAGTAATTATTAAATAAATTGTTTAGTATTTTCAGTAATGTGACTTAAACTTACTGATTTCATTCAGTTGCCAAAGCAAAATTTATTGACTTTTTTTTAGTTTATGTTTTTACATTAACATTTTTCAACTTTTTTTCAATGCAAAAAAATAAATGTTTAATAGATTTAGTTAACAATAACACCACTGTTGTAGACATATTTTCTTTTGATAAACGTTCACCAAGCAGGTTTGTGAATTCATCGTGTTATTATTTCATATCTAAATCTTTAAGGTGATTTCAGACCAAAGTGTATTCCCTGTCTCTCCAGGAGATGTCAGTGTTGTGTAAATGTCTCCGAGTCCTACTGGAAGCTTTTTTACATTTATTTGTTTTGTTACTTCACTCATTACGTAATGTCAAGTGTATTTCATTTGGATTTGCACTGATTACTGATATAATATTGGCACACAGGGATTAAAAATTTACTTTTAATCTCAACAGCCAATTTGAATATTATATTTTTAGTTACTAGCCATTCATAACTTCTAATAGCCAAAAAAACAAAAAAAAAAACAAACCTTATTTCATATTCTGAGTGGTTAGTTCACAGAAGTGACATAAATAAATCTTTCCCAATAAGTTTAAATTGATTTTACCTGTTATGTGCATTTTTACCTTTATAAAGTCATTTTTTCCTATAAAAAAGTCAAATTCTTACATGTAATCAGTCAATTATAATAATAATACATTTAGACTGTTACTAAACAAAGGACATCTGTATCAACGAAACTAATCTTTTGCAGAAGTTGCATATGGAGAGGCATTTACATGTTAATGCAGCTTAGAGGGACGTGTAATGATTTATCCTGCCCTTACTCACTGCATAAATAATGTTCTGATATTTTAAACATGAAATGTTAAATACTGCTATTTTAATATATATATATATATATATATATATATATATATATATATATATATATATATATATATATATATATATAAATGAAAAGATACTTTAAATGTGAATTTAAAACCGCCAGCAGGTGACAGCGAGTCTCTATTAATAAGTGATTCATTGCGACTGAACCGATTCATTTAAACGATCGATTAATTCAGGAACGAAACACAATTTTTTTTTTTTTTTTGGCGAAATAGACCAAGAACTGCTAATATGGTGTCTAAAAAATATCTTAAATTGTGTTCCTAAGACGAACGAAGCTTTCACGGATTTGGAACGACAAGGCGGTAAGTGATTTTCATTTTTGGGATGGAGAATCCCTTCATTTTCAAACCACGGTGGAATAATACATTGTGTTGTTGTTTCCTCTTCACATTTTAGGTTGAATATCTGCTTTCAATATTTTTCATGAATCGGTTGCAGTTCAAGCACAGGAAGTTATGGTGGCTGTACTATTTTTGCCTAGGGCTAATGTTCACTGAAGGAGTGTCTCATTATTTCTCAACCGGTTCCTGTGGGGGCAGGGATTAAACAAAGGCCTCCACACGGACTGGAGACAAACAGCAGAGTTTCAGTACGAAATCACAACATATGTCCACAGGTAACCGACATTCAGCTGCTAGTTCGCAGTGTCTCTGCTCAAATCAAGCCTGTTTTTGATCGAGTGAGGCCTAGTTGTGTCTCTCCCTCTCCCCTGTGCTCTTTCCCGCACTCACTGATCCTGCAACGCTGAACAAAGATGGTTACTCAGGAAGCGCCTCGGCCAATCAGACGAGGCCTTACATCCTGCGAGCCTGAGGGCAGCCAATCATGGCCCTGCTCTGATCACACAGGCCTGAGCTCCGAGTGTGGAGAGGAGAGCCCTCCCTAGTCTACAGGCTGAGGCTGTCCTCCATGTTTGATAAGTGTTGACATTACACTGTTTCAGCCATGCATCCACAGAGGTAAGCCTGAGGTTTTCTTATGTCTGTCCTCTCTCGTCATTGTACTGTTTTCATCCACTGCTAACACTGTGAATTGCAGATTTGATTCTCCAGTGACCGGGAAGGCCTAAGCAAAGGCCTGTGTCTCAGAGAGAAACAGGGCAGAGGAGGAAGGAGGTGTGGGGGGAGAGGGCCAGAGGAGGGGGGTCAGGCTCTCTCCCTCCCGCTCTCCTAAACTTTGGCCCGTTGGCTGCTCGGTCACATGGTTACAAGGCAGACGAAGTCAGATATCACTCATAGCTGTACTGACAAACAGCTCAGTGACAGTCATTTCTGGATATGTAGGGCCCTCTGTTGATCTGCCCCACGTAGAGGGTGGAGGACCAGGGGGGTGGGGTGCTCGGGCGATGTACTTTTCTAAGCTGATTGCCTGTCCCATTGTCTGTTTGTGTCACAAGCCCCGCCATAGAAAATGGAGGCATCTGTTAGGGCCTTATTAGAGAGCTGAGAGTCATAGCTGTGGTCACTTTACACAGGGGCAGGATGGGTAATTTAAAACGTTTAAAAAAAAATATATATATATATATATATATATATATAACATTTTATGCTAATTTTTTGCGTGACAGTCGTGTTTGTCTTATGTTTTCAGGTTATAGTTTGTTTCAGGAGAGCATTCTAGTATCATTCTTCATTTAGTCGGCGGTACAGCTATTTTTTGTGCTGTTTTTGAACACATCCTTAAGAAAATAAATGGCCATTTGCATTTTTTGATAACATTTATTACTGTCAGTCACATTCCAAGTATGAGTTTAAAAATAAATAGTCTGAGACACCTTTTCTTTCCTAAGCATGGATTATTCCTGAATAAGGATTTTATCTGATTCATATACATCATCCAAAGTATTTATATAATAAGGAAATCATTTTTCCTTAGGCCAATATTTATCGTGATACTCTACAACGCAGACAGCCACATGGCAAAACACAACATCGTCCGAGTTAATCAGAATTTTTTAAGAGCAGGATTTTTTTCCATTGCTGTATTGCAAATTAGCATTAGCACAGCTAAAATATTAAATTAAAATGTTGAATTCAGTTCCTTTTTAAACTTAAAGTCAAAACAGAACAGATTCCTGTCATAGACCAGCCTGTGGTGTAAAACAGCGCTTTTAAAAAGATTATTTGGATGACGTTTACATTATTATTATTATTATTATTATTATTATTATTATTATTAATCTCCTTTAAGTTTCTTTAGTGATTTATTGTGAAGTTAACAATAAAATAGCACTTCCACACAAACACACACACAGCTGCTCCCAAAGACAAAACAAGCGAGCACAAACCACACGGGACCAAAAGCCTCCTGATGCATTCCCAACAGATCCTTGGCCTTTCTAATGATATTTATTGCTGGTTTAAAAAAAAAAAAACATTCAATACATATCATATTTCACCTGTTTATCAACAACAAATGGCTTGTGAGTTAGTTGTTGTAATTATGAACAATTAATTTAATTACAATCACAATACAGTCGGCTAGACCTTTATATATTGTTTGCCTAACTACTCTTTATGGGAAAATGACTGGAGGGTTTTATGTTGGTACGGTGCAGCTCAAAATGTGTTCCCAGGGAGCTCATGCCACTGCCATTGGGATTCGTGTCAAGGAAGAAATGTTAGAAAGGATTGTGGTGATTGGCTTTCTGCCATTGGGAGGAAATGACCAGTAGTGGTCTGACAAGGCTATTTTGCCTGCGTTATATCAGCAACAGAAGAAGTTGAGTCGTATCAACATCGACATCTGTGACAGGAAACAACTGTGTGCTTGTAAAGTCACTGTGTACCACAAAGCTGCTCTTTTTGACAGCCCCAGAGCACAATCTGGGAGAACGGTTCGCCTTGTCTGAATGGCAAACGTTTGTTTGCATGTTGATCGTCAAGTGCATTAGCGCTTCACTTGTTTTTCTCAGCTGTGGCTCTTGAGACTGACCTATAAGCACAGGTTTCTCTCGTTCTCCCTGTTTACTGTAAGCTCCTGTGCCATGGACGTGCCAGAGCCGCGTCTCTGGCCTGGAGGGAGGGGGAAGGGAGCTCGAGCAGAGCGCTGGGGGAAGGGAGGCACTCTCATTTCCTGCGAAGAGAGAAAAAAAGACCTCGGCTCACTCTCTGACCAGTTATCTCCACATTCACAGCCGCCTTGCTCCTTTATTTGGGTCTGTTTGCGGGGACCTCTGATTGTCTCTCTGCTCAGATCGTTCTAGAAGACTCCGGTTTGGAGGCCGGTTTGCTTGCAGAGCGCTGGTTTTCTTTCTCGTCATCGGATCAGCTTCAGGACTTCCTGTTTCTTTGATTTCTGTGTAGAGATCTGGATCTTCAGCCACGCAGTTGGCTTGACATTATTTGACCTTTCTGAAGCGAGCAGGAAAAGAGAGGCCCGGTGGATGGGAGCTTTTGTCGTGACGTGGCCCTAATGTGACATAACATCCTCACGGCCTCGCATTACAGTCAAAAATGGAGAGCCCTCAGGCCCTTGGCTTCACGCTTAGATGTGCATTTCCCACCTCAGTCATTGCATGGCTTGTTTTATTTTGCTGAAACGGATACACTTTCTCCAGGCGTATGTCATTATTGTCGTTTCTGAAACACTCTGTGTGATTTTTCTGAACAACCTGGAATATTTTCTTGTGAGAAAGGTGAGTTTTATTCATCGCCGCAGAGAATTATGTGCCATTTTGATAGATTTCTTCCTTTTATATTGTCCTCTTGAAGGATGTCTCTGAATACATTTAAGTATATGATTATTATTTTCTACGATGTCAAGCCGTGGCCCTGTCAATGAGAATTAGTAAAAGACTAAGGCCTCATTGTGGCCTGATGATCAATCCTCTCAGTTGTGCTTGTGCTCAACACTGGTCCTAATCCTGACCTCATGTAATGGAGAACTGTTGCCAGCTTCTAGTCTTTTCTTTTGCACAAAGACTGGGATCAAGGCCTTGCCGTTGTAGGATTGTGTTTGTGCCATTGGCCTCTTCTCTTTCACCTGTCATTTTTGAGCTGCTTTTTGGTACCCGTCATTTCCATCCTGCCCTTGTGGTTGAGAAGGTTTTCGTTGATTGATTGACCCAACGGGTTTCCTCTATAGGGGGGTAAATAAGGCCTCATTGTGGTCAGGATACATGTGGTTGAGAGTTGAGTAGAGTAGTCCCCTCTTTTTGTTGTTGTTAATTTCTTCAGCTTATCAGTTTATTTTTATTAACTGTTCTTAAATGTTAAATGTTTCTGATTAGATTAAATTATCACTAAATGTATAGGATTTATTTGTTACCTCTATTTATTATTAGATGTTGTTTTTGGTCAAATGATTATGTCAAATAATAGCACTACAACATTGAATGTAAAGTTCAGGGGGATAGATCTTTATTTATCTTTATTTGCAAGGATTGGGACACATTTAAGAAACCCAAGCAGATGGAATTTTTATAGAAATCCTTCTGAAACCTGTCACATTAATCGCGCACGACTAAAATTGGTTTTGGGTAGTCTTGTCCACTGAATTCTCACTGGTTGGAAATACCATTTCACAAAACTGTTGGATACATTAAACGTCAAATTTGTTGTGATGCGCAAATAAAGGTCTTCACTTGCCAAGACCAACTCAATGTGAAAATTGGAACTGCAAATGACCAAAATGTGCATCTGTCCGATGAGATTTCATTGTAGAGCTGGCTGTTCAGCACAAGGCCACAAAATGTGACCCATGACAAATAAAAATGTGCTATCGCTCCAAACCTGTAAGAAATTACGATATTTTTGATTCATCCCGAGAGCTCTCTGACCCTCCCATAGACAGCAAAGGTACCATGATCAACATCCAGAAACATAGCAGGGACATTGGTAAAATATCCATGTGACAGTCGGGGTTTAACCTTAATTTTACGACACTACGACAATTTTTTTTTGTGCGAAAAAGAAATACAACAAATTTATTCAACAATTCGTCTCCTTCATGTCACCTTAGCAACATTTTGGAGAGTATCCACTGAACGCAAACAGCGTATGTTGTTTTGTGTCAGCTGCGGCACACGGATGCATTGTTTTCGTTCAAATCAAAACGCAAACGATGTAGAAAACGTATCTGCGTGCCGCTGTCACCACTGATAAGCTATTACTACATCTAATGTAGAAACAACAATTTTCTGTAAAGCTGCTTTGCAACAATTTGCATCGCAAAAAGCACTATACAAATAAACTTTAATTGAATTAACTAAAAAAAATGGTGTCATCTTGACAGCCTAGTGTAAATTTTATGCTTGATAGACCACATTTTGAGTCTATCGGTGTCAGTAGCTGATGGTGTTTTCGTACCAATCATGCCTGAACTTGGACGAGGTCAAATCCTCTCAGACAAGACGTAGACTAATAAGACTGAATTAAAAACACTCTCCAGTGCTCAGTAGACGTCTACTTCATAATCCCTTGTGAGTGGACCTGTTCACGGCGGCGTTCCCCACAAAAATTATTGCTTCATTTGAAGGAGGTGCTGATCTCGTACTAGACACAGAGCAAGAGAGACTTTACGTCTCGTATGTCTCGATCAGACGAGGAAGGTTAAACGGCTTCATAACATCATGTAAATTCACTCTGCAGGCCCATGATTGGTTACTGCACAGTTCAGACAAAGCAATACTCATGCAAGGGTCTCCTTGCACAAGATGTGGAATGGAGGACGATTGCACTGAACAACAACAACATAACTCTGGAGATTAGATTACATCACCCAAGTCTTTCATCTCGGGGGGAGACCTCACGAGATTTCAGTGTCTTATTCCAGCGTTTATTTTGCTCTCTCTCTACTTCATTTAGTTTGGCTGTGGAGGAAATAAAGACCGAGTCTGATGCTGTTGATGGGATGGAGGCGTCGATGCCACCCAAAGGTATTTGTTTCCCTTTGATTTCTAATGTGGCACTTTTGTTGTATCGCTCTGCTTCATCTTTCTCAGTTCATGCAGTCTTATGTCACAAACTCCAAATATAGATTGTCAGATTTTGAGTGTTCAGTTCATGAGCTGAAATGAATAAAAAGCAAGTCACGCTTTTAATCTGAACCACATCAAATGTGGCATGCAACCTAATTTTGTCTTTCATTACGCCGACTGGTTGTTGCTGTCTGGTATTCATGTTAGTAGGTTAGTCAGACGTTTTGTTTGAGTCTTGAAGATGTGCATAAAAGGCAACCCTTTTTGTGCATGTGGAGGTCAATGCTTTGAAAGGTCACAATCACAGGCCCAGCTGGGTGATGTGTTGTATTATCCATGCCTTGCCTAGTAAAGCAGCTGTGGTTCTTTCATCAGCGGTCCCTGATCTAGGATCAGCAGAGCCGGCGCTGGCTCCGCAGAAGAGGAAAGCACCCAGTCCTCCACATTCCTCAAACGGACACTCTCCTTCTGACACGTCACCCAGTCCCACAAAGAAGAAGAAGAAACCAGGATTAGTCAACAACAGTAAAGACCAAGTATGTTCCCTCCTTGGCTGCCCTCTTTGGTTGAATTGAAATTAATTTGAGCTGATAATTCCTGCTCAAATTAACTGAAAAACATTCATAGCATCTAAAACAGACCTTTGGTTTGTAAGTCAAACTCTTGTCTCTTCCCGTGTCCTTTGACATCTTCTTGCATTTTTCTATTCAAACGGCCAATTTAAATAAATTACTGATCTGCATGATCAAAGTCGACCCTATGTATATATGTACATTTCATGTTTTTGTTCATACTATGAAATCCAATGGTGTCCAAACAACATTGGATAAAATATGGACCAAAACATTGAAACATTTCGTTCTTTCATAATAATGTTATACATGTTTGAAAAGAGACAAGGGTTTAATAAATGATCAAATAATTTCAGGGGAGGTGTCACTTTGATTGATTCATGTTATTGCATTAGATAGTAAAATAATGGAAAAGAAATATAAAATTATACTTTTTTAATGATATACTGTTTATAATGAAGGCAGAATGTATTGTGACATGTTCCAGACCGTTCAAAGGTTTGGGGTTGATATTAGTTTTTTTAGTCTCTTATGCACTCTAAAGTCTCTTTAAGACAAGTCATGTCACTATTTGAAACGCCTCTCGGGCATCCAAGTCCAGTTCCTATCTCTTTGAATGGGGAAACGTCAAATTCTCCAAAACTGTTCACTAATCTTAGGATTAAATTTCATATTTGAAATCACTGAAGAAATCTGACAACAACAGTGTCATAAATGTTGTTACCTTTGCTCTAATAGCGTTATAAAAAGTTTATTTCTCAGGCTAGCTCAGTCAGTGCGCCGTCCTAAGAGCACGTCTCAGAGCACTGACGGTTTCTGTAGTAACTGGGACTTCTAACGGCAGTTGCTGACTTTTACCGATAAGCGATTGGCTCTTTAATTCAGAAGGCGGGGCTTCCTGCGATTGAGCAGCCATATTGAGCGTAGCTTTTTTCCCCGTTCAAAACCATACGAGTGACGTGTCTTGGGTATTCTATAGATTGTGCATGCCAAGGCATTTATTTGATCAGAAATACAATAAAACTTTAATATTGTAAGTACTATTTTATTAGATTTAAAATTTTCAGCATCATTACTTCAGTATTCAGTGTCACATGATCTTTCAGAAATTTGCTCCAGAGACATTATATAAAAATTATATTAATTTTTATGTAAAAAATTATATAAAAAATTAAATATTTTTGACCTCAAATTTTTTTAGTATATATACTTAATGTGATGAACTGCACCTGTGGTTAGCAGCTGGTTAAAGTCACTGCAGAAAGAGCTAAAAGGGAAGTTAGTTTAAGAAAAGCTGTTGCTTTCGTTACTTATCATTTTTTTTTGCATATGACAAGTGTCCAGATGCTTCTTTCTGGGACCACTGTGTGTTCACTTTATTACAGATAAAAATCAAGTGCACTGATTTAATTGAATGTTGTGCAGTTGTTGTGGTGGTGTGTTGCAATGCAAATGAACAATGTTTCATGAAAGATGCCAAATGTGGATTTATTTAATGTTCTTATTTATAAAAATAAAAAAAATAAGCACATTTATATTTATTGATTTCTTTTGATACCTTTTTGATAATTATTAAAAACGAATAATTAGCTGCCAGTTTTTATGATTATGTTTAATATATTTCCATTCAATCACAACTTGGTCTAAAGTATATTTTGCCACTGTCTCTTGATCCTGCTAATCTGTATTTGGCATCTGATCGTAATTTAGGATTTCGTTCAAATCCTGACGAAACGCACTTGATCTCAGACATCAGGTGTTTCTCAGATCACACATGGGTCATACAGTGTGTTTAGGGAAATGTGAAATCTTCCCAGTGTACCGTTTTTGACCCAGTGGTCATGTGACTGCTTACCTGTTCATTCTTGATTTATTGCAGTGTCTTGCTACGTTTCCCCTGCGAGTGTTGTGGCTTGTGATTTGACCCCTTGCCCTGTCTCTCTTGCCTGCATTTCAGTGTGAGCTTAGACATGGTCCCTTTTACTATGTCAAGCAGCCCGCACTCACCACAGACCCTGTTGATGTTGTGCCGCAGGACGGGAGGAATGACTTCTACTGCTGGGTGTGTCACCGCGAGGGTCAGGTGCTCTGCTGTGAGCTCTGCCCGCGCGTCTACCACGCCAAGTGCCTCAAACTGGCTGCAGAGCCTGAGGGCGACTGGTTCTGTCCAGAGTGCGAGGTACTGAGGACTGTGTATGTCGGCTGTTATGTCACGGGACTGTCCTTATGGCACTTTAAATGTGTTCAGAACACAAAGCGCTGCTAAATAGTAATAAATACTGCCCATAACCAGGCAAATGGAAACTCAAGTTCTGTTCCAAAAGCTAGTGAGCTGTCTACTTATTTCGAGGGATATGCAGGCAAAGTTCTGATGTGAAGATTGTTTCAAAAATTAGGCAAAATTAACTTAAAGGGCAAGAAATGAAAATGGTCATTTACTCACTCCAGTCATTCCAAAACTGTATAGTCTTGTTGACGACAAGAAAACAAGGGGACGTTACTAAAATTACCAAAAATTTAAATAAAAACAAGTAAAAGCTATATAGGAATATAATAAATAAGTGAAATATAACAAATGGGAAGTACTAAAATTGCAAAAACTTAGATAAAAACTATATAGAATTAAACAAAAAGACTAATACAAATGGAAAAAGCATGTAACAAAATTACTAAAACTTAAAGCTAAAATTAATTGAATTATTAATTAAAAACGTAACTTCTTTTAAAACAAACAAATACTATAAAAGTATGTAAATAATACTAAAATAAAATTCTGACATGACTTTCTGGAACATAAAAGATATTTTGAGAATGGATGATACAGTGGAAGTCAACGCGCTCATCATCTTTTGCATTATTTATTTTTAAAATATCACAGTATCTTTTGTGGAGAATCCCTAGCGCTTTTTTAAATTATTATTCAAAATAGCAGACGAGTCACGATAAATGTTGATTTCTAAATGAACATTTCATTCGGTACTAAAAATAGTGTTAAAAGGATAATTGAATTGGCTGTTTTGACCAGTATTTAGCGTATTATATATTTGTATGCTTATCGTGTTCATGTATCAGTATTTTTAGCTTAGAAACGAGTGGTTTGAGTGAGCGCTATTTTTCCATATCAATTAGGATGCTGTCTAGGCAGTAGACACAAGCTCACTAGGTTTTGGAGCACGTGTGTTCACTAATACAGGTGCTTCAGCAAGAGTTTTATGCTTTTGTTTGGACTAGAATGAACTAGACCATTTAGGAACTAATTAACCTGGTTGAATTTGCGTAGATATAATTTTTGCTAAATCTTGTCATGCATCATGAAATCTGAAATTTGTTCACAAATAAATTGATTCCGGTACAATTCATATGTTTACAGCTGAAATGCATTTGTACACCCCTTATTCGGAGCAGAATGAATTTGAGTACATTTTATTATATCAAGTTAAATAAACAGTAACAGAGTCAACAGTCGCTTTGAGAGCATGATTTTAAAGTGTATTTGTGAATCTAGTTCAGTCAATTCAATCTCTGCTTCAGAAAATAACGGTGGCTGAGTGCATCGAGACTCAGAGTAAAGCGATGACCATGCTGAACCTGGAGCAGCTGTCCTACCTGCTGAAGTTCGCTTTGCAGAAAATGAAACAGCCAGGGGTGAGTCAACCAAACCACATTAAATCCTCACAGTTTCTTTAATCACTCCATTGTTTCATTTTGATGGTCTCAGTTTTTATGTGGTTGCATACACTAATTCAGCCCTTGCGGTGTGTCATTATGAATGATTTATCTTGCAGACCGAACCGTTTCAGAAGCCGGTGTCACTTGAACAGCACCCGGATTATGCCGAGTATATATTTCACCCCATGGATCTGTCCACTCTAGAGAAGGTAGATCAGCTCTTCTGTACTACTAGTGCACTTCTTGTGTTCATTCTGAAGAGTGTCTATCATTTAAAACCAATAAACATCTTTTTGTCTTTTTGTTGTTGTTGTGAAGTTTAGATTTTGAGGCCACTGTTTGTGCCTAAAGGTAAAAAATACTGTAACTGAGAAATATGTGTGTCTGTAGAATATCAAGAAGAAAATGTACGGTTGCACAGAAGCGTTTTTGGCCGACATGAAGTGGATTCTACACAACTGTATCATATATAATGGAGGTGAGTGCCGGTCTGTGAAATCAGCGCACGTGTATCGTGACTCATATCTGTACATTCATGAAACTTCAATGCGTCTATTTCAGCAAACCATAAGCTAACAGCAACTGCTAAAGTTATCGTCAAGATCTGTGAACACGAAGTGAGTACTGTAATATCCTTACAAGACATGTTATGATGTAAATAAACCAAATACTTTCATTCAAAAGTTTGTTATATTGGTGAAAGACACTAGTTTTATTTACTTTTGTTCTGTTTTTATATATATACTATATAATATATATATATAATTGTATACATTTTAATGTTGTAAAGGTTGTAACCCTACAGTATCTATAAATCATCCACAGATGAATGAAATTGAGGTTTGTCCAGAGTGCTACCTGTCCGCCTGTCAGAAGAGGGACAACTGGTTCTGTGAACCTTGTGTAAGAGGAGGAGGATTTTTAATATTAGATTAGTCATTTTGCAATATGGTTTAAAAATAATAATCATGTAGTTAAATATGTGGGCTGTATGTAATGTGTGGCTAATGGTGATGTTTGTTGCTTTCATGCAGTCTCAGCCTCATCCTTTAGTGTGGGCCAAACTGAAAGGTTTCCCCTTCTGGCCCGCTAAAGCCTTGAGGGACAAGGACGGTCAGGTGGACGCACGCTTCTTTGGCCAGCATGACAGGTGAGCCGGTTAATCTGGCAAAAACATTAGCAATATGTTGAATATTTACCTCCAAATCACCTCCAGCAAATCAAGGACCTTGGTTTGTTTTAATAGCATCTGTGATTTATACGCAGTAGCAAATACATTTGGGATGTTTGCTTGATTTTGGGGGATTTATTTAGGCTACAGTGCGTTTAGTGAAGTCTTAAAGTTTTTTGTTCATCTGTATCTATATGTGCATTCCAATTTAATAATTCCTAAAGGTTATTGTATCATATACTTGTTATATTTACAACAATATCAATATTATCATGGAGTTTTTCTGTCATACGCTATTTTTCTATATGCTAAAATTCACCCTCATTTGTCTTTCAGAGCCTGGGTGCCCTTAAACAACTGTTACCTCATGTCTAAGGAGATCCCCTTCTCTGTGAAGAAGACCAAAAGCATCTTCAACAGCGCCATGCAGGAAATGGAGGTCTACGTGGAGAACGTGCGCAAGAAATACGGCGTGTTCAACTACGCCCCGTTCAGGACACCTTACACGCCCAACAACCAGTTCCAGATGCTGCAGGACCCTAATAACCCTAAAAAAGGCACGGTGAAGCCTGACAAACAGGACAAGGTCAAGTTCAGCTTCGACATGACCGCATCCCCCAAGATGCACTTGAGTAAGACCGTGATGTCAGGAGGACCGGGGCGCCGGGTGTCTGTGACAGACATGCCCAGGTCACCAATGAGCACCAACTCCTCAGTCCACACGGGGTCTGACCTCGAGCAGGACGAGCGAGGGCCCAGAGTGTCATCCAGTCACTATAGCGGCGGTGAAGACTCCATGGATTGCACAGGTGATTCATTCGATTCGATGCTTTGAAACGGCTAGTGTTTGATTTTAGGATTAATAGTGGGTGATTTAAAGTTTTAAAGTTTTGCCCACAGCGTCTCCTGCGTCTGTGAAGACAAGCACCAGCCCCAAGCCTCTCCTGCCCACGCCGGTTAAACAGGAAAGGAGTTCAGGCACCGGAAGCATACTTAACCTCAATCTAGGTGAGTCTCGAATCAACCTGAGGCCCACAGAAACAACCACTGATCTCTGATCCTTCATTTCTCATGTTTGTTGAACGTTTGTGTTGGATGTGCTCCCTCAGATCGCATTAAAGCTGAAATGGACCTGAAGGAGTTGAGTGAAACTGTACAGCAACAACAACAACAGCAGCAAGGGACGTCGGTTCTCCTCAGCTCTCCTAAAAAACCTACTAGGAGTTTGGATAAAACTATAGAGAGCTGCAAGGCTCAGCTGGGTAATGGACATGTGATGATTAACAATAGACCTCAAACAATGAAAAATATGAATACTGTATTTACGACAAGGTTTGCTTTGTTAAGAATTTTCAATTCAATTAGAGGGAGCAAAAGAAGCTAGAATTTAAATTTAAATATAAAGTAGAATTAAAAAAATTTCACTTCAAATTAATCCTATACAGTAACTGTAAAGCCCCGTTCACACCAAGAATGATAACTATAAAGATAACGATATTTGCGTCTGCGCCAGCGAACGATATCGGGCTATTCAGATTCAAACTGAAGCGCGCGGCTTGAATACACCCACACAGAAGAAAAAGCAGCGAGACTGTTCAAGTTTTTTATTTTACTGTTTGCTTCGCGGTGAGAGGAATAAGACATAATTCACCCCAAACAGATGCTAACGCATAGTTTACCGTGGAGGTGTGTGCGAAACAACCAATCCAAACTGGTTATGTTAGTTGACCAATCAGAACACAGTATGCTACCGAAAGGTGGGGTTTAAGGAAACTGAATCTTTTGAACAGCTTTGCGCGAACCGTTTGGGGATCTCTGAGAATTGAGGTAATTTTAAAATGATATTTTGACAAAATGACAATGTTTTTTAACCTTGGATGGATTTAAACCTGTTGAACAGGATTTATAAACAGTGATAGGAAGCTTAGAATTTTCATCTTACTGGCTCTTTAAATCCTCGATCTCGTTATAGCAGGATGGATTCTGATTGGACGTCAATATTTGTATCACTCATCAGCTGGGAAAAAAAATCGTTCTAAATTGATTCCAACTATACCGTTTCTCTATGCCTTTATCGTTATAGTTGTAGTGTGGACTCTGCTATTCTTTAATATTGAGAACGATTTTTTAAACTATATCTTTATCGTTATCTTTATAGTTATCGTGCTTGGTGTGAACGGACCTTAATAGTAACAAGAAAAGGGAAACCTTATGAAAACCGTTTTTGCTTTAAAGTTAAAAAGAACTTAAAAAAAAAATCTAGATGTTTTTACTGATAAACTGATAAACAACGCGATTTATAAACCAGGGTGGAAGAAATACTAATTTCCCAGAATGCCATTAAACTATCATTGAATTTCTTTAATTTGCAGTTCAGAAAATTCCTCTTCCTGTCATTCCAATTCAGCTTCCTGTTGGTTGTGAACAACTCAAATTCCAACTTATGAATTGAAAGGGAGACCATTCTTTAATATTAAACTTAGTACAACCTTGACATTGATTTTAAGAGGTTTATAAACTATACATACTCACAATTAAATGTAGGCTAGATAAGCATGAGACTTCTTTCAAAAACTTTGAAGTAAATGTCCTTTCAAAACAGTAAATTATTAAATCAGAAAAATGTATTTTTCTTTTTTTTCCTATCCACAGGAATCAATGAGATCTCCGATGTCGTGTACCGCCGTGTTGAGCACAGTGACACAGACGAATCTGACAAATCTGACTCCAGCGACAGTGAATTCATGTCTGAGGACGAACAGAAGCCCAAGGACACTAACCACAACAGCAGCGCCCACAGAGACTCCAAAAAGAGAGCCAGACCTCCATCCGCTCAAGCACAAGAACAAGACACTGCCCCATCAACAGCTGGAGGAACACCAGGTGGAGACCAGCAACCCTCAGATCCCCAGACCAAAGAGAAGGTAAGCGGTAGTGTGGAGAAAGACTCCCAGGAGAAGAGCAAACCCGTGCAGCAGCCCCAGAAGGAGAGGACACAGCCTGGGCAGGACGCTCGGCCGGCTGGATCAGAGCTGGAGGGCGACTCTGACTCTGAGCGGGAGCTGGTGATAGACCTCGGGGAAGAACAGGGCGGGAGGGAAAAGAAGAAAGCCAAGCGAGAGACCCCATCAGCCCCCAGCTCCACAACTAAAGATCAGACCGGCATTAAAACAGATGGTAGGTACCTCACAGTTTGGATTTTGTTTTACAATTTCTAATCTGAATCTTAAAATTGTATGTCTATATCATGTTCTTCCTTTTGTTTAGGTAAAGCGTCTGCATCTACCAGCATATCAGCTGCTTCTTCTACAGATAACACTTCCATCAATCCTGGTCCAAAAGATGCCGCCGCATCAGCCATCAAGGCTCCAGCCACCGTCCCAGCTGCATCTACAACTCAAGCCACCTCCACCTCCGCTCTTCAGCCCGTGTCTGCTGTCCCTGTTGCTTCCAATATGGTGAAAAAACAGCGCCCTCTGCTGCCCAAGGAGAACACGCAGCCGGCCCAGCGGCCTGCGACCAGGAACCCGGCTGGCGGTAAATGCCAGACGTCGTCTCAGAAGGTGCAGAGACAGCAACAACAACAAGTTGAGACGGCTCCTCAGAGCCAAGCGCAGCCCCAGACCTCAGCCAACAACTCCAGCACTCGCTACCAGACCAGACAGTCTGTTAAAGGTAAAAACTAGACCCCCTCTCACTGCAGAAGCTTTATTCCCATTATAATTGCAATTTTATATATATATATATATATATATATATATATATATATATATATATATATATATATATATATATATATTTGAAAAATGTTTATATTTTTTACTGCTCTAGCCGAATACCCCTAGATAAAAAAAAATATATATATATATATATATATATATTTTTTTTTATATATATATATATATAAATAATATATAATAATATATAATAAATATATATATTGTTATACATTTAAAAAAAATTGTAATCTAGGTGAAGATATGTAAATATCTGTTTTTATTTAATGAATATAATTTTGTATAATAATCTGTTTAATTAGATTTTTAAAAATCTGAATTAAAAATGTATATCTAAAACAGATTTTTGTTATAATATACTACCCAGAATGCTTCGCTCTAGAGAACTGATAAAAACAATGGGACCCCTCGGGCGATAGATGATATCGATGATAGAGTCAGCACACCATATAAAATAAATCACATACATTTATTTATTATACATTTATCATGGCTCGTCATCTGTCCATGCTTTTAAAGCTCAAAATAATACATTATTTATGGAAAAATTAAATGCTTTCACAAAAAAAATTTAAATAAAGAGTTTCACATTCCAGCTTCATATTCACCCACAAGTGACATCTAATTCTAAAAAAAAAAAAAAAAAAAAAAAACCTACAAAACTAAAGGATGAGACATATTTATTCTCCGTGTTTATTAACATTATGCAGCTCAATTCATATCGAGCCCATAACGTTGTTTCAAGCTGGCATTAACCCTTTCTGTTGTTTCCCCAGCTGTTCAACACAAAGAGCCCTCACCTGTTAACATGGGCTCTGGTACGTCCACTTCCTGTCTGGCTGGGGACTTCCTCACCCCTCCAGCCTCCGCTGATGTCGCCGCTGACATCGCCAAGTACACCACTAAGGTGAGAGAGATAGTCCCTTCTGATGTAAAGATGGTTCAATCAAACAAGCACATAAGAGCAAATGAACACCTCCAAAAAGCAGAGCTTCTTTTTTTTTATCTGAAATTTTTAAATATTATGTTTTGAAACACGAAACCTTGATTACAGGCCACAGCTACAACTGCAACTTTAAAAGACCTTGTGTGTATATATATACAGTATTGTTCAAAATAATAGCAGTACAATGTGACTAACCAGAATAATCAAGGTTTTTCGTATATTTTTTTATTGCTACGTGGCAAACAAGTTACCAGTAGGTTCAGTAGATTCTCAGAAAACAAACAAGACCCAGCATTCATGATATGCACGCTCTTAAGGCTGTGCAATTGGGCAATTAGTTGAATTAGTTGAAAGGGGTGTGTTCAAAAAAATAGCAGTGTGGCATTCAATCACTGAGGTCATCAATTTTGTGAAGAAACAGGTGTGAATCAGGTGGCCCCTATTTAAGGATGAAGCCAACACTTGTTGAACATGCATTTGAAAGCTGAGGAAAATGGGTCGTTCAAGACATTGTTCAGAAGAACAGCGTACTTTGATTAAAAAGTTGATTAGAGAGGGGAAAACCTATAAAGAGGTGCAAAAAATGATAGGCTGTTCAGCTAAAATGATCTCCAATGCCTTAAAATGGAGAGCAAAACCAGAGAGACGTGGAAGAAAACGGAAGACAACCATCAAAATGGATAGAAAAATAACCAGAATGGCAAAGGCTCAGCCAATGATCACCTCCAGGATGATCAAAGACAGTCTGGAGTTACCTGTAAGTACTGTGACAGTTAGAAGACGTCTGTGTGAAGCTAATCTATTTTCAAGAATCCCCCGCAAAGTCCCTCTGTTAAAAAAAAGGCATGTGCAGAAGAGGTTACAATTTGCCAAAGAACACATCAACTGGCCTAAAGAGAAATGGAGGAACATTTTGTGGACTGATGAGAGTAAAATTGTTCTTTTTGGGTCCAAGGGCCACAGGCAGTTTGTGAGACGACCCCCAAACTCTGAATTCAAGCCACAGTACACAGTGAAGACAGTGAAGCATGGAGGTGCAAGCATCATGATATGGGCATGTTTCTCCTACTATGGTGTTGGGCCTATTCATCGCATACCAGGGATCATGGATCAGTTTGCATATGTTAAAATACTTGAAGAGGTCATGTTGCCCTATGCTGAAGAGGACATGCCCTTGAAATGGTTGTTTCAACAAGACAATGACCCAAAACACACTAGTAAACGGGCAAAGTCTTGGTTCCAAACCAACAAAATTAATGTTATGGAGTGGCCAGCCCAATCTCCAGACCTTAATCCAATTGAGAACTTGTGGGGTGATATCAAAAATGCTGTTTCTGAAGCAAAACCAAGAAATGTGAATGAATTGTGGAATGTTGTTAAAGAATCATGGAGTGGAATAACAGCTGAGAGGTGCCACAAGTTGGTTGACTCCATGCCACACAGATGTCAAGCAGTTTTAAAAAACTGTGGTCATCCAACTAAATATTAGTTTAGTGATTCACAGGATTGCTAAATCCCAGAAAAAAAAAATGTTTGTACAAAATAGTTTTGAGTTTGTACAGTCAAAGGTAGACACTGCTATTTTTTTGAACACACCTCTTTCAACTAATTGCCCAATTGCACAGCCTTAAGAGCGTGCATATCATGAATGCTGGGTCTTGTTTGTTTTCTGACAATCTACTGAACCTACTGGTAACTTGTTTGCCACGTAGCAATAAAAAATATACTAAAAACCTTGATTATTCTGGTTAGTCACATTGTACTGCTATTATTTTGAACAATACTGTGTATATATATATATATATAATATATATATATAATGTATATAAATAGTATACTAGTATTTACATTTATTATATGGAATGAATTATGATGGTTGTTGGATATTTAACTTATTTGATCCTTGATTAATTCTACTATTATTTACATTTTGCCTAAATAATTTAAAAATCAATGTTGACTGTTGTCTGTTTTCCTTCATAATGGCAGATGATGGATGTGATCAAGGGAACGATGACGGAGATATACAATGATCTCTCTAAGAGCACGACGGGGAACACCATTGCAGAGGTTTGTGCTTCTTGATTTTATTTCACCATTCATACTCCTAATATGTTTTTAATAAAAAAAATTGAATTTATAGGTTGTACATTTACGGGTTGCAGGTTAACAGACAGGTTTCTTTGTTATGGTTCTCTTGGGTGACTTTCTCTGTGGATTGTGTTGCAGATCCGGCGGTTGCGGATTGAGATTGAGAAACTCCAGTGGCTGCATCAGCAGGAGCTGTCAGAGATGAAACATAACCTCGGTAACTCTCCTTTATGACTTACAATAGCACTGCAAACTGCATTATGGGAGTTTTATGATAGCCAATGGTTTTATTAGACAACATTTACAGAGAATAGATCACTAAACTCCTTTCCTACAAGTTCTAGATGAGCAAGTCAGAGCTTCAACCACTGATATATAACTATTGTGTATGTGTGTGTGTGTGTGTGTGTGTGTAGAGCTGACCATGGCTGAGATGAGGCAGAGTCTGGAGCAGGAGAGAGAGCGGCTGGTGTCAGAGGTGAAGAAACAGATGGAGATGGAGAAACAGCAGGCGGTGGACGAGACCAAGAAGAAGCAGTGGTGTGCCAACTGCAAGAAAGAGGCCATCTTCTACTGCTGCTGGAACACAAGTTACTGTGACTACCCCTGCCAGCAGGCACACTGGCCCGAACACATGAAATC
Organism: Carassius gibelio; assembly: GCF_023724105.1. NCBI lineage: Eukaryota > Metazoa > Chordata > Actinopteri > Cypriniformes > Cyprinidae > Carassius > Carassius gibelio. The sequence goes on from NC_068393.1 coordinate 9,830,097, forward strand.
CTGCACCCAGTCAGGTAAACAGACCCACACCCCACTCTCTTTCTGTTTCTGCTCTTTTACACTTCTAATAATAAAGGTTCTTTATTGGAGTCCATGGTTCCATGAAGAACCTTTATCCTCAATGTAAACGTTCTGTTGTTCAAAAGGTTCTTCACACTAATTGGTTCTTTCAATGGCATTGCTATAAAAACCTGCTTTTGGAACTTTTATTTCCAAGAGTGTGCCACTTTTACCAAAAGACTAGAAGAGAGAAGAAATGACAGGGATCAAGAAGTCTTACAGGCCAGATTCAAACTTTTATTGCCCAAATTAGCACCAAAGCTCAGTGTGCCAGTATGTACCAAATGCAAGACCACAACTCTGAATGGCTATGTTCAGAATAGGAAATGTGTATACTAAAGTTTGTATACTGTGCACAGTATGCGATTTTTGTAAACGTGGAATATATTTGAATATATTATATACATATTGTGGTACACAGGCTTTCAACATCAATGACAGCTGATCAACAATTTCAGCAGTAGACTAGACGGGGGTGGGTTAAATTCGGAGCAAATTTCCCTACACGGATCAGTAAACGTAATCCACCAATACATGTTTCACTGTGAACATCACGTCATTTTAAAATGATGATGTGCCCACAGCAGCAAAACCGTACACATGCTGGAAATCCAACCACCACGTACACTTCCATAACAATGTGCATGAATCAATACTCCTCGAATATTAAAGCACTCACCTGTCACTTGGAAATAAAGTCATTCCATGTCCCTTTACTCGTATTAAAAAGTAAACTTGGCCTTATAACTTGTTTTGCTCGGGGCTAGATGTTTGTCACTCATACATACAATCTTTTAAATGGTGCACAAAACCTTTGTTAGCGAATTCAGTTTGAGTAGTTTATCCTTTCTTAGTTATTCCTCTTTTGTCTGCAAAAGAGCGCCTTGAAAAAGGCATTCAGTAGATCAACAACAAGATCTGATGTAGGTGACTGCGGCTGTCATTTTCTTTTCGTTTAATGTCACTTTCATACCTGGGAAATTCCAAGCTAAACGCATTTAATGCAATTGCCAAATTGGGATATATTAACACTGTAACCAGGTTGTTTTTCATGTCTGCTGGTTGAATCGACCTCAATAAGGTGACATTTAGCCCCTGGAATGTGAATTTTAATGGGGGACACCTCGAAACGTGATTGGATGGGTTTTGTTAAAGAAAAACGTGCTGTCATTGAACATTTGATCAGGCAGAATGCAGTGTACACAGTGTGTTGTAAGATAGCATTCCATTCTGAACATAGCCACTCTCAGTTTCCTTTTGCATTTATTTCTGAAAAGCAATTGTGTTAATAATTTTCTCTCTTTTTTATCACCTTAGCCACCGCAACTCAGCAGGAAGCGGAAACAGAAGTCAGTTCGGACACCGCAGGAAAACCTGTAGGACAGTCCCCTAAAACCCAGCCTTCACCAACCGGTGAAAGAACATCACCCGCAAACCGAGGACCCTCCCCTTTCACAGACAACAATAAAGGCAGCTCCTCCGTGGCTGTCTCATAACCCCAGTGTGAAATCTTTTTTAGCATCAGAACAGTGCCATTCAAAGACAGTCAGATGTTAACACCAAAGGACCTTGACTCGTATCAAACAGACTGTTTCTTGTTCAGTGTGATCATGACATGATGTCACTTCCTGTTCACTACATCCAACACAACATTCGGATAATGCCTATAAAAGTTCGATTAATTTCTATGTACATTTCGTATTTGAATTCGTGACTTGTTTAGTACAAAGACAGAAACACCCTTTGATATAAAATATGCAACTGTAAAACTTGTCCTTTTTTTTATACATATCAACTTTTGTAAACTTAAATGTGTTTGATCAAAATCATTTTTTTTCTCTCAATGTGAAAGATGCACTTAGAAGTGCCTCTGAAAGAGTAAGTTCATTTTATCAAAAGAAGAGCGTGTTTGTACAAGGTCAAACATTTGTGGATCATGATTGTTAGTACTAATGGATTGTCACTACGTTTTTTTTTGTTTTTGTTTTTTTGAAAGATTGAATTTAATATCTTTCAACCACAAAGGCTTCTTGTCAAATAAATATACAAAAACGAGCAAAAGTCTAGAGGAGTAAAGGAAAAGTTTATACTTTTTGTGGGCATGTTTCTTTTTTCTCTCGTCTTGTGGACTCTCTTGTTTACATACTGTAAATACAAAAGAATAAGCAGAGATGGTATCTGTAAGAAAAATAAAGTCTTCATGAGACAAATCCTTGTTGTTTTACACGTGTGTCAAGAATACCTGTGAATGCATGCGATTCAACTAGTTGCTTATCGGCAAACATCAATATGATTTTGGCTGTTTATTAGTCCTAACAAAGCACATATTACTGACTTATTTTGCATGAACTTATCTTAAATCCTTTAATCCTTCCCTATACGTGAACCTAACTACCTTACTTAATATTAATAAGCGATAAATTTGGAGTTTATTAAAAGTCGTTAATAGTAAGAATCGGTCCCTAAATTAAAGCATGACATCCCTTAATAACCATACATTCTTTGCGCATTTGACCAGTTAAATATTATGGATATATATGGATCTATCTTTCGACATTAAATAAATCTATACTTATATATCAATAAAAATGTATTCATATTTATTTGTCATCTATAAAAGCCTAATTTAGCATAAATACAATCCCTTCAACATATTACCAAATAAAAGCAATGAGACGAAAAGACTCTTATTATGTCAAATATTTCCCCGACGTATCCGTACGTGATGACGCAATCCGCCCACAGAACAAACCGACGCATGATCTGAGAAAAAGAAGCGCCGGCGAACAAGAGGTAAAACTCGGTTGAGAAATCTCAAATACCGTTATATATTCTTCATTTTCCTTTTCAATAAATTAACATCACGGAGAGACAGCCAATGTCGTGACAACGTCGTAAAAGCGTTACATACCCATGGGAAACGGTTTTATTTTAAACGAGTGCTCTGAAATGAACGGTTAGCCCCGGCCGCTAACGTTTTATGGGACAAAGCATTATCTGGGCTTGTCTTATATTTCGTTCGGTACTCTGGTCTATGAAGCCGGTGTTTGAGGCTTGAATGAACGCGTATATTAATTTAATCCTCCTTGTTGAAATAAGTGTCGGTAGCACGTCTGTTATGAGGGTTATAGAGTGAAAGGCGAGGCCTGGGTGAAAATGAGCAGCTTCAGGCGGAGTGTGTTTGAAGGGCTGTGTCTCAAACCCTGCGAGCTGCCCGAGAAGAAAGACCTTTGGGCGTCAAAGGCGCATTATAATCACATTAAAACGACTTCGAATAGAATGCTGTCTTGGTAGGGCAGCTTATTAGGGTTTAGGGCACGGACCAAGTGACTGACATTACTGCTGTCTCTTTCTCAGCATCTGCTAAGCTAGCTTTATACCATTACGATTTATTACAAATCCTTTCTTCTTCATAGTGTGTATCACAGTGGGGGTTCACACAGAGGCACATCTCCATAGTGTCATTCTGTTGGATAACAGTTCTTTTGGTGACTAGATTTATTTCTGAAAAGCAAGAACATAATAAACATAAACCAAAAACCGTGTCCAGAGAGGAAATCTGAGATTTATTATCTGTGGTACACTCCCTTACGAGTCATCCATGTGGTTAAATACGTCACTGCAGTGTTTGGTTCTTTATACTCACTGTCAAGGTTGATGTATGATAATCGAGCATACTTTATAGTAAAATAGATATTTTGAGAGAATTAGTCTTAATCGATATTAACCTAATAGTATATGCCCTGGTTTCAGCTCTATTATTTCAGTCTAGGTCAGCACATGGTTCCTCATCATGATGTCTGGTTTATCTCTTGCTTTATTCTAGGACATGGCTGTGAACGTACATTCCACTTCAGTGACTAGCGACAATCTGAGTCGCCATGACATGCTCGCGTGGATCAATGAGTCTCTACAGATGAACTTTACCAAGATCGAGCTTTTATGTTCAGGTGAGTTGTAATGCATGCTGCTTTATAGTATAAAATGCAACAGCTGGGTTCTGGAAGTAAAAAAAAGTCAACTGGTTTTTATTTTTGCAATTTAAGGAAATTGCTGGTTGGCTTTCTCTATGGCTTGTATCGCTTTAACAATGTCTTTAAAAAAAATCTTATTAGAAAATGAAAAATATTTCCAGAGCCAGTGCTTCTAATGATATGCACGTTATGATAATGGACATGTTTTGGATTAATAGAAGCACATTTCTTTTGTAATCTGATTTTCTTTACAGGTGCAGCCTACTGCCAGTTCATGGACATGCTGTTTCCAGGCTGCATACCTTTGAAGAAAGTAAAATTTGGTGCAAAGTTAGAGCATGAATACATTCACAATTTTAAGATATTGCAGGCCGCCTTCAAGAGGATGGGTGTTGACAAAGTGAGTTGGTTAACCCCCCCCCCCCCCCTTTTTATGAGAGACTTTTTAGAGATTTGGCAACAAGCCACTTATCATTTGATCACAAAAATGATATTCATTAGAGTAGAGTATGCGTTCATTATTGGAGAATACTATTTGAGTGTGTTTTCCCCTTCAGATTATCCCGGTTGACAAGTTGGTGAAGGGCAAATTTCAAGACAATTTTGAATTTGTTCAGTGGTTTAAGAAGTTCTTTGATGCTAACTATGATGGAAAGGACTATGACCCAGTGGAAGCGCGACAGGGCCAGGACACCATGCCTGCACCCAACCCCTCCATGCCTGCCCTCAGCAAGCCCAGGAAGATCATGAATGCAGGTGGGTTACATTGCACCTTGTAGTTTGATCTCAGCATTTAGGATTACACATTGATTTTTATGTTTTATACATCTGCCCAAAATGCATTCAGAAGTTTGGGTTCAATAATATAGATTTTGCCTGTTTGTTTTTTAAGAAATTAAAGGGATAGTTCTCCTGAAAATGAAAGTTTGCTCCTAATATGCATGCCATTCAGGAACAGTAAAGAAGACTTTTAGCTGAAAGCGAGTTCCTTGGTGATTTCAGTAAATGCAAGTCAATGGCTACTGTCACTTTTAAAATGTAAAAAAAAAAGAAAAAAAAAAACCTATCAGGCGGCACAGAATTGAGATTTATCCCTCCTTGCTATATATTATGGTCTTATAAAGCAAAACTCTGAGCTGACGCTTGTTTGTTTACAACAGAGCATACATGTTGTATTGTTGTTCATAATGGTACTTTTGCTTATCCCTAAAAATCCCTTATAAATCTTACTGAGCTTAAAATCTTGAACGGTTGTGTATTTTATACTCTATTTCCCCATTTTATTGATACCCAGCAGGCATTACATTGTTCATGTGCACTTACTTGAATTCTTCAGTAAGATATACATGAACTGATCGTTCTGTTCTTTCCATCGGTTTGACTTGCCGTAAACCTCTGTGTTCATTGGCTTACTGCAGTCCATCAGTCTTCTTCTGTGAAGACTGCCACCCCAGCTGCTGCTGTAATTGGTATGAAGATGCGTTTTGGGTTTTGGGGCTTTAAAATGTCTTCAGTGTCTGTAAGGGATTCAAAAGGTGGAACACTTTGAATGTAGTTGCTACACTTTAGTTTATGGAGCAGTTTCAGTCTGGTCCCGTTTCTTCTGATACATCTCACGCTCAGGTTTCACGTTTCAATTTATTTATATAACACCTTTTAAACAGCTGACCAAAGTGCTGTACAGAGATTTAAAAATAGTAAATGAATATAAAAATCAGCATCTCAGTTTACCATCTGCTCGCTGAAGTCTAGTCAGTATAGACAATGAGAGGAGTCGGCTATAGAAATACACATGTAATAAGATTGCTGGCGCTGGAGAAGTTGACCCTGTTGCAGTCGTTCTAGTATATTGGACGTTTAAATGATTTTTAAAAGCCACAACGTTGGTTTTAAGTGTGAACTAACCCACCCACACAGAAGGTGCTAGACTGAAACTCCTCGGGGAAGGGAACCTGTGACGAGTCTGATATGATTTTAGACTGGTCATGGTTATGTTTATAGACAGGCATAAAAGCAGCATGAAATGCTCTTCACAACCCATCTCTCTTTCATAATCTTATGTTTCCAAATTAAACTGCATTGTCAAGGAGAAAAACAGGGTGTGCTTGACTTAACTCATTGAGAATTGATTAAATTGTTTAAAAAAGTGAGCATCACCATATCAGAAGTAAATGGGTCCATTTTGATTTCATGTTGATTTCATTGCCAGCTTGTTGCTTTCACTTCACTGCAGTAAAATACTTTCTTTTCCATGCTCTTCAGTGCATTTCAATAAAAGGTCCAGTGATGCTCTGTTATACACTGTCAGAATGTTATTAACTACTTATCAATGTTTCCTGTATTCAGGCTCATTTGTTGGTCTCTTTCTACTTATTGCTTATTCCCAACAGCGCCACAGAGAGCAGCGGTTGCAAAGGTGACACCCAAGATGGTGCCTAGCTCTGCGCGGAGACCTGGTGCTGGCGGTGATGACGAAAGGGCGGAGCTTATTCAAGAGGTTTGTTATTAAGCTGTAATAAGGTGTGGCCACAGTATTTGTGAGCAAAATCAAGTTATTTTAATAGGAATCCATGCAATCAGGAATTGTGCAGCGGGAAAAGATTTCCCCTTGGAAAAAAGGATACTCTATTTAATAGCATGAAACGGAAACTTGCTCTTTAAAGGTTGTCTAGTGTCTGTACTATTTCTCTCCAGAAGTTAAGAGCAATTACATGTAATACTTGTATAAACTAGATTTTCGGATATCTTTTAACCCCATCATTTGCACTTGTCAACATGCTTACAGTGAAAGTAAGAAATTTTAGTACGCTAATGTATGCATAAAACCTATGTATACTTTGGGCTTTATGACTAAACCGTTTTTTTGGTGACTTTCAGTTAAACATCTTGAAGTCTACAATCCAGGACATGGAGAAGGAGCGGGACTTTTACTTTGGCAAACTGAGGAACATTGAGCTGATCTGTCAAGAGAAGGATGGTGAAGGAGACCCCACCCTGCAGAGGATTGTGGATATTCTCTATGCCACAGACGTGAGTCAAACACAGCTACAGTCCTACCAAAGAGAAACATTTGTCTCAACATACACCATATTAGTGATTAACAGTGTTCCCACACTTATTGACCAATCAATTCCATCACCTTTTCATATATGGTATAGTTTTAGACTTAACCCAAAAATGAAAATTCTTTTACCCTCATGCCATTCCAAACTCACATTTATCTTGAATATAAATTAAGATATTTTCAAACATGAGTGATTTCTGCCACCTCACTGAAAGTCAATTCCACCGAAACTTGGATTCTTCTATATAAAGACATTTGTCAAAGTAAGAATCAAGCAGATTAAGTCTTCTGAAGCAATTAATTAGCTTTTTCACACAGAGCTCATCAAATATGATTAAGTGAAGCATAATCCTAATGCAACCTCATTAGTTCTTGGATGTAGGGCAAGCATGTTTGAGCTTCTGTTTGCCATTTTAGATGTGCTTAATGACTTCTACCAGTCTCCTTGTGAACTTTAAGGTGGCAAAGTTTCACTGAAATTGACTTTTTAATGGAGAGACAGAAATCTTTAAGGATTCATTAGATAAATTTCGATTTGTGGTTAAAAGACAAATAAAAACCAAATGGGTTAGGGACAGTATAATGATGACAATTTCAATGTAAAGGTGAACAGTCCCTTTAAACTGATTGTATTGGTGAATTGATCTTTTAGTAGTCAGTTGTGATTTGTTTCATGATTGAAAGCCACCGGTGTCAATAGGTGGAAACGTGAGTAGACGTGTTGCAGATCCACATTAGACGATCTTGTTGATTAATTTCCTGAACTTGTAAACACTGGCTGACTAGTGGTTCACACACTGCTGTTCCGGTGAATGTTTCCTGGCTAACAACATCTGCTGTGGAAAACTGGAACAATCTTTAAATGGCCAGACTTTTCTTATCGGGTGACTCAGTCTGTCTCTCTCTGTCTCTTTCTCTCTGGGTTGCTGTCTCAGGAGGGGTTTGTCATCCCAGACGCTGAGTCAGAGGACCAGGAGGAGTTCTAATGCTCGTGATTCGCTGCAGTTTTACCCTCCTCTCACCTTTTTCATTCCTGTCCTCTCCACACAGTCACTACCCCGCCATCCACGCATCATATTACGCATCTGGACTTTTCCCAAAACAAACTTCATACTGAACCCCATCGCATCTGCTAAAGCATGCACAGACACACTTAATGTTGAAAGAACTGTTTTAATGCCCTCAGACCTCTGGCTGCCACGATACTCCATGTTTCTCTCCGAGGAACAGTGCGTTTCCTGTCTGTAATATATGATCTAACATTGCTTTCCCCTTTCAGCGACTTCAGACACCTGCAAATGTATTTATCTTATTTTAAATGGCTCTGAAACACATGTCTCGGACACATTCTCTGTTGTGATTGATAGGTGGCGTCTCCCCCTCACTGCTGTGCTACATATCTGTGATCACGTCTTATTCAGAATCGTACCGTACTGACACAAAACCCAGGGACGGAATGATAACCGTGCATTAGTTCATTTCAAAAAGCCTCTTTCTTCTTAGTTTCTAGTCATTGGTACTTGCTTTAGCATAAGGCAGGTAGCAGTCACCAGCGCTGCAGTCTATCCTCAGTGACTGTGCCTTATACAGACTGTCTGGAGTTCTCTCTTTGTTTTATGGATATTGTGAAGCAGCGTTTTCGAGTCGACGCATGTACTAACACTCAGTCGTGCGCTTTGGCCTACAGGATGCTGATGTACTGTGGCGCCACGGTTGCACGAGTTTAAATATTTTTATTATAATTTTATTGCTTTCCTTTTAAATAATTATTTGTATGAAGTTAGTAGCCACTACGTTGGTGGACTCAGCCAAAATTTGGGTTACAAGACAAACACTGCCCATTTTCTACCTGTTTTTACTGCCTTATATTTAATGCGTTTTTCCGTCCTGTCATTCGCAGGCAGATGTTTGTAATTCAAGTTATTAAAGTTTTAAATTGAATTTTTTTTTTTTCTTTTAATTATTTTTGTTGAAGTAGTAGTAGTAGCAGCAGCAGAATGTTTATTTCAGGCATAAATCTTTAAAACACACAAGATAAGAACATTAAATCTTTTGAGTTGTTTTCAAATAGTGCACCCTTTCAAGAGCATTCCCCACAAAAGCATGTCAAGCTGATGATACAAATGCAAAAACACTAAAATAGCAACTAAATAAGCTTTTAGAGGAACGTTTTACTTCTCGCTCCTGAAGTAACTGAATTTGATCTATAGGAGCTAGCTTTTCAGGCAATGCTTGCTCACTTCACTTGTCATTTTTTGTCGATTCAACACGATTCGGACTTTAGATCACTGTGCAAGCTCTGACTTTCAACGACGTGTAGCTTCATTGTTTTCATGTGCACTGGTCATTCTCAATCACTATGAATTTTGCTGTGTGTAGTTCTCAATGTTGAATTTTACATCATTAGCGCATGCAAAAACCGGCAATCAGAGTTGTTATTGGTGCTATACTTTGACCCTCAAAAACTTGCCTGTTTGTGCTAGAAAAGCCGTTTTGCTGGCTGTTTTGGTTCACTGGATTAGAAATATTGCTGCGGTTGGGTGAATATAACAGTGCTGGGTCTGTTCTAAGTAGGAGACAATAGGAAATCAAGTGACACTCACATTTCTGGGCTTACATTGACAAATATCCCATTGTAATTTCACATAAGCCGAACTGCTAAATATTGGCACAAGGTGGATGCAAGTAAAAATGTGGACGGAAGTAGTTTGGAAGCTGGTAATATCTGTTAAAGGCAGTGATCGACCCTTCCTCCCTTTCTTTCAATGCTCTGTGGCCTTTAAGAACAATCTGTAGCGAAGGTACTCCGTACACCACGAGCAAACTGTCTCTCTCCCTGTTTTTGTACTTTCAGGCTGTTAAGAGATCCACATTTTTAACTGAAGTCCATTTCTTACAATAAAACCGTATTTACATGTCTTTCTGTTGGTGTCTTCATTTCTGGTGATTACAGTTTTCCACATTTTTCAACAATAGTAAAGATATGTAAACTGGAATGATACAAGTATGGCATGTATAGAAGAAATCTAAAATAACTTATTTTAAATGTTGCTTGAGTCTGTACACTGGACATGTTGCTTTTCCCTTGGTTACATGCTCTCTGTTTTCAAATGGATGAAATGCTGATTCATTGTTCTTGTTGAGCTCTTAACAGTCTAGGTATAGTCTCACGTAGCCAGATCTTCAGACTGTTGGCTGAAGGTGTGGAGTTAATGGCAGCTTTCATCGGCACAGTTGTAAACACAATGGCTTTCTACTTTCATGGCGGGGTTTGGCATCACTGCATCTTTGTTTCCAGGCGGAACATTAAAGAACACGACACACACGTGTCCTGGAAATCCTGTATAATACAACCAATCAGGTGACGACTTCCACACTTCTGAAGTGTTTCCACTTTTGTATGCTATATGCATCAGACTTTTTTATTTGTTATTATTATTAATACTTGAACAATAAATACTAAGCAAAAGTGCCAAACGTAAACACACGCACATACACATACATTGCTTCTATAGATATCTAATTCCTTAAGTAACACAGAAGAGGGTTCTGATTGTTAAATTTACAACAATTATATAATCAAGAGATTGATCATGTAAACCTCATTTTCTAACTTCTTGTTATAGCTCAAAAAGCCAAATATTACATGTTCATATAGTAGAAGAAAGTTGCACAACACAAAATCAATTCAGGGATTTAAGAGAACTTCACAAGAAATGGACTGAGGCTGGGTTCAAGCGCCACCACACACAGACGTGTCGAGGAATTTGCTGAACCACAGACAACATCAGAGGCGTTTTACCTGGGCTTAGGAGAAGAAGAACTGGACTGTTGTCCAGTGGTCCAAGTCCTCTTTTCAGATTAGAGCAAGTTTTGTTTTCCATTTGGAAACCAAGCTCCTAGAGTCTGGAGGAAGGCTGGAGAAGCTCATAGCCTAAAGTCTAAAGTTGGTTAAATGACCATAGTGTTGGTGTGATTGACTGGCCAGCAAACTCACCAGACCTGAACCCCAGAGAGAATCTATGGGCTATTGTCAAGAGAAATTGAGAGACAAAAGACCAAACAATGCAGATGAGCTGAAGGCCACTGTCAAAGAAACCTGGGCTTCCAGACCACCTAAGCAGTGCCACAAACTGATCTCCTCACGCCACTCTGAACTGATGCAGTAATTAAAGTGAAAGGAGCCCCTACCAAAAATACATGTACAGTAAATGAACATACTTTCCAGAAGACCAACAATTCACTAAACAATGTTTTTATTTTTCATCCTATGAAGTATTCTAATTTGTTGAGATAATTAATTGATGGGTTTTTTTTAAATGTGAGCCAAAATCATCGCAATTACAAGACTTAAACTACTTCAGTTTTTTTGCACTGAATTTAACACACCAGTTTCACAATTTGAGTTGAATTACTGAAATGAAGTTTTCCAAGAGATTCTAATTTATTGCCCCTGTAGATCTTCAAAGATCTGGTTAAAAATGCTTAGCAGGGTTACATTTGTGCTGTATCTTAAATGAAATTTCTTACATTTTATCTGGAATGAGGTATTTATTAAGCTTCCTCCAATTAATATTTCCAATAAACTGAGACCAACAGAAAATAGCACTTGGTTTACTAACAGTTTATTTTTTTGAAATAATAAACGTATAGCCTTGATGAAAAACTAGTTCTGCCACAGAAAGTGTCAGCAGGGTGAAGTAAAGAAGCATGTTTGGAGTGTGAAGACTTCTACATAAAGACACAACACAACCAAGTGAACATGCTCTGCTAGGAGCTGCTTTAAAGCAGTCATTAGTTGAGGAGGTTTGGGAGAGCTGGTCCATTATTAAAGAGTGTGTGGAAAATTCCTGTTCTTCCTCTCAACTGTAGTGACTGTGTGTGTGTGTGAGTGAGATACAGTAGAGCAGGGGTTTTCAAAGTGTGGGGCGCGCCTCCCCAGGGGGGCGCCAGAGCATGTCAGTGGAGGCGCGGGAAAAATTATAATAAATTAAAAATATAATTGAGTTTAATTATTATAAGTATTTTTTATTGTATTTGAATGTTTTTACTTAAATGATACTAAAAAAATAAAAAAAATATGAGAAAACATTTTTCACCCAGAAGGCCGTAGCTTTGAATTTGCAATTCATACACTGTTTTTCCAACGAGACAATCCAGGAATCCAGCACGAGTGGATTCGCGATCCATTCAAATTCAAGCCAGCAGAAAGTGACGCACTGTCTATACAAGATGAAGAGGCTTTGATTGATCTGACTAGTAATCATTACTGGAGCAAATGATTGGACATTTCTGGCTCTCTATTCAAAATGAATATCATGAACTTACACAAAGGGCACTGAGGAAAATTTTACCATTCGTTTCAACGTATTTGTGCGAATCAGGATTTTCTGTTCTGACATTCATCAAGAACAAATATCGTTCACGTCTTCAAGTGGAGGATGACCTTCGGTCTGTTTCTGACGTCACTGCAACCACGAATTAGTCTTCTCTGGGCAGCAAGGAAACTAATACATACCGCTCACTAAGGTAGGGATATAATTATGTAAGCATATTCATCAGTAGTAGAGATGTTTACATTTTGGCGTTGTTTAAAGTTCTTTCCACACTCTGTTACAGGTAATCTGACTGTTTTGACTGGGGTGGACAGTTATTGCAATTTTAAATTGCTAAAAAAATATCCATCGTGGTTTTTGTTTCATTTCCTAGTTTTAAAAACGTTATATTAACCTACTTGTTATTACTCTAAAAATAACTGCACATGTGCAATGTTAACACAAATAATAATAAAAGCGAGTAAACAGTCTGTCATTGTGTGTTTATCTTTGTGTGTGTGTGGGGGGGGGGGGGGGGGGGCACTGGGTAAGCTGTGTCAAAAGGGAGGCCCTCTGTCTTAGACTTTGAAAACCCCTGCAGTAGAGTACCACAGGCTAAAGGCCCCTTTGATATTATTTTCTTCTAAACCACTAGATGGCACAAAACCGTTGCGTAGCACTTTCTGTGGTGTTCATATTAGAGATAATCACCGTGTGAGGTGCAGTGTAGGATTTAAATCAAACTTCGCTTATGAATACATACATAAAACATAAATATATATATATATATATATATATATATATGTGTGTGTGTGTGTGTGTGTGTGTGTGTGTGTGTGTGTGTGTGTTTACGTATACACCTATAAATATACATGCATACGGATGTTCAAAAATACATATATGAAACACGTGCACACTATTCATATTAGTGTGCACGTGTATTTCATATATGTATTTTTGAACATCCAGTAGTGATTCATTTATAGGTGTATATGCATGTGTTATATGTATGTATTCATAAGCGAAGTTTAATTTAAATCCTTCACGGCACCTCATAACCATGTTTAAAATGAAACCATAATATTTAAAACCATGAATATTAATCATATCATATAATCAAATATCATTTTTTTTTGTTACTAATGTTAATTTATATTCAATTATTATTTTTGTACAGTAAACAGGTCTGTGTGTGTGTGTGTGATCAGGATTCAGGAAGGCTTTTATGGCTGTTGAGCAGTTCTCAAATGTTATATTCAAGACAGTGGAATACATTACGCTGTACATTAAGTCTAGTTTACCACCTTACCCTATTAGTCAATCATTTTTTATTTCATTTATGTGTTAATTATTATTTTTTATCATACCTTCTTTGGGGGATATTCATCCTTTTGTGTGTAGATGCTAATATCTTGTTTACCATAAGTTTCCATTAATGTTGGTTAATGCATTGATAATATTAACACATACAACCTTTGACTTTGATAATATATTAGTAAATGGTGACATGAACATCAACTATGATTAATTAATGCTTTAGAATTAATTTTCGAATGTAGTTAATGTTAACAAATTAAACCGTGCTGTAAAGTGTCACCATTATCCTTGGTTTAAACAGGCCTTCTTTTTCTTTTTTCCTTCACTGTGTTATCAGCGTAATACTTTGTGGTACAGATCATCAGTAGCTCCAGTGATGCTGTGATTCAGTGAGAGAGCAGGGCGAAAAGAGATAGCCGTTTTTATTTATTATAAATTTTTTATGCATTACACCACTAACAAAAGACTTCCTCTCGGACACCAAAGAGCTGTAGCCCTTCAACATTATCATGTGTTCATGTTAGTGGAAATCCGTGTTTATCACATGTCTTGTGCGTGTTCCTTGTAAGATAGACTCTCTCATCATCATTAGCGCTGTAGTAGAGTGTCGTCTGTCTGGCTGAAATGCTTCACTGCTCACTTAGCGAGACCTCCGGCTCTTTGTTCCTCATCCACAGTTAGTGCTCTGAATTTCTCCTTTCATTCAGACTGAACTTCAAAGCATGTGATCGTAACAAAACTGGAGGAAGAGCAAGAGGAAACACTGTTTTATTCAAATCAGTGTGAAAGATGCTTCAAACCTGTATGAACTTGCACTCACATGCTAACACAATAACCTCTCTGAGAGAGATGCCAGTACAATAAAACCAGATATGAACTATATGCCTGTAGGCCATATGTACAGTACGGACCAAAAGTTTGGACACACCTTCTCATTCAAAGAGTTTTCTTTATTTTCATGACTATGAAAATTGTAGAGTCACACTGAAGGCATCAAGGGCTATTTGACCAAGAAGGAGAGTGATGGGGTGCTGCTCCAGATGACCTGGCCTCCACAGTCACCGGACCTGAACCCAATCGAGATGTTTTAGGGGTGAGCTGGACCGCATACAGAAGGCAAAAGGGCCAACAAGTGCTAAGCATCTCTCGGGGAACTCCTTCAAGACTGTTGAAGACCATTTCAGGTGCACTGTTAAAAATATTCCGTAAAATATACGGTAAAAAACCGGCAGCTGTGGTTGCCAGAATTATACCGTAAAAAATACGGTAAAACTGTTTTTGGTTTAACGGTTTTATACCGTAAAAAATAGTTACACTGTTGTAGGTTTAACGGTTTTACTTTATATTTACAGTTTAATACCATAATTTAACTGATATAATATTAACATATGAACTTATTGAAGCACTGAAATCTGTTTTGTACTTTTGTATTACACTGGTAACCACCAAAAGCAGGTGGTGATAAGAGAGATACGTGGTGAAACAAAGCACATCACAAGCAGCTTTTAAATAATAAGATACATAGAAGGTGCAAGGTGTCATTCACACAAACACTAAACACCATCATGGTGAGACTCATTAAACTGAAATATGCAATAAACATTAATTTAACAACATTTTATTTAACATACAAACCTAATAAACATAACAGATGAGAAAAAATGAAGAAGAAACATAGTTATTTCAAAGAAAAAACATAAAATTCAAACAAAATTTGAAATGCAACGCAGAGAATTCTGGGAACGTAAGTTTACGGTTTTTCCCTGTAAAGTTTACAGGAAATTACCGTTAACCAGTAAACAGGTTTGTACTGTAGCATTTTCACAGTTTTTTACCGTTAAAATCACAGTCATTTTTTACAGTGTGACTACCTCTTGAAGCTCATCAAGAGAAAGCCAAGAGTGTGCAAAGCAGTAATCAAAGCAAAAGGTGGCTACTTTGAAGAACCTAGAATATGACATATTTTCAGTTGTTTCACACTTTTTTGTTATGTATATAATTCCACATGTGTTAATTCATAGTTTTGATGCCTTCAGTGTGAAAGGCAAAACTTTAATGCCGCACTCCTCACCCGTGTCTTTGCTTGGGGCTACATAATCTGAGGTCCTGTCTTTTGCCATTTCCTTTAATATGAGTTTGGTTTCAAGAGGATTTTTCTGCTCTTTATTGTTCGTGCTGCAGGATGCTGGTGGATGTGTAGCGCAGGATATCTGTCTCTTTCTCTGTATTAATGCGGAGGTGGTGGGATCCTGCTGTGATTATTAACGTGTGGATTGAGGGGTCTGCACGTCGAGCGAGAGGAGTGTTTGTGAAGGAGGAGGAGGAACAAACGTTAAGTGTGTGCTTTTGTCTTTTTCACATCAGCATGCTCTTCACTATCTCATAATCTCAGTGGTGTTTGTTAAAACTCACAGAAAACAGCTGAAATAAATCTCATAGACTAATTAGAAATCAGAATATCATAGCCGCTTAGTGCTGGGCTCTTTTAGGGAAGCCCGTTTCCACTAAAGTAAAAATAATACAAGTTCTACTTATAAATATATAATAATATGTAAAGCATAGTTATGAATATATTATATAATGAAAATAATGATAAAAAATATCATAATTAATCATATAATAATATATTCATATAATATGAGTATATATCAAATTAGATAATTTCTCATATTTAAGAATCTATATCTCACAATTGTCATGTGTTTGCAACTTTATCTCATAGTGACTTCATATCTTAATTTACCTATTTCTCACAGCTGAGACTATTTCTCGTAATACTGAAGACAGTTATGAGAAATGAAATCACATCATTATATCACATTGTTATTATGAGAAAAAAAATCCCATTATATAATGTAATATTTATTGGAACTGGAACTGACTTAATGTCTCGATTGTGTTGTGACTCTCATAATTGTGATTTTATTTCTCATGCCTGTCTTCTTATCTCTTCATTTCTCATGATCATCTTCATATCTGCAACTTTATATCTCATAATAGTGACTTATCTCAATATGGCTATTTTCCACAGTTGTGACTTTCTAATAATTGTCTTCATATCTCATAATTGCAACTGTACATCTTAAATAAGAGATTATATCTCAATTACGAAGTCAACAATCTGACTTTTCTCAAAATTGTCTTTGTCTCATAATTGCAACTTTATATCTCATATTAGTATTTTCATTAAAAAAAAAAAAGAGCTAAGAACCACAGTTCCACAGAACTACAGAAACAACGGGTAAGATCAGGCCTGTCTGGTCACGTCTGTGTGTAAAGTATATGAAGATGCCACATCAAAACTGTGTTTTAGACACAACACAGCTTCCTCTGAACTTATCTAGGTCTGGACATCCTGCCTTTTCATGTTCCACCGAAAAAAAAAAAAGTCATACAAGTCTGAAATGACATGAGGATGATTAAATGATGACAGAGCTTTCATTTTGACCAAATTATTATAGCTCATTATTCTGCAGCAAATAAAAATGAACTTGCTGGACTTTATATGAGTGTGAATAATTGTGTGTGTGTGTGTTGCTGCTCACTTTTACAAATGTAACTGTTCTGTTGTAACCTTTCATTTATACTGCACTGATTGGAAACTTTTTAACCTTTGCAAAAGGATGTATTGTGTGCAATAAAATATCCTTTTAAAGTATCAGTAGGCTTTGAGAGTTTTTTTAAGCACATAGATTAAGGTAAAGCCCATCCATAAGTGTCCCATCTAGTACAGTAGACCTATATTATTGAAACAAACAAGATGATCTTTCTATTAGATGAGCTATTTGTAAAACAAACAAAAAATAAGCCTTCCAAAAACTGGTAAAATACTTTAGATTTATGTTGTATTTATGTCCACTCTATACACATACATACATACATACTTTATTAGTTACACCTGTTTAATTGCTTGGTTACACAAATAGCTAATCAGCCAATCACATGGCAGTATCTCAGTGCATTTAGGGATCTAGATGTGGTGAAGATGACTTGCTGAAGTTCAAACCGAGCATCAGAATGGGTAAGAGAGGATTTAAGTGACTTTGAACGTGGAATGGTTTTTGGTACCAGACAGGCTGATCTGAGTATTTAAAAAACTGCTGATCTACTGGGATTTTCACATACAACCCTCTCTAGAGTTTACAGAGAATGATCAGAAAAAGAGAAAATATCCAGTGAGCGGCAGTTGTGTGGACGAAAATGCCTTGTTGATGTCAGAAGTCAGAGGAGAATAGGGAGACTAATTAGAGATGACAGAAATCAACAGTAACTCACATAACCACTCGTTACAGCCAAGATATGCAGAAAACCATCTCTTAACACACAACACATTGAACCCTGAAGCATGGATCCATCCTGCCTTGTTTCAGTGGTTCAGTCTGCTGGTGGTGGTGTAATGGTGTGTGGGATATATTCTTGGCACACTTTGGGCCGGTTGAGCCTTGTTTAAACACCACAGCTTACCTGAGTATTGTTGCTGACTATGTCCATTGCTTTATGACTACAGTGTACCCATCTTCTGATGGCTACTTCCAGCACGATAATGCACCATGTCACAAAGCTCAAATCATCTCAGACTGGTGTCTTGAACATGACAATGAGTTCACTTTACTCAAATGGCCTTCACGGTCACCAGATCTCAATCTAATAGAGCAGTTTTGTGATGTGGTGGAACGGGAGATTCACATCAAGGATGTGCAGCCGATAAATCTGCAGCAACTGTGTGATGTCAGTATGGACCAAAATCTCTGAGGAATGTTTCCAACACCTTGTTGAATATATGCCATGAAGAATTAAGACAGTTCTGAAGACAAAAGGGGATACTAGAAAGGTGTACCTATAAACCAGTGAATTCTTGATCTCTTGGATTATTGAATAATCCCATTTCACTGCTGGTTATATATGCTCTATATATTAGTGTACATGACGAATAAAAACCTTGAATCTTGAATACCACCACCAGTCAAGAAAATCTTCAATACAAAAATAAATGTTAGGCAGCCAATGAGATGCAGGATTTTAGAGTTTTATCATATTATTATTATTAATTAGGATGTCAGAGTTTCATTAATTTAAGTGGGTACAGTATATAAAACATTAAAAATATGGATTCAGTACTGTATGTAAAAAACATTAAAGGCATAATTTGAAAAAAAAAAAAACCAAGTCTTGTGCATCATAGGGAATAATATTCAGAATATTTTACAGTTAGTTTAATACATTTAAATCAAATAGTGTTGTCGTTTAATGGATTTATATTATTACATACATTAAAAGTTGTAAAATTATAATAAAAAAAAAACAGAAAATGGTAATTCCAAAAATGGAGCTTTGTGCAATAACAAGGATGTTATTCTGAACATTTTATTATAGGTTTTATATTCTAATGACACGTAGGTAAATTGTTTAAATAATTAGAAGTGTTTTTATTTAATTTTATTTTTTATTAAGCCTGGTGCAACGTAAAGGGCATATATTTATGACTATCTGAGTTAGTTTAGTCTCAAAACATAGCAGCCGCAAAGAGTTTAATTGACACACACACACACACACACACACACACACAAAAAAACAACAAACAAAAAAACACATTGTCCAATGCTTGACTTGCTTGTCAGACTAACTTTCCCGCCGTCCCACCCGGTGCACTACCCTCCTCTCTCAGCTGGAGAAAGTGCCCATCCGCTTATTCTTCTGTATTACACACGACTTTCCGTGTCCTCGGTCTCTCCAGATGTCCGTGGTTAACACCCCAGCTAGCTCTCAGTGGATCTGACCAGCTGTGACAGTGTGAGTGTTCGGCTCAGGTGAAGATGGCGAGGGGACCGTCGCGCGCACCGGTGCTCGTGCTTCTATCGCATCTGTTCATCGACGCTCTTCTGGCGCAGGAGCTGCCCATCACCGGCGTGAACGGATACAGTCTGCACCCACCGTATTTTAATCTAGCGGAGGGGACGAAAATCACGGCCACGGCAACCTGCGGAGTGGACGAGCACGAGCAGCCGATTCAAGACCTGTACTGCCAACTGGTCGGGGGCCCCGTGTTAGGGGACCCGAGTCAGACGATTCAGGTAAAGATGTGCAACACATTTATATTTTTTTAAGGATTACATTACTAAAAATAGATAAAAGAACACGTTGATGTTAGTTCTCTTCAGTTATAGCCAAAATAGGATTGTCTTGGACTTTGTGAAATGCACTTTTTTATTGTTTTTATACATAAATATATCAGATGCTACCATAGTGCTGAATAATTAATGTTCATTTGCTTGGTATTCCAACTGACATGAGGCACGTCCATAAGATTTACTACCACATTTCCATTGTAACAAAAGATGGTATTTATATTTTATATTCTTCTATTTCTTATTTTTTTTGATAGCCTATCAGAGGTGGGTAGAGTACCCAAAAACTGTACTCAAGTAAAAGTAAAAGTAATTCTAGAAATATTTACTCAAGTAAAAGTAAAAGTACTAGTCTTGAATAGTTACTTGGGTAAGAGTAAAAGAGTATCGGATAAAAAATCTACTCAAGTAGTTAGTTACTAGTTACTTTGGGTCATATATACTATTTTAATTTAGATATATAACGTTAGATAAAATGTATGTAATGTATGTGTGTGTGTATAAATGTATATATTTCATCAGTCTTTACTGCAATTTCTGTAATTTATTTTAAACCCTGTCTATTTACAGATATAGGTGTCATGCCATTACATATTTTTAATATGACTGACTTTATATGTGAATTTAACATTTAAAGTTAATGTGATATAAATATTGCTACTAATCTTTCATTGTTCAGAAAGAGAGCAAATAACATTTACATTATTAAAGATCATTTTCACTGACATTCCTAGAGTAAAATCACTCTCAGAAACTTCCATTAAAATCACTGAAACTGTTAACACTGTGAAATCAATATCTTAATTATAGATTCGTACACACATCTGAACTTTGTTGTTTCTGACGAAAGAATTCGCCAGAAAGAGGTATTCAGTCATTGAGCGAGTGAAGGAAGCACCGGCATTTTAGCGATGACTCATCGGAACACCTCTGATTGGCCATTGCATTCAAAAGCTCAACAGAATCGTCTGTGATTGGTTATAATGTGCAGTGCTGTAAAAACGCATCTGTCTCTGGCTCAGCGCCAGCAAGCGATCACAGATCTGAATTTAGCAGCTGATGATATGACTTGCTGAACGTACTCGCACCGGTGTGATAATCGGCTATTTTTTGTCTTTTGGAAGCTGCATTCAACTTGACTCCCCTCTGTTATAAGCCACACACGTACAACAAACTAATGTCACAGTGGTATTGTGTACTGTAATCGAATGTAGCCCAAGTTATTACCTGTTAAACAGTAGACAGCACACGCGGTGTTCATCTAATAAAGATCTTCATCACTAGGAAATAATAGCCTTTGCAGATTTGCTTTCAATTCAGTGCAGTTCCATAGCCCCGTTTTCAACGCTGCTGATATTCTTAAAGGGGGGGTGAAATGCTATTTCATGCATACTGAGTTTTTTACACTGTTAAAGAGTTGGATTCCCATGCTAAACATGGACAAAGTTTCAAAAATGCATGCGGCAGGGAACTGAACAACTCATTTAAACTGATTCATGAACCAATTCACTTTTGCCTTGATCAAGCCATTGAACAGAATTGACTCAAAAGAATGAATCATTCGCGAATGGGCATCGCTCATTGCCCAGAGAAAAGTAGACGGCGCTTTTGGAATAAACTAAAGCATTTATAACATTTATTGCATTAAGATAAAGTAACGAGAGGACAGTCGCCCACATTAAAGAAGTAAAAGTACAGATTTTTCCCCAAAAAATTACTCAAGTAAGAGTAAAAGTACCCATCTTTAAATATACTCCGAAAAGTATTAGTTACCCCAAAAAATTACTCAAGTAAATGTAACAAAGTAAATGTAACTCGTTACTACCCACCTCTGTAGCCTATCTATATAAACAGGTCAGGACAGTGCTTTGGGCTTGAGGAACTGCAAGATCCTGATCTTTTTTTTTTTTTGAGAGCACCTGCTTAAGGTGAAAAAGTTATAAGGTGCTATGGTTCCTCATAAGAGACCCCCACTGAAGCTTCATAAGCAGCAGGCTTATAAAGACTCGACATGGCTTTTTGGCGAGTGAGTGAAATGTTTAAACATTGTAAAGATCTTTAACTATCCAAGATGGATATTTGTTTATTTGCACACTCTCTCCCTTTACTGAAAGAATTATGCAAATCAGGTAACAGCGCAGACATGCCCAAAAATTTGGTGCCGAATTTCAATTTGCATGCCACAATTTCTAATTTTGCAGATTAGCTTGCACCCGAAACAGCTCTTTAAAATGTCCTACGTGATGAGTTATAACTCTTTTCTTCACTATTTGATCATAATTCAATGAATTATTGTCATGATTGATAGAACATGTACACATCTAAATTGTGGTTATGACACAAACTTAATTTACAGGTAATGTAGCACCACAGCATGATTAGAGCGCACTGGATAAACTGTGCTTTTGTTGATGGTTAGGTAATAACAAAGTGTCTGTGCTGAAATACCTGTTAAGTGTCTACTGTCAACTGTTTCATGAACTCACCCCAGATAGTATCAATAGGTTACTGTCGTAACCCCGGTTCTCTGAAACATCTCGTGTTCGAGATCCACCTATTGGAAGGGCATCCGTACCTGACCTCTGCAGAAGCATCCAATTGCACCAAGTCTGGCTAGACAGACAGAAGCGTGCAGCCAATGCCAGGTAAGGCCCCGCCCCCTTACCTAGGGGTATAATAGTGGCTGCAGCGCTGCTATTCTCCAGTAAGTATATTCGCTTTTCGTGTGGCAAGCAGGGCAAAGCTGGTGGATATCTCCACTCTATGTTTCAGAGAACCGGGGTTACGACAGTAACCTATTGTTCTCTTTCATCATCTCGTGTTCGAGATCCACCGATGGGAGAGACATGGACAGCTCCCCGATTGCCCAATACACTCATAGTGAGATTCTGAATGCCAGAGAAGGACGGTCGCCCCAGAGTGGCGGTGCCTGACACGTCCCATACTCATGAACCTGCAATACTGATGCACAATCGTGACTGCTGTGCATATGCAGCACATGAAAAAAATTTTTTAGCATCACACACATGATAACCAATGTGCATATAAATACACCCAGAAAAGGAATGTAAAAACGTGCTTAGTGACAGGGATGTGCATGGCCAGCTGGCCCATTCACTCCTTCTTCATCACTTCCAACAGGGTTGCAGGGAAGGGCTAAGAAGACCCCACCCCTAAAACCGAATGTGCTACCGAGATACTAGTGACATCCAGCCGGTAATAACGTACAAATGTATGAGGAGAAGCCCAATTGGCAGCGGAGCAGATGTCCTTTAGCGACACTCCCCTAAACAAAGCCCAAGAGGTGGCAATGCCCCTCGTGGAATGAGCTCTGATGTCCCATGGTGGCTGCATTCCCTTTGATTCATAAGCCAAAGCTATAGCATTCACAAGCCAATGTGAGAGGCGTTGCTTAGAAATTGGATTCCCTCCATGAGGGGGTGTCCATGAAATAAAGAGCTGGTCGCTCTTCCAGAAAGCACTGGTCCTGTTCATATATGTCTGTAAAGCACGGACGGGACACAGAGCATTTAGCCTCTCATCCTCCGGGGAGGGAAAAGGTGGATGGTGAAAAGCGGACAGCTCCAACACCTCTGAAGTGAACGCAGGGAAGCACTTCGGCATGAAGACCGGATTAGGCTTAAGGGAAACCATATCTCCACTAAGAGAGAATTTAGTGCACGAGGGATGAACCGAAAGTGCATGTAGCTCACTGACACGTTTGGCTGATGCCAAGGCCAAGAGCAAAGCTGTCTTGAAGGAAAGCAGCTTTAGGGAAATACTTCCAAGAGGTTCAAAAGGATACTGAGACAGAGCCTCCAACACCATGGAGAGATCCCACTCAGGAACAGTTCTCCTGATGACTGGCAAGTGGCGACGGGCACCCTTCATAAATCTGCGGATTAGAGGATGCTGCCCGACTGTTGAGCCCTCAAAGCCCACATGACAGGCCGAAATCGCAGCCAAGTAGACCTTAATTGTGGAAAAAGACCTGCCTTGAGTCACCTGGGTCACCCATACCATGAGAAGACCTGGGTCACCCATACCATGAGTTGCCATATCCTTTACTTCAAGGCCCTAAAGGCTGTATTTGAAGTCGAGCGGGTCGCTCCAATTGTGCCTCATATGCTTAGCGCACACTGGAAGGATGGGGAAGAGTTTATTCCTCAGACCGGGAGGAGGTCCCAACACTTTTCCGTCGTAAATATCCCTCTCCTGGTCGGTGGCACTCTGTGGAGCCGGCCACTCAATGTTGAGGCGAGCAGCCGCTCGCTCACACACTTCCAGGAGGATGGACTGAGGCAGGGCTGCGTGGCCGCTAGCCTGGGGAACGCCAGAGGGCGGGATGGCCTCCTCGTCCTCTGAGCCCCCGAGAAGGGCCACATCATCCTCATTGCCGGAACCGGCCGGTCCGTCGGCGAGCATGAGGTTGCCCGTGAAGATGTCCTCTTCTGGGAATGTGGGATTGGGCTGGTCAGCCCAAACAAGTGAGGAGGAGCCCCGGGAGTCCCCCGGTAGCACGTCATCGTCACAATGTCCCCCATCTGAGTCAGAAAAACCGAGCTCGGCGCACTGGGTCGCTGCAACTTTAAGACGGCGTCATAAAAGCTTTCTGGGCAGTATAAGGCAATGGCTGCAATTTTCCAGGTTCTCCAAGGCTTCTTGAGTGTGTTTAAGGCCCAAGCAAACCAAGCAGAACGGGTGAAGGTCCTTAGGAGCGCTTAGCGCTCTACACGCGGCCGGGCAGGCCCGTGATAGGCTATTTCCCAGAGAAGCGGTAGGTTTAGAAAGTGACATACCGGAGAAGAAATCGGAAAAATTTGAAAACGACGAGAGTGCGGGTGGCTCTGAATGTAGAACACAGCAGAAGGCTGAGAAGATGACAGTCACGTCTGGCGGAGGCTGATCAATCGATATGTCCTCCTGAAGACACGAAGGTGAGCAGTGTAATCCAACCGAACTGTGTCAATGCAGAGATCGCGAGAAGCGAATGTCAACTGGAGAATAGCAGCACTGCAGCCACTATTATACCCCTAGGTAAGGGGGCGGGGCCTTACCTGGCATTGGTTGCGCGCTTCTGTCTGTCTAGCCAGACTTGGTGCAATTGGATGCTTCTGCAGAGGTCAGGTACGGATGCCCTTCCCATAGGTGGATCTCGACCACGAGATCATGAAAGAGAACAACTAGTTAGGAGTTAGAGGAGTTAGTTTCTTCATACAGCTTTTAATTTGTCTAATTAGATCTAAACTAAAAGCAGATCATGTTACAAAAAGGTGTGATATACCAAAGTACTTCTAGAGATATCTTTCAGCTAAATGTTGTGTCTTCCTGTGTTATCAGGGCCAGCACTGTGACATCTGCTCCTCTGAAGACACTAACAGAGCGCATCCCATCAACAACGCCATCGATGGCACCGAACGATGGTGGCAAAGCCCTCCGCTCTCCCGCAGTGAAAACTACAACCAGGTCAACGTCACTCTGGACCTAGGACAGGTATGTTTCCGGTGCACTCCTTACATTTGTCTAACTCCACACACGTGTTCATATTATTCAGTGTACAGTAGAGTCATCTGATACTCGGCTACAGCAGACACTTTTGTGGATTGGACATGAGTGTAGAATTCCAGTGAGATGAATCTCATCCATTCATCCACTCATCCATCTGCACATGATTCAGTCTGGGACTACCTACCTGAGATTTCAGTGAGCAGAGAACCCCAACACTGATCAAACAATGTACAAGTAATAGGCTAGCAATTTAGTCATTTTGAGATATTGTTTTATTATGTGATAAGAAGTTAACAAAGTGATGCAAGAAAAAAAATGTTATTGTATAGGCATTACCGTTTTGAACATTCGGAGTGGGTCAGATTATTACATTGTTTATTCAGAGCTATAACTGAAGTATGAGGAGCAGTAATTGTGATGCTGCTTTGTAGGCTTCCTCTAACACAGATATGAGGCTCTTTCTGACCCCTCAGAACAGATTAATTAGATCTGAAGGTTAGTTACTTAATATCTGTCTCAACCTGTTCAGGGACAAAACGACCCTCCCCATCACAACCACAGTTCATGTCCCGCTTCTCTCACTCACTCTCTTTTTCGGTTTGTTAAATGACCCTAGACACTTTTTGCACATGTTCCCTGCTTCCTATCAACATGAATGCTGAGGATCTCGAGCTAACAGCAATGACACACATTAATTGATCCTCAAAATGCATTCGAGTATTAACCAGGGTTTATGCAATCATGTTAGCAAGCTTACTTTAAAGTTACTGTAAAAGTTCAGTTAAACATGTTTCGGGGGTTTGGAGTCAATAAACCAAATGATTTGAACCAATACTTTTTTCTCATAGTGACCTGAGATTCGATAAGTGAGCTGAGTAAATGTAGTATTTCTTAATTCAAATGCAAATTATATTTAGGTTGTAAATGACTGAAACTGTAAATGTTAGAGATGCACTACTGATGTATCGGCTGCCAGTATTTTAGCCGATGCAAAAGCTAAGCTAAAAACATTAAGAGTACTGTCACGGGGTGAAGAACCACTCGACAAGAGGTACGTGAAATCAAAAGCCCCGGAGGGTGGGTTTATTGAAAAGTGAAGGGTGCCTGGTGAAGTGTCCTGATCTGCTTTCCGCTGGTTGGTGCTCCCCGTGTGCTCTCCGTGCTCCTCTGTGCCAATCAAGGGGAAAGTGGGTGTCCAGACGTGCTCCAAAGGGTGTGGGCTGTCGGTCACTCGCTGCTTCCTGTGGGGATAGGAGAGAGGGGTTAGTCCAGCTTTGCGTTCTGTTTGAGAACCTCTTCTCAGTGCAACATGTGCTGCTTTTCAATGTGCTGGCTGATGGGGAGCAGCTGTGACCGATCAGCCGGTGACGAGGACGTGCAGGTGTTTTGGTTTGGTTTCCAGGGCGACGCTGATTCCTCTGGGAGTGCTCGTCACATCCCCCCCCCCTAAGCGTCGTTCTGGTCCTGCGAAGACATGTAGAAAGTAGGGGTGAGATTAGGGGAGGGTGGGGAATGACCCCTGACAGACCTGCATAAGCTGTCCAGATCCGGGAGAGGCCATCGGCGTTCGCGTTGGCGGCCCCAGCTCGATGGCGGACTTCGAAGTGGAAGTCCTGGAGCGCTAGGAACCAGCGAGTCACCCTGGCGTTGGTGTCCTTGGCGCGGGCCATCCACTGTAGGGGCGCGTGGTCGGTTACCAGGGTGAACTTGCGGCCCAGGAGGTAGTACCGGAGCTCCAGGACTGCCCACCTGATGGCCAGGGCTTCCTTCTCCACGGCGGCGTATTTCCTCTCGGCGGGGGACAGCTTCCTGCTGATGTAGATGATCGGATGCTCCTCACCTTCCTGAATTTGGGAGAGGACCGCTCCTAGTCCTGTGTCGGAAGCATCCGTCTGCAGCAGGAAGGGGCAGCTAAAGTCCGGGGCGCGGAGTACCGGCGAGGACGTGAGTGCTGCTTTCACCTGGGAGAAGGCTTCTTCCGCCGACGGGGTCCAGCATACTTTCTCCGGCTGCCCCTTCCTGGTCAGGTCTGTCAGGGGGGCGGCTAAAGAGGAGAAGTTGGGGATAAAACAACGATAATAACCCGCCAACCCCAAGAAGGCTCGTACCTGGGTCTTTGTCTCCGGTCTTGGTGCGGCGTGGATGGCCTCAACTTTCTTGTCTTGCGGCCGGATGAGTCCTCGGCCGACTTGATAGCCCAGGTACTTGGCCTCAGAGAGGGCTAGGTGGCATTTTCGGGGGTTGGCGGTAAGTCCAGCCCGCCGGAGCTCCGAGAGCACCCTCCGCAGACGATCCAGATGTTCGTCCCACGCCTCGGAGTGGACCACGACGTCATCCAGGTAGGCGGCCGCGTAAGCTTGGTGAGGCCGCAGGAGGATGTCCATCATCCGCTGGAACGTCGCGGGGGCCCCATGTAGGCCGAAGGGAAGGGTCCGGTACTGCCAGTGGCCACTGGGGGTGGAGAAGGCGGTTTTCGGCTTGGCGGCCTCGGAGAGCGGTACCTGCCAATAGCCCTTGGTTAGGTCTAGGGTGCTGATATACCGGGCCCTTCCTAGCCGGTCCAGCAGTTCGTCCACCCGAGGCATGGGGTACCCGTCGAATTCGGAGACTTCGTTCAGGCGGCGGAAGTCGTTACAAAAGCGGAGGGTGCCATCCGGCTTTGGGACCATCACAATGGGGCTGGACCACGGACTCCGGGATGGTTCTATTACCCCCAACTTTAGCATCTGTTGGACCTCTTCCTCAATAGCCTGCCGACGAGCCTCCGGGACTCGGTAGGGCTGTTGCCTAACGACGACTCCTGGGGGCGTCCGGATATGGTGTTGAAGCACGTTGGTCTGCCCGGGCTGAGAGGAGAACACATCCTGGAACTGACTGACCAGGTGCTGCAGCTCCGTCTTCTGGGCAGCCGAAAGGTGGGGGTTGATATCCACAACCACGGGCTCGGTGAGGCTTAGGGCAGCTACTTGGTCCCGGGTCCCCACCCATTTCTTTAGGAGGTTGACGTGGTAGAGTTGCTCCGCCTGCCGTCGTCCCGGCTGTCTCAGGCGGTAAGTGACCGGTCCAACCCTCTCGACGACCGAGTAGGGCCCCTTCCAGGAGGCCAGAAATTTGCAGGCGGAGCTGGGGACCAGGACCATGACGCGGTCTCCCGGTTGGAACTCCCGTGGCTGGGCTGTCCGGTCATAATGACGTTGCTGCGCTTGTTGGGCCCTGGTGAGGTGTTCCCGGACTAACGGCATCACTCGGTCGATCCGTTCCCTCATTTGCCGGACATGTTCGATGACGGTACGATGCGGGGCCGGCTGCTGCTCCCACGCTTCCCGGGCCACGTCCAAGAGGCCCCGGGGTTGACGGCCAAACAGGAGCTCGAAGGGGGTGAAGCCAGTTGAGGCCTGGGGAACTTCGCGGATCCCGAAGAGCACGTAGGGGATCATGAGGTCCCAATCCCGCTTGTCCTCCGCCGCCACACGTCTGAGCATTTGCTTGAGGGTCTGGTTAAATCTCTCTACGAGGCCATCAGTCTGGGGGTGATAAACAGTGGTCCTCAACTGCTTCACCCGCAGCAGCCGGCAGAGGTCAGCCATTAGCCGGGACATAAAGGGGGTTCCCTGGTCAGTCAGGATCTCTGAGGGGAGGCCGACTCGGCTGGCCAGCAGAAACAGCTCCTGGGCGATGGACTTTGCGGTGGCCTTCCGCAGGGGGACTGCTTCTGGGTACCGGGTGGCATAGTCGACGATGACCAGGATGTGCTCATGCCCTCGGGCAGACTTCGGCAACGGCCCCACTATGTCCATTCCAATCCGCTCGAAGGGCACCTCGATGATAGGCAGCGGGATGAGCGGGCTGGGGGGAGGAGTCCGGGGCGACGTGGCCTGACAGGTCGGGCAGGCCTGGCAGAACCGCTTTACCTCGGCGTCCAGGCCCGGCCAATGGAAACGGTCGCGGATGCGTTGGGCAGTATTGGCTGCCGCGAGGTGTCCTGCCATGGGGTGGGAATGGGCCAGCTCCAGAATGGTCTCGGTCTTGGCACGAGGCACAACTAGTAACTTTTTCTCCTCCCCCCTACGCTGGGCGACACAATACAGCAGGCCATTCTCTACGACAAAATGTGGGAGAGGGTGGGGCCGGGGGAGGACGTCCTCTCCATCCACGACCCGCACCTGGCTCCAACAGTGCTTGAGTCGGTCGTCCTCCCGCTGTTCCTTGGCGAAAGAGCCCCCTCCAGCGGCCTGTTGGTAGACATCATAAAACAGATTAGTAGATTGGGAGGGGGCCTCACCTTCTCTCCCACTGTCGGAGACGAGCAGGGCCGGTCGGCAGCGGGGTCCAGGCGGCCGCCTCGGTCTTCGACGGTTCCCCTTGGGGCTGGCAGGCTGGGTAGCGGCGGACAGCAGCTTCTCGAAGCCGGGCCAATCCCTTCCAAGCAGTACGGCCACTGGCAGGTCCTTCACCAGGCCTACCTCCACTGGCCAGGTGCCTTGGGGGGACGAAATGACCATTTCACGGGCCGGTACTTGACGAGTGTCTCCGTGCACACAGGTAATCGGTAGGAAGTTTTTCCGGCCGCTTCGCGGGGCGCACAGCCGCGCCTGGATGAGGGTGACCGCACTGCCTGAGTCCAACAGGGCCCGGAACCGTCTTCCATCCACCTTCACATCTGCTTCGGGGGCTCCCGCCGGCACCCGTTGGTGAAGGATGCAGCCTGCCAGCCAGGCTCGCGGAGGCGACGGTGGTTCGGCACTTGGCATGGGCTCATCTCGCGGTGGGGGAACCGTCGGCCTGCTGACGGGTCGCGCGGTGCCTTCGAGCGGGCGTCGCTCCTGGACCACCCTCCGGGGGAATGGCGGCAGCCGGTCCCCTGCCCCGCTGGGAAAGTGAAAGTGAAAGTGAAGTGACTTTCAGCCAAGTATGGTGACCCATACTCAGAATTTGTGCTCTGCATTTAACCCATCCGAAATGCACACACACAGAGCAGTGAACACAAACACACACACTGTGAGCACACACCCGGAGCAGTGGGCGGCCATTTATGCTGCGGCGCCCGGGGAGCAGTTGGGGGTTCGATGCCTTGCTCAAGGGCACCTAAGTCGTGGTATTGAAGGTGGAGAGAGAACTGTTCATGCACTCCCCCCACATACAATTCCGTCCGGCCCGAGACTAGAACCCACAACCCTTGGATTGGGAGTCCAACCCTCTAACCATTAGGCCACGACTTCCCGCCAGCTCGATCGCCTCCACTAGTTCCCGGACGTCACGTGGGTCCCTCATGCCGACGGCCTGTCGGTGGGCGCGAGGTAGTGCGCGCAGGAGGCGATCGACCACCACTCGTTCCGCTACCTGTGTTGGTGTGGGGTTTCCTGCCAACAGCCAGTGCTGGGCGAGGCGGCTGAGTTCGGCTGCCTGGGCACGGGCTGGCACCCGGGGCTTGTATTCCCACGCGTGGAACTGCTGGGCGGCACTGACAGGGGAGAGGCCCAGCCTCGCCAGGATCTCTCGCTTCACTTCGACATACCTGTCGGCACTCGTCAGGGGGAGCGAGAAGTAAGCCCTCTGTGCTTCACCGGTGAGTAGGGGTGCCAGCGCACGTGCCCACTCGTCCTCTGGCCATCCCTCTCGGTGGGCAGTGTTTTCGAAGACCTGAAGGAAGGCTTCCACATCGTCATCGGCCGTCATCTTGGGCAACAGACGGGTGGCTTGTGCCCGAGGCTCAGGTAGCGGAACGCGCTGGGCCGCGGCCGCCCGGACGGCGGCGAGTTCATCCTCCGTCCTGCCCAGGCGAGTGGCGAGGTGTTCGGCTATTTGCTGCTGGCGGATGCTAACCTCAGCGAGGCGTTGTAAGACGTCCTCCATCGCGGGGCCGCGCGTGCCGCCTTCCGTGGTGCTGCTGACAGAAAGCAAAAAAAAATTAGGAGTTGGGGCGGTGACCTTGTCGGTGATTCCTCACTGTTCTGCCCGCATTCTCCACCACTGTCACGGGGTGAAGAACCACTCGACAAGAGGTACGTGAAATCAAAAGCCCCGGAGGGTGGGTTTATTGAAAAGTGAAGGGTGCCTGGTGAAGTGTCCTGATCTGCTTTCCGCTGGTTGGTGCTCCCCGTGTGCTCTCCGTGCTCCTCTGTGCCAATCAAGGGGAAAGTGGGTGTCCAGACGTGCTCCAAAGGGTGTGGGCTGTCGGTCACTCGCTGCTTCCTGTGGGGATAGGAGAGAGGGGTTAGTCCAGCTTTGCGTTCTGTTTGAGAACCTCTTCTCAGTGCAACATGTGCTGCTTTTCAATGTGCTGGCTGATGGGGAGCAGCTGTGACCGATCAGCCGGTGACGTGGACGTGCAGGTGTTTTGGTTTGGTTTCCAGGGCGACGCTGATTCCTCTGGGAGTGCTCGTCACAGTACATACACAAGCCGAAAATTGTTTTCCACTTTACTGTGGGACCTCTCCTAGTCAAATGCTCACTGTTAATGTTACCTCATTTATGTGTGATCCTTCAGGGCACATTATTTTAACATCACTCAGAGTATAGTATTAAAGAAAAAAAACGAACTCTGTCTTGCTGCCAATGGCACTTAAATGCCTGGGAAATAACCACTAATTTACTAACTATCTAAGCCAAAACTTTCTGAAGTATTCAGACATCAACCTGTAACTATTTGAGGAAGATCATGGATGGATCCCATCCCATCAGGAAACAGGTCAAAATTATACCCCACACTTGTTTATTTTCTTCTATTTCTTATGCATGTTTGTTCACACAAGTGAAATGGCTTGTGCACAAGTTTGCACTTGTTCGCAATTTCTCAGAAGCATTTCAACATTTGTAGACCTAAAAATACACTTCTTCCAAACCACAGTAGAAATCTTTTGCCCTTTTCTGGGGAACTTTTGTTGCATATGAAACAATAGTTAAAAAAGACAAAGTCTAATCCAGAGCTGCAATGTACTCTGTGTGAATGTGTTTGAGTGTATTGTGGGGGGTTGAGTGGGACTCAGTGGGGACTAAAGTGCCCCATTGTGTGCCATGCGTGGAGATGGGCATGATATCAGTCGTGGGAGCAGGACAGAACTAAAGTTTTCCTGTCATCTAGTAAGGACTGAGTTTAGCCAATGGCAAGGCAGTAGAATTGGATCTATTGATCTCTCACTTATTTTTACTCTCTCTTTTGGTCATTAAAATAGTCAGTTGTTCACCCTATCCTGGCCTGGCATCTGTTTTCCTGCCATTGTGTAGGGATCATGTGATCATGAGCTATCTTAAAATGACTGTATGACTTACTTTTTACTGTGGAACACAAAATAAGATATTTTAAAGAATGTTTCAACTCATTTTGTCCATATAAGGAGTCAGTAGGGTCCAAAATAAATTCAGTTCCATTGACTTTCACTGTATGGACAACACACTTTTCACAGATGAAAGAAAGTTTTCAAGTTGGAAAATGAATAGATTTTTATTAAAAAAAACAAACAAAAAAAATGAATACATACTATGACACAAATTTTCCACTGACAGTGCATTATGCTTCATGATATTTTTGAGGCGGGAGAATTTGAGATGGCATGTTGGGGGCTGTCATTGTTGTTTTCAAACCGAAATGTGGCACAGTTCAGCAACGCCCCCGATTCCTGTCGAAACCTGTTCCTTCGTGCAGTTGAGAAAGAAACCCACCTCCACGTCTACAAGGCCTCTCAAGCTGGGTTTTCATCACCCTGCTTTTATGCAAATTTTTAAGTAAAGTATCGCATCAGAATCAAGTGATGGAAACGCTGAATAAAAAAAAAAATGCCTTAATTTGCAAGAAAGTTTTTATGCTTGCTTGAGGTGGTTTTTGACTTGTAAGAAGAAGGGTTAATGTGAATAATGGGAGATGGAAATTCATTTTGCGAATAAATTCCTCCAAGCGCATCAAAAAAGTCATGTGACTTTGCACTATGGGACGGTAAATCCTGACTAACCAGCGGACCGATCTTGTTCCACAGCATCTGAAATGTTATATGGTCACTCGAAAGTGCCCGAGCAAAAACTGTCATCAAAGTATTTCTGTATAATTGCCTCGCAGAACCGTTAAACCACTGCATTCCCGAATAGCAGCATCCACCTCTGAAAGCAATTACCGCGTTTATTGTGTTTCGTCTGCTCGTTCTTATGTGCAAGTAATTTATTAAATAGAAAAAATTATTATATTCAGAAGAACATGGTCTTCTTTTTTAATGAAATACCAATGGTCATACAGGCTATGCATACTTTATAGCAACTTGTTTAACATATTCTTAATTCTTTCAGGCAGACTTATTTATTTCTATAAATAGATTTAGATTAATCTTTAGGAATATTAAAGTTTTCAGTCAAGAGCAGTGTGTGTGTCTTTTGTTGCTTGATTAATCTTGATGACTATGACAATAGCAACTACATAATGCTGCTATCCCTTTAAAACCGAATACACAGCTGCGATGGATACAATGTACTGATACACGCTCTCCCCTCGCATGTTTTAAGTTTTATGCGACATTGCAGCAAGTGTACGTTAGCTTATGTCCCGACGACTACGCATCTAACCTGAATAAAACCCTTCCCAAATTGTCCCTCCCTAACATTTTCATCTCGTTTTTATTGTTTGACGAAAATGTAATTTACGTCATAGTTTTTGTCCTTCAAAAAGAGTTTGTGTTCATTTTCATCTCGTTGTCATCAGTGAAAAAAAAAATTATTTACAGAAATTATGACTAAAATTATTTGTCAACGAAATGAACACTGCATCAGACCAAAGCTGAGGCAGTCAGAATAAGACAAGGTGGGATTTGAAAAGAAAAAGGAATTTGGAATTTGCTATTTAATGCGGGATGTCACAAAGTTTGGCAAATTTGGAATCGCGGAATGCAGTAAAAATGGAATTTGGTATATAACGCAGAATGTCATGAAGTTTGGAAAATTTTGGATGAATTAATCAAAAATGTAACTGTAGGCTACACTTAATCAAATCGTGTTATTGACTTGAGTCTGTGAATATTAAACCACAAAAAGACTGCTATTGAACAAAAAGTCCTGCAGTTATATAGCCTTGATCAGATTTTCAGCCCAAATCTGATTTTTGTACAAATCCGATTGAAATCGAAAAAAAAAAAAATCGTGTTTAAATTTTAAGTTAAGTTTTATGAGATAATAATTAATAAAGATCTTGCATCTGATTTATGATGTTGTTGTATCACTTAAGTGGTCGGTCATAGCTGTTCCTTCTTGATGCGGATCTAGACCACAATTTAAAACTGGTTGCAGTTGAGACTGAACCATGTCTAATATAACACTATGGGGATTCATGGTGCTGAATGATTGGGCATCTGCCTTCACCACATCTAACCTCTCAGTGAGTTCCCAGAGGAGCACAAAAGGCTTTCCAACTGTGCTGGGTTGGATGGCGCTGGCTCTTGTTTCCTGCTTCCTCTTTCAGGACTCTTCAGTGGCAGAGGAGCTGGGGGACCACCAATGATTCAAGACCTTTAATGCTTTATTAAGGCTATACACAGAGCCCATACATTTACTTTTATTTAAACACTTCACTGAGCAGGACAGGGAGAGAGACTTCATGAGTTGCACTATCAATCTCAGCTTGTCCTACTTTGATGATTTAATCTGGAATGACACAAGTCATTGTCTTTATGATTGAGTCATTGAATCATTCTTTTTTTTTTCTCTTTGTGGTCTTCAAATACTAAAACTTCATGGACGTACCTGAAGCATGTTTCACTTTGTTTCATTTTTTTGGAAGAGCCATGAGAACTCTCTTTGAGTCCAGTGTGTGTGTGTGTGTGTGTGTCTGTATGGAACAAACACAGTTAAGACACTTAGCAACAATTATCCACTTGACCTCACAGTTTATGAAAGGCAAACACAGATAGCCCACATCCTCTGATCTTCCCATGCCAATGGAACTAGAAAAATGCCTGTTCAAGAAAAGGTTTAGGATAGTGATAATGATGATGGAAGTAAGTAGGATACAGCAAACTCATTTTGCATAAAGTTTAGTAAAAACATAGTGAGTTTCAAGTCATAGCAAAGAATGTAGAATACCCAAGTTTTGAATGGTAAGTTTTCAGAGGAATCCCTAATCAATATAACTGGAAGGCTCAAATGATCCCAGACTTACAGTAGTCCTTCTGCAGGAAGGGAGGATGGGATTCAGGTATGTAGAGCAGGTGTTAACAGATGACCATCCTTCAAACTCATCTTACCCCCCTCATGTGCCTTAGGGCTGATAAAAATAACACACACACACACACACACACTTGCATCTAAGCTGCCCATCCAACATTCCCAGGAAATGAAGTGTGATTATGGGT
Organism: Carassius gibelio; assembly: GCF_023724105.1. Lineage (NCBI taxonomy): Eukaryota > Metazoa > Chordata > Actinopteri > Cypriniformes > Cyprinidae > Carassius > Carassius gibelio. The sequence continues at coordinate 9,865,785 of NC_068393.1, forward strand.
GTCATTGGTGACATCCCTCTGTCTAGAAGGTGAGAACTGAAGAACAGCATGTTGTTTTTCCATACTTTCTGCAGGAATGATGGAAGCTCACATGAGCACAAGAGCTCTCTTTTCAGTGAGGGCTTATGACAGTTTAGATGCCTTTTAGTGGCGTTGTGGTTTCTGAACATTCTGAGGATGTGGACAGTGAGACACACCTGTTGGTGAATGGTGTTATTATTTATGAGATGTTTGCAGCTCTGGATACTTTTATAGCATGTGATTTAATAGTTTAGATGCAGTATGTTGGAGCCGACTGTTACATTTGTCTAAGTGTGCTTAAAGTTCAGTTCAATTACGTGTACATTTAGATGCTCATGGCTTAAAGTAGGATTTTAAACTTTTTAAGTGGCTCAGACCTCTTAAAATATAGAAAGGGCTATAGACATGTTAACAGCCTTTACTCAAGTCTTCAGTGTCACATGATCCTTCAGAAATCATTCTAATATGATGATTTGCTGCTCAAGAAAAATGTATTAATTATGTTGAAAACAGTTGTGCTGTTTATAAATATATATATTTTTGTGGAAACTTAAAGTTACATTTTTTATCAATCTTTTATTAACTTATTGAGATTTTTGAAACACTGCAAAATCTTATTGGTGCCAGACTTGTACTGTGACTATGAATACAGCATGTTTTTTCTTTCTAACATGCTTTCTTATAATAATGGAATATTATGTGGAAAATGTTTTCTTTTCTGTCAAGTTAATGTGTCATTTTCAGTTAAAATGTATTTATATAGCACTTTTCATAATAAATATATTTCAATGCAGATTTACCTTAATTAGTGTGCAATTTTAGTAGTATGCTAGAGAGCAAGTTGTTTTAAATTAATTTATTTTGCTTTTCTTTTTCTTTTTTTAAAAACCTTTATGAATAGTTCAATTTAAAATGAAAATTCTGAAGATTTTAAAAAAATACTTTTTTTGTGCTTTACTTGAAAACGTTTGGGATAAAATATAAACCTGCAGTCTGCAGAGATTCGATCAGCGTAATAGAAAGCTATGCAGGTCTTATGTTTTGTCGTGATTTGGTATTTTGTGTACAGATTAGCAGTGTCTGCTCATGTTCACACATGCTCAGATGCTTACAGTAGCCAGAGTTCAGAGTTCTGGACACCCATTAATGCACGTGTAAGTATTAATCTTCAAAATCCTGGTTTGGAGTCATAGTTAGCTTATTTCATTTTCTCTCAGTTGACCTGTCGGTAAGCCCCGCCCCCCTTAGTTACTGTTGCGAACTCAGACAAACAGTCTTACAATGACAGCTGTCAGTGTGAAAGCCTTGTCCCTATTTTTTGGGGGTAAATGTTGGACACAGAAGGACCAATATTCAAGTGGGACTTAAATATGCCGTGGAGGAATATATAAATAATTTTAAAACTAATATTGTGGGGATTCATTTGGAAGTGAGGGTTTACAGATTGCAATGCAAGCGGGAGAAGCCTCATGTTACATTCTCCACGATAGCAGATAATGACATCCCGGATCAACACTGTTCATGTATCACAGGGTACGATTAAATTAATTTACATTTAACCAGTTTAATATGAAGAGACAGTGAAATGTAGACCGTTATTTATGTGATTTTGCCCTAGACTGTACAAGACTTGAGAACAGTCTGCTATTTAGGTTTGTATGGACTCACTAACTTTAACGCTAGTTAAACACTAGCTAGTTTTCTCGATGTTATTAACGGTCTGCTTGAGCAGATGAAAATTGTTACTTAATGAGAGCATTATGACCAGAAAACTAATGTTTTTGTCTTCATTGGGATTGGGGGTGAATGCTTTGGAATATTTTGTTCTTTTTTGGGTTTAGGAAACAGAATAAAATAAATTCCATTGCCTATCCTCTCAGGATAGCTGGAATCACTGTTACAAGTACCACAGGCACATCGTTTTTCCAGTTTTGAAGCATAAACCCCATAACTAAGATGCAAGTTTCTCTATGGGACCTAAACTTACCTACAGAGTTCAGCTCCCTGTGCAACTGATACTCGACTGCCATTGGCTCATCTGCATTCAAGGGGAGGGGCTTACCGATAGGTCTTGTCTTGTCTTCTCTCTGCTTTGCATCATCTCTTATCTTAACTCATTATTTTGTCTTCTCTTACTTACACCACAGCTTTGAGAAGCCAGAAATTCCTTATCTGTACCCATGTGCCTCTTGACTTCAAGTCTTGACTTGATTTTTGTGGGTCTTTTATAGGCTGATGTACGGTGTAATCTTGAGTTGTATGTTCTTTCTTTAACAAAATTTTCATGTCCATGAATACTGGTGTTTGCTAAGTATCATTATTACTATTACTCACACTTAGGCTTAACAGTTTCAAGAAAGTAAACAATAAGGTGTGCAATTTTTTGCCTTTGTTGGACTATGCAAATCCTGTTGCAACCATCTAGAACAACAACTAGAGCAACCAAAATCTATCTATCTGTATCTGTCTATATGCAGTATATATGACACGCACACCCACACACACACACACACGTTATATTATATTAACATTACCATATTACCTTCATGTGGTTTAGTTGCATTGGCATTGCATTTATTGTGAAGATTTTTTTTATGTTTTGTTCTTTTTTTGTTTGCATTTTTATGGATTTCTTTATTTTCAAAATAGATTTGTATTTATTATTTTATTATTTACATTTAAAATTAATTTAATAATTCATAAAACTACTATACAAATCTACACCTTCTACAGTATAAGTATTTAATTATGTATAAAACATTGTTCTCTTCTCATCTGCTCTATATATCTATAAATTGCTTGTGTTGCTTGTGTTGTTAAAGTCACTTTGTCTCTGAATGTTGTGACATAAATTAAATAAATGACCAATTATCTTTTAAGGCCCTCACTAAAAATATAGGTTAATAAGTTGTAAAAGAGTATAGATGAGGGTGAGGGGCATGAATGTGACGTCCCTCTACATACTGGATCTCTGTCACGCTAAAGCATGTGCAGACATGGTTTTTCAGGTGCTTGATGATTGACATAGCATTCATGTGTCCTCTGACTATGTGCTTCCACTCTTATCACACACAAAAGCAAATTCAGAAAGCATTCAACAGAGGAATTTTTGCGATCACTAAGCCCAAGGGAATCTGGACATCTCAATGAACATTTCAAACACTGACTTCATGCTGCAGCAAACCCATCCAAACCAAACGAAAAGAGTCCAGTTATGTCCATGTCTTTGATTTAGTTACAGCGGGAGAAAATCTGTGAACCTCAGTGACTTTTATCAGTCCATCAGTCACGTAAAAACAACATTGCTTTGGCATTGATATGAACTCACAATCATATCTGACTCGTATTAATGCAGGCTCATCTGTTTTTGAGCTTGTGTGTGATGACTTCATGTGAAAAGTTGCTGGAAGTTCATTGGCATTATTCATATAAGACATTATTCATATGTGGACCTACACTGAAAATCTTTTTATTCTTGCCAGCTTTTCCATGTTGCATATGTGCTCATCAAATTTGCCAACTCGCCCCGGCCGGACCTGTGGGTGCTGGAGCACTCCATCGACTTTGGGAAAACATACAAGCCGTGGCAGTTCTTCGCCTGTGAGTATAACTGAAATGAGCATTTTATCATTGTACTGGGGTGTTATGCACTTTTTATCGTTTCTATTAATTTCATAATTTATATAAATTATATTTATACTCATATGTTGTTAATATTAATATATAATTTATATTAATTTATATTTTATTATTTTATTTTTATTAATGGTTATTAATAATAATTTGAAATACCTTTGTATTATGTTTTGTTTAAACAAAATGGTTATTTTCTTTTTATGACGTTTAAAAATCTTCATCAGTTACTATTACAGTACAAGTATCAATATTAACTTGTGTTTCCTCATACTTTCACATTCTTACATGGAATTGTAATTAAAGATATTAATAATCGAATCAAAGTCCATTAATGTTCAAATTCCACTAATTTACTTAAAGCCGACATGAAACCGAACCACAAAACCAGTCTTAATTGAAATTTTTCTGAAAGCTGAATAAATAAGCTTTGCATTGATGTATGGTTTATTAGGAGGACAATATTTGGCTGGGATACAACTATTTGAAAAGCTGTAATCTGAGGGTGCAAAAAAATCAAAATACTGAGAAAATCTCAGCTGAAGTACAAATTAATTCTTAGCAATGCATATTACTAATCAAAAATTACGTTTTGATATATTTACGGTAGGAAATGTACAAAATATCTTCATCCAACATGACTTAATATCCTAAGGATTTTTGCCATAAAAGAAAAATCTATAATTTTGACCCATACAATGTATTTTTGGCTATTGCTAAAAATATACCCCAGTGACTTAAGACTGGTTTAGTGCTCCAGGGTCACATATGAGCTATTTCCTGGTGAAACAGCTTCTTGGAAAAAAATTAATAAAATAGAGCAGGACTTTGTCCAGGAATAGATTTTTAGATCTTATGTGAGTGACAGAGATGTCGTTGCAAGGGAAGTTTGTTTACGCCTTTGTTTTTGCTCCAGCCTCTAAAACAGACTGTATCGAGCGGTTTGGCCAGAGAACTATCGAGAGGATCAACCATGATGACGATATCATCTGTACGACAGAGTACTCACGCATTGTCCCTTTGGAGAATGGAGAGGTACGGACACAGACAAACTCTGCCCCAACACTGACTTCTGCCCACTTTCTCTCCTGCACTTCTATACTTATAGTGTTCATACTTCAGTTATGATTGTGAAGTCAGACTTTTTTTTGATTGTTAAATCACACGTTCAGATTGTGGTGTCTCTGGTGAACGGACGTCCGGGTGCCAAGAACTTCTCTTACTCTCCTGTTCTGAGGGAGTTCACCAAGGCCACCAACATCCGCCTGCGCTTCCTGCGCACCAACACACTGCTGGGACACCTGATGGGCAAAGCCCTGAGAGACCCCACCGTCACACGGAGAGTAGGATTCAGTTTTATGAATGGACAGAAATTACAAATTAAACGCTATCACATTCAAGTATAATTTAATATCTATAACTATTTTTTTCAGTATTACTACAGTATTAAAGACATCAGTATTGGAGGGAGATGTGTGTGTAATGGCCATGCTGAGGCCTGTAACGCCCAAGACCCCAATGACCCATACAGGTAAGTGACTTTAAAAACCATCGCATCAGAGCATGTGAACATCCTGCTCGGCTACAGTGTGCCACAACCTTCAAGAAGCTTTACGATTCATCACTTTCCTCTACTCGTACTACTATTCTACTATTCAAACGTTTTTTGAAAGATGTTAAAGACTCTCTCGCTTTCTCTCTAATTCACTCTTTCCTGGAAGCTGCGAGTGAGAGGTAAGTGAGAAGTTTAGACTCTTGCGTGGCTCATTTGAGGCCCATAGACATAAAGTACTTTAGGATTTGCATATAGTGGCCCCTCAAGATTGAGACAGAAAGAGGAGAAGAGTGATTCTCATGACTAACCATCAAACATGGCAATGGGAATTTCTATGTAAAATTCATTATAAAATTCTATTCTTAAACATTAACAAAATGCATGTACATAATGTGTACATTTCTTCACATACACATAACAAAATTAGAAAGTTGCTCAAATAGCTCATTAATTTTAGTTTTGAAGATATAAACTTGTATGGTTGTTAACCTGTGATTTGTCTTTAATGTCAGGCTTCAGTGTGACTGCCAGCACAACACTTGTGGGCCGTCATGTGAACGCTGTTGCCCCGGCTTCAACCAGTACCCCTGGAAACCAGCCACGACTTCCAGCGCCAACGAATGTGAACGTGAGTCAGCCAACAAAACAAAAAGATAGGACCCTCCTCGACACAGTGTGAACAAAACATGATTTCTCTCCTGTGGGAGATTATTTCTTGATCACAGAACAACATTTTCTTTATTCTTTCTAACAGTGCTCTTATGTGTTAATATACATGACATTTATGTATTGTGCATTATGTATGAATAGAAGTTACATTTAGTCATTAAGGGCCCTATTTTAACGATCTGAAACGCAAGTGTCAGCGCGAAGCTCAAGTAAGTTTGTGGGCGGGTCTCGGCGCTGTTGCTATTTTCCCGGCGGGATAAATGGCTCTTGCGCCCGGCGCAAATCTAAATGGGTTGGTCTGAAGCAGCTTCATTATTCATAGGTGTGGTTTGGGCGTAACGTGAAATAAACCAATCAGAGCGTCATCCAACATTCCCTTTAAAAGCAGGTGCGCAAGTTCCATTATGGATTGCTATTATTATGGCGTATTTACCAGGCGCACGCCAGGAGCGGTTCACAGCCGAGGAGACTGATGTTCTTGTAAGAGCAGTGAAAGACAGAGAAGTTGTGTTGTATGGGGATGGGAGAATAATTAGCCTGAATAATTTGTTAGCTAGATTTATGCCTATTTTTTTCACATCTTCGTGGCACACCACAATGATTTCCGTCATCTCATGTGTTAATATTTTTATAGTGTAACAATTTATGATTTGCAAAAATAACTGTTCCATCTGTGTAGATTACAAAGTGTATGCGCGTTGTGCACGCTATATTAAGCATTTGCCCTTAAAATAGCATAATGAACAACGCGCAACGCGTCACTGACTTTAGACTAGGTTTTTTCTGGTCAGTGGCGCTGTTTAATGGAACAGCAAAATAGCACCAGGGATTGTTTGCGCCGGAACACGCCTCCTTTTTTGCGCTGAACCGCCCAGGGAGCGCAAGTTCATTCACTAGTTTAGCGACGTGCTTCTGTGGAGGGAAAAACGGGTGCAAAATAGGAATGACACATGTGTTGGTGTACAAAGTCAATTGCGCTGGGTGCAAGATAGGGCCCTAAGTATGAGTGTGACTTCCAGAGTTCCAGTGAATTCTGAGTGTCATGTGACATGTGGCGCCATGTTGGATTTCCCAGCAGCGAGAGAGAATGAGCAAAGATACTTCTGGAGAAAGGTCTTTTTCTCTTAGCAGTTAATTGTTCAAATGTTTGTAAATACACAAATATGCTTAATAACTTAACCAATTTTAAAATATAAAACATTTCAAAACAGAACTTTAGACTATATTAGCCTTTAAAACAAGTCAACATTACATTGTATCATGACCTATCAATAAATATATAATTTTTCGAAAATATACTGTATGCTGTGCTTATAGACACCAGACAGATAATTATGATTCATGCAACAGATGCCTATTAACTCATTTGCACAAAACAGATCATATTAATGAAAACACACGGGGAAATTTATTGTTCTTTAGCTACATTAAAAAAAAAAAAACTAGTCAGTCTTGATTTGTCTATTCGAAAAGTGATTTATTATACATTTTAAATGAAAATTTGTGCTATTTTATTGTTTATTTTAACTAAATTTAAAAACATTAACAATTCTAAAAATGTGTGTATTTTATTTTATAAATATTTTAGTTTTAATTATTAAACTGATATTATTTATTTATTTATTTATTTATTTATTTATTTATTTATTTATTTATTTATTGTTAAGCAGCAATCCTAGACCTCCAAGTAAAAATGGCTCTCTGATAGCTTTATAAATGTAAATATATATGAGTATTTTAGACCACAGATTGGTTTGCTTCATATTCTTGATTATGCGAGGATGTTTATAAGTTCAGTTCAGGATGAGTGTAGTCTCTGCTTTAGTAAGACATCAGAGTCTACTGTGAGCTCATACAGATGCTAATCCAGTCCCACAGTACTTTTAAGAGCTTCACTCTCTGGGTGTTTGTATTTTTTTAATAAAACAGATAGTTCCGGACCTTGATTCTGATTGGTTGAGCCACGTTTGGGGCTGTTGTAAATTACGCCATAAACACACACCTTTGTTTACTTCTGTGTGTTGCTCGCCAACTACTTTGTTGGAATCACAACTGTTTCTGAGGAACTACATTGTTTGGTGGAAGAATACTGTTTTTATTTATATCATTACACTTTATTTGCTCAGTTTTATTCTGTGAAACCTTACTACATATATGGAATGACTGTTTTATGAAAGAAATAAGCCCCGTGAAGCCGTGGTTGAAGGGTTTCTTAGCTGTTATAAACCTTGGCTTCTTGGGACTTATTGCTTATATTTTGTTAATACGTTTTAACTTGTATTTCCAGCTACGATCTCTTGTTTTTTCCTTTGCTAACTTCACCCATTGCTAATGACTCTTTTTTTTCTTACTTTTTCCCTTCTCTGTTATCATTATTCCTCTCGGGACAGTCTGAACTCTTCAGGAGTATTTAATATCTGTCCTTCTTGTATATCGTACATCTCTGCACTGCCAGATGAGTTATTAAGCACTCAGCGTGTTTCATCTTCAGGCTGATTATATAGTGGGATAACTGTGTTGTGTGTGTGTTTGCAGCATGTAACTGCCACAGACACTCATCAGAGTGCTATTATGATCCAGAGATCGACCAGCGGAGAGCCAGTCTCAACATGCAGGGCCAGTACAGGGGCGGAGGAGTGTGCATCGAATGCCAGGTGGGCTCAGCTGTACAAACACACTAATAACACCAGAGTGGTACAGATACACTGACTGTGGCTCAAGACCTACCTAGACACCATGGCCAACTTAAATCCATACAACATTTGTGGGCATCAAATGCACGCTTATAAGGTTTGGAAACAGCTGTTGATGTTTTTGCAAGTACATCCTATGACTTTTATTGTTTCTAAGCATCACACCACAGGCATCAACTGTGAGCGCTGTATTCCTGGGTACTACAGATCAGCTGATCATCCTCTGGAGTCCCCATTGGCCTGTTCAAGTGAGTCTCCAGTCATGCACACTTACACAGTATTGTTTTAGTATTTTATATATTTATATAGATATAAGATTATAGTTTTAGTTAGTAACAACACTGGTCATGCATAAATATGAATGAATTTGAAGTTCATGCATGCAAACTGATACTGATAAAGCATGTTCCTTTCTTTTGCTTGCTTTTCCATGATTCCCTCATGTGTTTTGCAGAGTGTCGGTGTGAGTCTGAGTTCACTGATGGCAGATGTGAGGATCTGACCGGACGCTGTTACTGTAAACCCAATTACACCGGCGAGAACTGCGAAACATGTACGGAGGGATACGAAGGCTTCCCTGAATGCTACCGTAAGTCTCTGTGTATCTCTGAAGCTTTCATGAAGGTTTGAGGCAGTATGTTTCAGCTGAATTCATCCAGCGTGGATAATTTCTTGCTTGTGTTTATTTCTGTCAGAGGTCTACATCAGAGGAGAGGCCAGACCTGCAGCGGAAATCATCAGTAAGACATTGATTTGATTCCGTTTATTTCGGAAATAAATTTTTGATTCAACCTGGATTCAATGTTATTCTTATTCATTGATTTCTCATACTTTTTCGTCACGTTCTTGTGCTGTGCAGATTGCGAGTGCAGTGCTGCAGGTACAGAAGGGAACTCCTGCAGGCCGGACCCTCGCACCAATACATGTGTGTGTAAACCTGAATTCACTGGAGAACACTGTGACACCTGCGCTCCTGGTCACTTCGGCTTCAGCTGCCAGCGTGAGGACACACACACACACACACAGATCAGATCGGCTGTTCCATTCTGCCCATTTCTAACTTTACTGTGTAATCCTCTGCAGCAGGTGACATCTGACCAAACACATGCAGATTGTCGCATCAGTGTTTGTCTGTCTGCTGAACGGCTGTTGATCTTGTGCATAGTTTGAGTGTCGTGGAGCACAGTATACCACCCAATGATACAAACAATACAATACAAACATGGCTACATTCTAGCTCTTCTTCCTTCCCCCAGGCTGTCAGTGTTTTGGCCAGGGCTGTCTGGATGGGTCCTGTGATGCAATAACGGGTCAGTGTGTGTGTCGGAGTCGGTTTCAGGGGTATTCATGTGAGCAGTGTGCACCCGGCTACTTCAACTACCCACTGTGCCAATGTGAGTGCTTGCCAACTCTAATCTCACTAAACTTCAAAATCCCCCATGATTATAACCAAACCGTGAACCTTACACTACAGTCAAAATAACTGTCTCCTGTTCTTTTACTGCTCTTTTTAACATCAGTATGAATTTATAATAGACCCTATTTACTTTCTTAACACACATTCTTGGTTTTATTGTTTGATTTATCAGTGCCTCTACGTTTCAGTCACTCTTTCTGCAGTTTCATTACACCAGTAGGTGGCGTCAGACGACTATCTGAATGAAGTCATTTGATTTGTTCTCTCAACCAAATAGATTTGTTTTCTAAAACACTGATTCTCACACTCATCCTACTTTAAAAAAGTAAGTAGTTACAGTTACAAATTACTTCTCCCAAAATGAAATGGAGTTAGTAACTCAGTTACCACATTGTAGAAGTAATTATTTACTCAGCAAAGTAACTGTGACGTCATTTTTTATTTTCTATAACACTATTACGTCCTTTAACATCTTTAATATATAAGATGTTTATATTAACAGATTGAAGAATAAAAACACTAGTATTTTAGAAAATGCTGTATTTATTTGAATTCAATAGATTGCAGCTTGCTGTATGATACGCATAGAAATAAAAACATAAAAAAGAATAATATTAAAAATAAAATTTGAGTGCAAAATTAAGACAAACTATTTAAACTTGGGTAAAAAGAAACAAAGGGAAACCTGGCCATTAGTGCAAATCTGTAACTGTATATTAGGCCTAACGTTACTGCACAATAAACACAACACTATCTAACTCTTAAATATTCAGTACAGTAACATGTTAGCATGTGTTGATGTGAGATGGTTCATAAGATTTGATTTGCTTGAGACATACGTGGATATTTTATTGGAAGTATCTTTTCCTGGGCATAGCGTGCATGTTACAGAAATCTTGCCTTTAATTTCAATCAACGAGAAGTAGTGCGCTATCTTGTGTTTAGTGGTTGTCAGAGCGTGCAGTAATGATGTCCGATTCGCCAACGAATCGTTTGATTTAACCATTTCTTCTCAGTGAATCGGTTGAACCAGTTCACCAAATCGAACTGAATCATTTGAAACGGTTTGCATCTCCAATATGCAATAATCCACAAATGACTGAAGCTGTTAACCTTTTTAACATGACTGACACTCCCTTAGAATAAACCAATATCCCGGAGTAATTCATTTACTCAAACAATAGACTGACTGAACTGCTGTGAAGAGAGAACTGAAGATGAACACCGAGCTGAGCCAGATGATGAACGAACATGCCCACTATGAAGAATCGGTTGCATCGGTTTTCGGATCACAATTGGGTGAAAATTGAACATCACTAGTGTGCCGTGCAGTGAGACAGCGTGAGCAGGGCACCGCCCACCCAGCCAATCATCATCGGATTTGCAACGGTGTCATCATCCCCACTCCTGCACTCTCAAGGCAACTCGCGCTTTATTCAACCAAATTGTAGTAACGCGACACTTTACACTCTCAGTAAAGATAACGGCGTTGCAACGATAGGAAAAGTAATTAATTAGATTACTCCGTTACTGAAAATTAAACTCCATTAGTAACGCCGTTATACTTAAGCGCCGTTACTCCCAACACTGACTGATTCATTCAGGAATGAATTAAATTGAAAACATTTTGTACATATTTGTTAAACCTGTCATTATGTCCTGAAAGTAGAATATGAGACGGATAATCTGTGAAAAAATCAAGCTCCTCTGGCTCCTCCCAGTGGTCCTATTGCCATTTGCAGGAATACCATCGCTCCCGGTAAGAAACAACCAATCAGAGCTGCGGTCCGTAACTTTGTTTGTGTTCAAAATGTAGAAAAATGTATATAATAAGTGAGTACACCATGAATCCATTTTCCAAACCATGTTTTTAGCTTGTCCTGAATCACTAGGGTGCACCTAGAATATAATATAAAAGTGTTTATATTCTGACTATTTTAGATTGCTTCGGGGGCACCGCGGCGGAGTATCCCAGTACCTTTGTGATTCTTCATAGACATAAACAGAGAGAAGTAGTTCCGGCTACGATGTTCTTCCGCAAGACGCAAGCAGTTCTGTTTATTAACAGCTAGAGCGTCAAAAGTTACCTACCGCAGCTTTAAATGGATTGCAAAAGCATTTCTTGTTGAATACATACGGTTCACATTTAATTCAGTTTGATGCTCTCTCTCTCTCTCTCTCTCTCTCTCTCTCTCTCTCCCCCCTCTGTAGATTGTGGTTGCAGTGTTGTGGGCTCTATGCCTGAGATATGCGATGCGGCTGGTCGGTGTTTGTGCAGGCCAGAGTTCACTGGTCCTCGCTGTGATCAGTGTCGCTCAGCGATACACTCATATCCAAACTGCCAGGGTGAGAGACACACACACATTGAAGAAAGGCCCAGTCCTATGTTTGCAGGCCCACTGTCTGTATTATCTCGATTGTAACTTTGCTGATTGTGTGCTCCCAGTGTGCACTTGTGACCCTCGCACGTCTTTGGACTCCAGCTGTAACTTGTCGGGTCAGTGTAACTGCAGACCCAACTACAGTGGCCCCAAATGTGACCTGTGTGCACCCGGATATTACTCCTATCCCAGCTGCACACGTAAGTCACATGACTCTCATCACAGTGCAACACTACCAAGGGAAAGATTGTCTGCGGTTTACATTGAGATCTCTCTGTTTCAGCGTGTCAGTGTTCAGTGGAGGGCTCTCGCTTCAGCTCCTGTGATCCAGTGTCTGGTCAGTGTGTTTGTCTGCCAAACATTGTGGGTCAGAGGTGTGACAGCTGCAGTCCTGGGTCATATGGCTTTCCCCTCTGCCAAGGTGATCGAACTCAAACCAGTTGCACAAACAATATTCAGGGTACTGTGTATTGCATGAATTAAAAGTACTTCTGATGATTTTCCTCTCTGTGCTATAGTCGGGACCTGTAACCCAGCAGGCTCTGTTCATAATAACATCCTACCCACTGTGGTGAGTATAACTGAGCTTTCTACATTCGGCAATACCACGTTTAAAATGGAGTTCTAGCACAGAGCATATTGTGCTGTAAATAATTCATGATTTTCAAACTGCGCATATCTGCTCAAATGTTGAGTATTTGGTGAATGTAACAAAAGACTCTGTGAAACGACAGTGTGCAGTTTGTAGCAAATCAGCAGTCAGAGAAAAAGACTGATGTTGCATTGAAGTGTGATAGACCTGCCAAACACATTTGCATACTGTACCGTTCAGAGTGTACACTGCATCAGTTCCTGTCCAGACTCTCAGTGCTTGTTTTGTGTTTCTCAGGGCTCCTGCGAGTGTCGACCGCATGTAGAGGGGGCGGCGTGTGATCGCTGTAAGCCTCTCTACTGGAATCTTTCTCCTGATACAGTCCATGGATGCTCAAGTAAGAGAAGTTTGGACACACGGTGCAAAATGAATGCCATTGGGTTTTTTTTGGTGGCAATGTAATTTTCTAATCTGTAGCTCATTAGTTAAATTGTATATAAAATGATTATATACAGATTATTTAATAAAGATTATTTATCTCTGCAAATATATATTATGATTGTTTTTGCAGGCTGTGATTGTAATACATTAGGAACTATGAGTGAGGTTGCAGAGTGCACACAGGTATGGAAATATAAATAATAACTCAGTCTTACAAATGCGATTTAAGAGTGTAGTAAACAAACCTGAATCTGTGTGTAAATCAGAGCACCGGCCAGTGTTTCTGTAAACCCAATTTGTGCAGTGGCACATGTGATGTGTGCAAGGATGGATACTTCAGCCTTCAGAAGAACAACTACTTTGGATGCCAAGGTGCAAAATCAGCTCCGAGCAGACATTTTAAATAGTGAAATGAAGAGATGGGTTAAACTCTGGCCCCTGTGTGCATGCAGGCTGCCAGTGTGACATTGGAGGATCTGTTGGGCAGGCGTGTGATGGGTTGGGCGGGCGATGTCGATGCAGACCCAACGTGGAGGGACCCAAATGCAGCCAGTGAGTGACAGATATAGCAGACAGTGTGCAGTGATCACTTTTATGTGTGGCTGGCTGCCATGACTCTGGTGTGTTTGTTTAGACCCCGGCCGGATCATTATTTCCCAGACCTGCACCATATGAAGTTTGAGGTGGAGGAAGGCACCACCATGGATGGACGTCCAGTGAGGTTTGGTTACAGTCCTCTGGAGTTTGAGAGCTTCAGTTGGAGGGGATATGCCCAGATGTCTCCCATACAGGTACACTAACACACTTAAAATCAATTTATTATACTACTGAATGGTAAATAATAATAATAATAACAACAAATTGTTATAATAATGATAATATAGTAATGTTAATAAAATCTACAATAACAAGTATAAGAGTTTTAATAATAATAATAATAATAATAATAATAATAATAATAATAATAATTTATAAAAAATTATAATACTATTCTTAATCATCTAAAATAATAATAATAATTTATTTTAATTGTAACAACACTATTAATTTGCTAAAAAATATTATTCTATATAATAATATAAAGATTATTGATTAAAACATTGTATTGTTATTGTTTTGTAATAATTATTATTAGTATTATTTAAAATAATATTGAATCATAATAACAATAATAATCAATAATATTAATAATGAAAACTATTATAACAACAATAACTGTTAATATTATTAATAATAATAGTCTCTAATAATAATAATAATAATAATTAACATTTATGAAACAACAACATATTGAATGGTCAATAATAAAAAAAAATAGCTAGAATAATCATATCATCTAATATATTAATAATAAAATTATAAAAACAACAGTAATAATTATAATTCTTATCAATAATGTTTTTATTTGAAATCTAATAATAATAATAACACCAGTTGTGAAAATAATAATAATAAGTAGCAGAGCACTTCCAATAGTGTCCTCGCACTTCTGTGCTCGGACCCTAATTATTATCATTATTAATCATCATTATAATTATTGCAAATTATTTTTATTTTTGGAGGAGAAGAAGAAGAAGAAATCTGTAACAACAACAACAGTTAAAACAATAATAATAAGAAGAAACGGAGCAATTGTCTTCGCACCGCAGTGCTCGGGCTATAATTATTATCATCATCATCAAACCTAATCATCTTCATTATTATATTAGTACATATTATTAGAAATTAAATATTAGATATTGTAGCAATTTGTGTATTTACTTTTTTTGTAAAGCACTTTTTTCTTGTTTAATATCCTGTTTCACTCAGAAATACGTCACTTTACAGAAGTAAAATACGTTTCATGTTGGAGATATTACTAAAATAATGATGTTAATTATGAAAGAAGTGTGAATATTATGAATAACTGTGAATATAATGAATATTAGATCTTTAAAATTAATATATGAAACATTTTTATTATAGTTTTGTAGATATTCAAGATGTTCAAGTTGATGCATGTCTGTACAGTTACATTGAGCTGTAGTGTTGCGTGATGTGTGATTGAAATGCACTGTCTTTGGCTTGGCTGAGGGCTTCGATCACTTTTGATTGGTGCTGCTTGTGTACATTGGCTGCTGTGTTGGGCTGAAATGCTGCTTGGTGGTGGTTTTGAGCAACGTCTTTGCTTGTTGTGGGCCTCTCTCTGTCTCTCTAGTCTCGGGTTCAGGTTGAGGTGGTGGCTGACTCTTCAGACTTGGTTCATGTGGTCCTGCACTATGTGAACCGCGGGGGTGTTCACATGAGGGGGCGGGTATCTGTGATCGAGGATGGCTGACACTTCCTCTGTGGAAAATGTAAGTATTTGAGCACCCTTCTTTTTTAATGATCAGCTTTTCTCCTTCTTTCTTCCTCCACACCTAAATCCTTTGCTCTCCTGCTCTTTTCACAAACCCTCCTTCTTCTCCCCATGTCCAAGACATACTCCCACCGCAACCTGCATCTCAGATCACACCCATCTTGATCAGAAAGCCACAGTTCGGGTCTTTAACACAGATCATGTTGTACACCCTCCTCTTCCCCTCTCTCTCCTCTTCTCCCTGTCTTTCTTGTCCTTGATCTCAGAATACAGTTAAAATGATGGTGCACGTGCGTGAAGCAGACATGTATCTCACACGCTTCATCCTCAGATATGTAAACACGAGGTTGGCCGTGTCGAATGGTAAAATCACAGCCTATCAGAACAGCAGAAGAGGTAAACACGGTGATTCAGTGTGCAGGACTTTCATTCTTTCAGTGAACCCAAAGGAGAGGTCTTTGACATTTTCATTGAGACATATGAATTTTACTTTATTTGATTATTTGACTTTATTTCTTATTTTAGTTAATAGCTAATTTGCTGCATGTGTCCCTTGTTAAGCTTTTACTAAGAATCTAAGAAATCCAAAAATCAACAATCTAAAACTTATAACACATAAATATTAAACAAATTGTGTAAACCCTAAACAAACTATTGCACAAAATAAAAAGTTGTAGCTGCAATTCTGTTTATATTTTAAATGCTATTGATAAATTATTCCATAACTGTACTCCTTTACTTCTGTTCTCCAAAAGCTGTCTTGATATACTTGTTTCATAGTAATTCCCCCTTCCTCTTATTTTCGTTGTAATTTACAAAATTTTAGAGGGAAAACAGTTTATACATTAAAAAATGTGTAATGTATAAACTTTTCAAAACTAAGTAAACATTGTTTTAGTTTTTTCTCATAATGATGCCATTTCATTTGCTTCTAAACTGTTCCAACATCTGTTAAGACACTATTGTTTGGCTTGGCTGCTGTAATAGATAAATAAAGTCTTACGGAAACAGTTCAGATTCGTTTTAACAGATATCAAATCTTTTGACCGTTTTAATTTGCATGTGGTTTTATGTATTTTTTAGCATTTGGACAGGATTCTTTCATCCCATTCTACTTTCACTGAATGGAAAAGAGCAGCTCGGACATTCTGCTAAACCTCTCCTTTTGTGTTTCACAGAAAAACGGAAGTCCTCATGAGTAAATGCTGACTGCTTTTAATTTTAAATAAAATGTTATTTTAGTACAACAGCTGATATCTTAATAATGTTTAATAATGAATGCATATGTAACTAACTGATAAAAAAGCTATAGCCTAAATGCACTGATTGCATTGATTGATCCAGTGCTGTGACTCCATGTCTCCATCTCCATCCTTCTCTTTGCAGGCTCTGAGCAGTCCAAACAGATCGTCTTTGCACCCGCTTCAGAACCCACATTTGTGAGCGTGCCTCAGAACAGCTTTGTGGAGCCATTTGTCTTGAACCCAGGAACCTGGACTGTGATTATTGAGGCGGAGGGCGTTCTGCTGGTAGGACCTTCTCTTAAAAGATGCTTTCTGCATTATTCCTGCATAAACACACCCTGAACACTCTCTCCGTCTCTTTCTTTCTGCAGGACTACCTAGTGCTGTTGCCCAGTGCATATTACGAGGCTCCTATCCTGCAACTTCAAGTGACTGAACCCTGTTCATACAGCAACCCACAGGATGCCAGTCAAAAGTCAGTAGAACGGGAACTTTTTGTGCGCATATATCATGTTATATGCACTGTGGCGTAATCTGAAGTAATCTGTCAAAAGTGAAGTAATCTGTCCTTCTGTGTGTTCAGCTGTCTGCAGTACATGTATCTGTCTCTGGATGAGTTCCCATCCGTCTCCAGCGATGATGCCCAGTGCAGGTCTGATAATCACCTGCCCAGACCCTGCCGCACTGAAAAGATCACTCCTCGCCATCCCAGCATGGCCATCTGCAGAGGCAATGATGTAAGCATGTTGTGAACATTTCTGAAAATCACAGGAATAACATGCACATACAAACAAAACCCAATGTGTGCGTTCAGATGAGAGTTCAGCTGCGTGGTCGTGTCCCTGTTCCCGGAGAGTATGTGTTGGTGGTCGAGTACGCCAGTGAAGATCAGTTTCCTCAAACCTTCACTGTGTCTGTTGATTCCCCGGGTGAAAGCACTCATCTAGAGGAGATAACCCTGCTCCACTGCAAATACAGGTGTGTTTGTGTGACACTGCGGCATTTGCCTTTTCTTTTGTCCTTCAGGTATTCGTACTCAGCTTGAAGGGGTCGTATTCTGCATTTTGGTTTGTTTTTGCATCAAACGAGTCATGTTTTGTTTGCATTTCCCATAGAATTAAACATGCTGTTTTTGACACCATACCTGTAAGACTTTTATATGACCTCTTTTATGATTGGCTAGGCAGTTTGCATGTAAAAATGCATGTAAAATTAGTCACTTTTAATGTAACATCACAAGTTTTAATAAACCATTGTTCTATATTCATCATTCTTTAAGAAGCAAGGAGATTGTCGTTTAATTCTTCAACTGGTCTTTTTCTTTTCTCTTCATTTTTCTCTGTATTTGCTGATTGATTTGTGTGTATGTGCCTCTGTGTGTGCGTGTGTGTAGTTTCCTGTGCCGTGCCGTGTCTGTAGATGACCAGAAGCGTGTGGCGGTCTTTAATCTCTCCACAGATGCTGATATCCAGCTTAGCACAGACAGAAGCAGTTTTTTCCTTGTGAGAGTTATAGTTTTTTCTGCTTGTATCTGTCTATTTGTGTTCACTGTAAACATGGCATTTACAAGTGTGTGTCTGATTTCCCTTCCAGCACAAAGTGTTCCTCGTCCCTCGCGCTCAGTTCACCATGGAGTACCTGAAGCCCAGCGTTCACTGCATCAGCACACATGGGCACTTCTCTCCAGACAGGTGACTGATACACACAACATGAGCCTTTTGTGTTGCATCATGCACTATTACACTCAAACACTTGTCTATTCCAGTTTTAATTGTTTGGTGTACTTACCACTTTTTCTTTTATTTCATTGTATTGTTTTTTACTGTGTACAGTTTTTCTAACTACCATTTTACCTAAAAGAAAATGATTTCACTGCCTTGCAAGCACTGAACTTATTACAGTGTTGTTTTTCAGCCATTTCTAAATTATGACATTTGACTATCCTACATATTTACAGTTAACTATTTACCTATGATCATACGACATTTCCATGATTTCTTGCTATTTTAGGTATCAAAGTGAAGTATATCCGTATGTTATTTATCACGGTAGGCTTTCTCCTATTCGTATTCATGTCTTATATTCTCTGTTGTCCAGCGGCTCCTGCATCCCGTCTCGTTTCCAGAATCCTCCTCAGTCTCTGGTCCTAAAAGAGGGACAGGCTTCTTCTGTGCTGGGTTCGATTATGGCATCAGCAGACAGACCCATGACCTCCAGACCACCAACAGCTGCTGATAACAGTGAACACATGCTTCTGGACCCTCATCAGGTACGTCAGGCCTATTACACTCTCATTGATTTCTTACTGTTTCTTCCTTTTAAAGAACCATCCAGTGCCCTGTCTTGTAGTTTGTCTCTCTCTGACTCTTAAATGCTAATACAAAAGCATGTCTTCAAGTCTTCTGATGTTCATTTGTCTGCTTGCTTTCCCAGAACGCTGTGATGTTTTCAACACATGTACATGTGCTGGGCCGTTATGTGTTCATCCTGCATTACCATCAGCCCCTGCACCCAACGTACAACGTCCAGGTCCACATCAACGGAGGACGCATATGGCAGGGTGAGCAACTAGATTAGTACAGACTCACTATTGACTTGATCACAGAGAATGCTCTTTTACTGACGGTCTCTCTTTGTAATCCAGGTCATGTCAACGCATCCTTCTGTCCTCATGGTTATGGTTGTCGTAGTGTTGTGATGTCAGAGAGCCAGATCATCCTGGATGTGACGGACTATGAGGTCATCCTGACCCTGCGTGTTCCAGAGAGAAGGACACTGTGGCTGGTGAGTGTCACTCTCATGTTTTACTAAAGGTGAAATGAATTGCTAAAAACAGCGAGACTTCTTGTTCTCTTGTGTGTTTCAGGACTATGTGCTGGTGGTGCCAGAGAGCACTTACAGCTCCAGCTTTCTGACCGAGGAGCCACTGGACAAATCCTACGACTTCATCAGCAGCTGTGGACAAAACAGCTTTCACATCAAGTATGATACTTCTACATGTGTAAACATGTAGGAATGCACAATATAAAAATACTGGGTGATAATTATATTCATGTTATGGCCTTAGTAAATACATCACAGATATTAAAATTCAGTACAATTGTCACTAAATAAATATAAAAACAAATGCACAACATTATTTACATTTTTGTTAACTTAAGTAAAACTATTAAAAATCATTTTTGGTGATTGAAAAAAGCTGAAATAAGATCAGATATATGTATTAGATGAAAAGCTAATGCTTAAATAATGAAAATTTGAAATATTTCACAGTGCATTAACTAATGTTAACAAGCACAACTTTTAATTTGAATAATGCATTAGTAAATGTTGAAATTAACATAAAGTAAGATTAATAAATGCTGAAGAAGGATTGTTCTTGTTTAGCTCATGTTAACTAAAGTAGTTAACTAACATTAAATAATGAACTGTCATTCTAAAGTGTTACCTGATTAAAACTTAAATTGAAAAAGAAAACTGAAAATGTAAAAATAAAAGCTAATTTAAAATATGAATAAATATTATAATAGTATATAAATAATCCTTAAATTATACAAGTAATACTAAAAAGCACTGCTACAAGTAAATGTATGTTTACTCTCAAAACATAACGTACAGTATGAACATTTTATTTTGTAATGTATGATATTTAATTTGAGATTTGCTAAACATCACGTTTAAGTGTTATTGAAATATTGGTGCTTTTAAAGTATTCAACTTTACGTGAGTGTTTTTAAATAATTCAATAAATTCATTAATGAAAACCTTAAATGTAAAAATGTAAATTACACACAACTAAATATGCAACAATTGCTGTTTCCATTAAATAAAAGAAGTCTCTAATACAGCTGATAATATAGTGCGGATATATTGTTCATAGACTGATATATGATTATTAACATTGGCTCTGTCCTCTCAGGCCGTCCACAGCGTCTCCGTTCTGTCGTAACTCCGCCGTGTCTCTGTCTGCGTTCTTCAATAACGGCGCTGTGCCCTGCGGCTGTCATGAGGTGGGCGCTGAGAGCGATACCTGCGAGGCTTTCGGAGGACAGTGCAAGTGTAGACCCAACGTGATTGGCCGAGACTGTTCCCAGTGTGCCACTGGACACTACGGCTTCCCCAACTGTAGACGTGAGTGTCACCAACCTCATGGTGGAACGATGGATGGATAGATGTATGGATGATTTTCTTTTCTTTTCTCTCTAGCATGTAACTGTGGCACTCGTCTGTGTGAGCCAGTGACGGGCGAGTGCATCTGTCCAGCACGGACCCTGCAGCCAGACTGTGTGACCTGTGAACCCCAGACGTTCGGCTGCCATCCTCTGCTGGGCTGTGAGATGTGTAACTGCTCCGCACCTGGAGTGGCTTCACTGGAAATTGGCTGTGACACACACAACGGCCAGTGCAGGTACAGTAAAGCAAGACACACACACACACACACACACACACACATATACTACATGCAGTGGCTCATGTGGTCGATTTTCTAAGAATCTGAACGTTTATGAATATGTGGTTTAAAATTTGCCTCAGTTTACCTCAGGAATGCCAACTTAAATAAATAAATAGGAAAAAAAAAAGAAATTATATTTTTTATGAACAAATTGAAGTCTTTTTGGTCTATCAAGGACCATTTTAAGACTATCAAAGTTTTTTTTGTGTGTGTGTGTGTGTGTGTGTGTGGCAGTTAAGATTTTTTTTTTTTCACAATTATGTCTCAAGGATATATTATATGTGATCCTGGATCATAAAAACAGGATAAAAGTCACTGGGGTATATTTGTAGCAATAGCTAAAAATACATTGTATGGGTCAAAATAATTTATTTTTCTTTTATTTCAGAAATCATTACGATATCAAGTAAATATCATGTTCCATGAAGATATTTTGTAAATTTTCTACTGTAAATATGTTAAAACATTATATTTGATTAGTTATATGCATTGCTAAGAGCTTCATTTTGACAACGTTAAAGGGCGCTTTTCTCAATATTTCGATTGTTTTTTTTTTTTCAAATAGTTGTATCTCAAACAAATATTGTCCTATCCTAATAAACTATACATCAATGCAAAGCTTTTTTATTCGTCTTCCATATGATTTATAAATGTCAATTTAGAAAAACTGACCCTTATGACTGGTTTTGTGGTCACATATGTGCCATATGTATTTCTTCATCATTAATTCTCTATCAATGTCATTCTACTTATTTTGTAATGTAATATTATAGTGTTTATTAATTTAAATACAATAAAAATTGTACATGGTCCCTTTCCAAATAAATAAATATAAACAATATATTTGAATAAGATTTATTAGCTTTATTTATGTTTTAGCTCTAATAATTTAATACGTCAACATAGCCTTTTTATGCCAAATGTATTGTTTTTACAAGTCTTATCTTAGTTTTAGTAAATAACTCTATTTAGTTAATAACCCTGTCCATTAATATCTTTAGCTTCCTTTTGTCAGATTGTCCAGGGGAGATCTTAGAGCTAAAAACCAATCCTGTACTTGATCTTTTCATTTATAGTCAGCATGGCAAACTGTTTTAACTATATGAACTAGTGAAGTAAAGATAGTGAAGTAAAATTAAAATAAGGGGAAATGTGCTTCATTTTATATATAAAAAACAGTGGTTCAATGGTAAATAGAACCATTATAATTAGTTATTCTGTTCTTTTGATTTTGAGGTGAAACATGCCATGGACAAGTTCTTGAGATTTGTGAAACTAAACATGTGTGGTGTTTGGATTAGAATGAAGTGTTTACAAATGAACTTTTTACGCCTGAGCCTAACGTTCTTCTGTGAAGCGCTGCCGGAAGGACTGATTTTATTAACCGCTGTCTCTGGCTATAACATACTGTCTGTATAAGGATTAAGTGCAGGAATTCCAGAGGTGTTTATTTTTAGGAGATTTTCTTTCAGTCCATTGGCCGATGGTTTAAAATGCACAGACAGACGGGATTTGAGCTAATGTGACTGTGAGCTGCACAATCTCTCCACCATCTGAGCACTTAGAGAGAATGTCATAGATTATAACTGTTCATGCATCATCCATGTTCATTAACTATAACCGGATAAATGGAAAATAACTATGATAGTTTGCTTGTAGTTGGAAAGAATGCTTTAGGGCAAAGCCATGAGCTTGTTTTTTGGATTGGATCCGTTAGAGTGTAATGACCATATCTTGGGTCTCAGGACATTTTCACATTTCTTTACCACATTCACTCTTTAGCATGAGAGCTTGTTGGTTTTGTCCAGATATGACAGAAGCACTGCTTCAAGCATCCCATAATTCAAGAGCATCAGCTGACACTGAAAACACATACACATACTATCTTCATGTTATATGCATCATCCTGAAGCACATAACTCCCTCCTCAGGTGCAGGAACAACATCGTTGGCCGTCAGTGTGACAGGTGTGCCCCAGGTTTCTATGGATACCCCGACTGCAGACCATGTGACTGCAGCGAGGCAGGAACTGAGAAAGATGTCTGTGACTCCATCACCGGACGCTGTTTATGCAAGGTGACTCTTTCTCTCCTTCTACACCTCTCTTATTGTGTGTGAATATGTAGGCCTATATATCATTTTCACTCAAAACATTAATGACTCTCCCTCATCATCTCTGTTATATCAATGATGTGTTGTTTCACTCAGGAAAATGTGGACGGCTCTCGCTGTGACCAGTGCAAACTGGGAACGTTTCATTTGGACCCCACTAATACTAAAGGCTGCACCAAGTGCTTCTGCTTTGGAGCCACTGACCGCTGCCACAGCTCAGACAAACGGAGGAGTGAGGTACTCGACTGCAGCTAAACACCTGTTCTTTAATGAATAAACAAATGCACCTTTATACACTGAACAAAATTATAATCGCAACACTTTTGTTTTAGCCCCCATTTTTCATGAGCTGAACTCAAATATCTAAGACTTTTTCTATGTACACAAAAGGCCTATTTCTCTCAAATATTGTTCACAAATCTGTCTAAATCTGTGTTAGTGAGCACTTCTCCTTTGCCGAGATAACTCCTTCACCTCACAGGTGTGGCATATCCAGATGCTGATTATACAGCATGATTATTGCACAGGTGTGCCTTAGGCTGGCCACAATAAAAGGCCATTCTAAAATGTGCAGTTTTATCACACAGCACAATGCCACAGATGTCGCAAGTTTTGAGGGAGCGTGCAATTGGCATGCTGACTGCAGGAATGTTCACCAGAGCTGTTGCCCATGAATTGAATGTTAATTTCTCTACCATAAGCCAAAGGCATTTCAGAGAATTTGGCAGTGCATCCAACCGGCTTCACAACCACAGACCATGTGTAACCACACCAGCACAGGACCTCCACATCCAGCATCTTCACCTCCAAGATCGTCTCAGACCAGCCACCAGGACAGCTGCTGCAACAATCAGTTTGCATAACCAAAGAATTTCTGCACAAACTATCAGAAGCCATCTCGGGGAAGCTCATCTGAAAGCTCGTCATCCTCATCGGGGTCTCGACCTGACTACAGTTCATCGTCGTAACCACTTGAGTGGGAAATGCTCACATTGGATGGTGTCTGGCACTTTGGAGAGGTGTTCTCTTCACAGATGAATCCCAGTTTTCACTGTACAGGGAAGATGAGAGACGTTGTGTGGGTGAGCGGTTTGCTGATGTAAGCATTGTGGATCGAGTGGCTCATGGTGGCAGTGGGGTTATGGTATGGGCAGGCATACAAAAACAGGTGTATTTTATTGATGGCATTTTGAATGCAAGGAGATACAGTGACGAGATCCTGAGGCCCATTGTTGTGCCATTCATCCACGAAGATCACCTCATGTTGCAGCATGATAATGCACGGCCCCATGTTGCAAGGATCTGTACACAATTCTTAGAAGCTGAAAACATCCCAGTTCTTGTATGGTCAGCATACTCACCAGACATTTCACCCATTGAGCATGTTTGGGATGCTCTGGATCGGTGTATACGACAGCGTGTTCCAGTTCCTGTCAATATCCAGCAACTCCACACAGCCATTGAAGAGGAGTGGACCAACATCCCACAGGCCACAATCAACAACCTGATCAACTCTATGTGAATGAAATGTGTTGCACTGCGTGAGGCAAATGGTGGTCACACCAGATACTGACTAGTTGGCTTAAGAAACACCTGTGCAATAATCATGCTGTCTATTCATGTCTGTCTTGATATGCCACATCTGTGAGGTGGATGGATTATCTCGGCAAAGGAGAAGTGCTCACTAACACAGATTTAGACAAATTTGTGAACAATATTTGAGAGGAACAGGCCTTTTATAGGCGTACATAGAATAAGTCTTAGATCTTTGAGTTCAGCTCATGAAAATGGAAGAAAAAACAAAAGTGTTGCGTTTACAATTTTGTTCAGTGTCCATATGCATATATATTACTGTTCAAAAGATTGGAATTGGTAAGATTTTTTAGATTAAGTAAGATTTGTGAAAGAAGTCTCTTATTTATGTAAGTTCAAAAAAGTAAAACAGTAATATTGTGAAATATTATAACAGTTCAATATATGTTTTTAAAATGTAGTTTATCCCTGTGATTCAAAGATGAATTTTCAGCATCAATACTCCAGTCTTCAGTGTCAAGTGATCCTTCAGAAATCAATATAGTATGGCGATTTTACAGCTTGAGAAACATTATTCATTAATGTTGTTGTTATTATTATTATCAATGTCGAAAACAGCTGTATATTTCTGTGGAAATTGTGAAATATTCTTTCCCAAGTAAGTTTGATGAACAGCAAGTTCAAAAGAACAGCATTTATTTGAAGTAGAAATCTTTTATAGTATTATAAAAGTCTTCACTACAACTTTTGATCAAAAAGTTGGGTTGCTTGTAGAATAAAAGCATTAATTGAAAAAAAAAAATTATTCCTGCAAACAGTGAACTTTTGTACTGGATGTCTGGATGGCTGTGAAAATTAATTCATTGTAAAAACTGCCTACCTACAGATCATGGACATGGCTGGCTGGGTCCTATTGAGAAGTGACAGACAGGAAGTTCCTGTTTCCACGTATCTCAAACAAGATCTGGTGGAGGCTGATCTGAGTGATGTACCTGATGTCTCGCAGGACCTCCACTGGCACGCTCCTCACCCTTACCTCGGCGATAAAGTGAGTCCACAACAATCTGTGATAATATTCACAAGTCATGAAGAGCAGTTCTGTGCTCTGATCGTCAACACCTAGACTTCAACCAAGCTTATGGGGGGTTACCTGGCAGTCAGACAGTAAGGGGCCAGGCAGACAGCTGAACCGAATCTCCATCAGATAGCTCACATTAATGCTATGCGTAACATGAGGGACAGACGAACAACAAACAAACCTTGTTTTGGCTGCTGCTACATGTTTTCGATGAGCGTCAGATGAAAGCAGGCTTAGTTGCTCGAGAGATCTTGTCTTAAGCTGATTTTGTGTTTTCTTTTCCATGTATCTGTGCAGGTGTCATCCTACGGAGGCTATCTGCGCTACCGCTTGCATACCCAAACGATGAGAGGTGATGCTTTTCTGATCACTGAGACCACACGGCCTGACGTTATACTCAAGGTACAGTCTCCTTCTGTCAATTTACCAAGAGTCCTAATTACAATTTACCCGAGGCCTAACCTAAAGTGTCTGTGTGCAGGGGAATCAGATGACTCTGGTGTATATTGAAAGAGAGTATTCCTCTCCTGAAGACCCTCATGAGGGGATCGTCCACCTGGTGGAGGTGAGGAACTTAGTACCAAACTCTAAAAAAGAAAAGAATGTGGTTTTCAGAATATTAGAAAAAAAAAAGAACTGTACAAAATAATGCACATATGCAAAATGCAAATGCACTGTTATAATTCAAGTGTGGTGTTTGCCACTGCAGGACAGTTTCAGGCATGCACAGACGGGGAGCTCAGTGTCCCGTGAGGAGCTGATGATGGTGTTGGTGGCGCTGGAGTCACTGCAGATCCGAGCACTGCACTCTCAGTCTGCTCAGTCTGTGTCGCTGCGTGCTGCGGTGCTGGAGGGGGCCGACAACCTGCCCTCCGGGCGCCATGCAAACAACGTCGAAATATGTCTCTGCCCAGGACACTATCTAGGAGACTCCTGTCAGGTACTGTGATTTAACAATAACAAATGATTGTTTATAATTACTTCTATCATTTAATGCCTCTTTATATTTAGAGGCCCAGCATTAAATCAGTTTGCCTGGTTAATAATAATGCTGGAATAAAGTAATAATGCTGTGAATGCTTTTTAGGAGTTTGAACATTACTGGTTTAAAACCAGGAGTTCTGACCTTGATCAAAAAAAGTATTCTTTGTTGCCTTTTTCTCTTACACTTATCACACTTTAGAAATCATCAAAAATGATATATCACTTGAAAACATAAAATCTCAAAATGTATCCTTTGAAACCCATTTAAAATTCAAATTCATTTAAATTGCATTACCATGAAAATGGTACATCAAAATCATGTTACAAAATGTTTTCAGTCATATGAAAACAGTCTATGTTCAAAAATGTGAGTGACAGTTAACAGGTTAAACAAATCAGTCAAATCAGTCACACCTTTAAAAACTTTTTTGGGGGGGGGGATTTTGTTTTGAAGTAGTATTTTATAGTATTTATTTTTTTACATTATTAGACGATATCTTAATACAAGGTTTTAGTATAATTGAAATTAAAAATGTATTTAATGTATTTTGTATATTTTAATTGTATTTTTTATAAATTTGACCCTTCACAAAGACCCGCCCCCCTTTCTCAGCTTTCAAATTTTGTAATTTTTCGGAAATTCAAACAAATACCATCCTGTGGCTCTTTAATGTGTCGTGACAGATCACTGTAGCGTGTGAAACTCTTCCTCTTTACTAGTTTATAGCATGAAATAAACATGAATGAACATCAGGTCATTCAAGGTTTCTTCTTTCAGCTGTGGAAAGACCTAAATACAAATCATTTTTTTAAGTTCAAGTCCATCGACGTCATTCTACTCTCTGATTTGTTTGCCTGACAAAATAGCAGATTCGGCGTTATGATTGGTCAGATCGCCTGTAAGTCAAACTTCCAGCAATAAATAGTAGAAAAAAACATAAAAGTAAATAAACATTAATGAAATCATAACTAGAAAAATAGACAAAAGTAGCTACTGTTAACATGCTTATGTTACATTTGATATTAAATAGTGATTAATCTAACATCTATCTCCAGAAAAAGAGGTTTTATTCTTGCAAACAATTGATTGGATGTCAAGCTGTTCCCTGTGGCAAATTGTCATTAATTACATTTGTGAAGTATAAGAGTACCAGCAGTTCACACACCATGAATTTATGTGTTTTTTGTTATTTATAACATTTTATTACCCATCCAATCAGAAATGCAGATTGATGCGAAACTAGTCATTATAAAGGAGTACTGTGCAGTTGTTCATTCCCTCATCTCCTTCACTCAGAAATGTGCTCCAGGCTACTACAGAGACACTAAAGGGCTGTTTCTGGGGAAGTGTGTCCCCTGTAACTGTAACGGTCACTCGGATGAGTGTCTGGATGGCTCTGGCATATGTGTGGTGAGTCCGTCTCACTAAGTCATATATAAATCACAGACTTAAATATGGCCAGTATATTGCTATTGCAGATTCCACTGGATATAGAAAACAAAATCCTGGATCTAATTAAGGTTTAAGATCCTGGGAAAGACTTCTAAAAGTTGAACTCCTCATATACAGAACTGCCGCCACAATACCGCTGGAAATCAATGTGAGCAGTGCCAGTGTGGCGTTCATGGGAACTTCGTTGTCGATGGCCACGCGGTGTCCTGCTCCAGCTGCCCCTGCCCGCTGCTAGTAGCTTCAAACAAGTCAGTTTGGCTGAGTCCTAATCTGTACTACTGTTTCCTGTTCGTTCCAAACCCTTTTTGCTTAGTTTTTCTTTTGTTGATTTGCTTGAAAAATCCCAGTGTATTTTTTCTTCTGGTTTCTGCTTTTACTCCCAGTAAGAGCTGATTCCAGTGCTGGATATCCCAGCATGCCTCATTGTCAAATTAAAGGATGTTGTCTGTTTGCTCTTATCAGTTTTGCCATTCGCTGTGTGGAGAAGCCCAGTCACATGCAGTGTCTATGTAGGCCTGGCTATGCTGGATCTAGGTGTGAAAGGTGAAGTTATGAAGCATCCACTTACTGTTATTTAATCAGTTTATTTTTAATCCGTAATAATTGGTGTATTTTTTTTTAATGCACTTTTATTTGTAATTTAATATTACATTAAAACAAATGATACATTGTGCATGATAAACAAATATCATTATTAAATAATTAATTACTGTCAATGCAAAAAAGGATATATATCAATGAAAAATCCTTTTTTAACTAATACAGGTGTGCACCGGGTTACTACGGAAACCCAATGGTGATTGGCAGCACATGCCAGCCGTGCAACTGCAACGGAAACTCAGACCCCAACCTGCTGTTCATCGACTGCCACCCTTTGACGGGCGAGTGTCAGAGCTGCATGCACAACTCCGCCGGGCCGCACTGTGAGATCTGCGCCCCGGGTTTCTACGGGGATGCCATCACTGCCAAGAACTGCACTCGTAAGACGACTTTTATACACAATTGGAAGAAATTCAGTTCATGCAGTCTGGACGGCATTTCCTGTATTCAAAGAGTTCTCGTGATTGTGTTATTTCCCACCTGCATTACCCAGGATGCAACTGTTCTCCTTGTGGCACTGCA
This sequence comes from Carassius gibelio, assembly GCF_023724105.1. NCBI lineage: Eukaryota > Metazoa > Chordata > Actinopteri > Cypriniformes > Cyprinidae > Carassius > Carassius gibelio. The sequence continues at coordinate 9,895,504 of NC_068393.1, forward strand.
CATTGTGACCCTCGCTCGGGACAGTGCCACTGTAAGCCTGGTGTGGTGGGAGCCCTCTGTGACCGCTGTGAGGTATGTGTCCTCATCTGTTTAGTCTTCATCTGCTCTTTAGTCTCAGAGGTTGATGGTAAAAGTGTTTTATTTGTTTGTTTAGGATTGGGCATTTGGCTTTGAATCCTGCTCTGGTTGCCGTAAGTGTGATTGTGATGCAGCAGCGGCGTTGGTTCAGCCTTGTGACCCTGTTAACGGGACGTGTGCCTGTCAGCCCGGGGTCAATGGACCCAACTGCCGCCAGTGTGCTCCAGGTTACTGGGGCTACAGCCCTGATGGCTGCAAGAGTGAGTCACACACACACATGTACACACACAGCGTGCAGGAGGGAATGTGATACATTATGAGGTGGATTTATTGATGTATTTGTGTGTGGCCTGTAGAGTGTGAGTGTAGAGGAGGCTGCTGTGACCCTCGCACAGGAGAGTGTCATTGTGCTGCAGGTTTGACGGGGAAGCAGTGTGACACGTGTCTTAATAAATACAGCATCCCTGTGCATCATGAAGCGAGTGTGCACTGTCAGCGTGAGTACTGCATCACGGGACACACTTCATCTTTACCTACTGATTCATTCATTCGCTAATTGATTCTTTTATTCATCCATTTGCTCACTCATTTGTTATCAGTTACACTACCGTTCAAACATTTGCGGTCAGATTTGTGTGTGTGTGTAAAAGAAATGAATCCTTTTATTCATATAGATGCATTAAATTGATCAAAGGTGACATTTGTAATGTTCAAAATATTTCTATTTCCAATCAATGCTGTTCTTTTGGACGTTTAATCCTAAAAAAAAAAATCCACAAAAAAATGTTCAGCAGCTCAACTGTTTTGAACACTGATAATAATATTACATTTTTGTAGAGCAGCAAATCAGCATATTAGAATGATTTCTGAAGGATCATGTGACACTGAAGACTGACGTAATGGTGCATTTTATAATATATTAAAATAGAAAACAGTTATTTTAAATTGAAGAAGTAATATTTCACAATATTGCAATATCTTTTAATCAAATAAATTGACTTGGTGAACATAAGAACATGCTCAGAAATGAAAACAATTTTGAAAAACATTTTACCAACCCCAAATTTTTGACTGGTAGTATATATACGCTCACTTAATAACTGAATGATCCATTGAGTCGATAATTAATTTACTCGCTCATTAATTCATTTATTTACTTCATCAATACAAAGGTAAAGTGAACAATATTTGTTGTGGTTTGCAGTTCATACATCAGATGATGTTGTGCATTATGTTTTTAGCCTGTGACAGCTGTGTGATAGTGCTGCTGGAGGATCTGGACAAAATAAACGAACATTATCAGTATATTGCTGATCAGCTGAGCAGCCTCAATGTCAGCTCAACCGCCTGGGCTCAACTAAACCGTCTCAACATGTCTATTCAGGACACTGCAGTGAGTCTCTCTCTCACACACACACACACACATAAACACTCTCTGACTCTGTATTAGGACTTTTAGATTGTACTATTTGCCTCACGCATAGTATTATAATTATAACTGTATGCCCCAGAATGCCATAAAAAACTACAACAGCGCTCTGGACAAGAGCAGGAACCAGGTCAATATGGTGGAGGACGAACTGCAAACCAGCGACATGGATATTAAAGAGTTAGAGGAGAAGGTATGACAACATATCATTAGATAAACCAATTCTGATTAAATATCCACTTGTTGATGTTTTCAAATGGTCAGTGTCTGAAAGGGACCATTTAACCATATTGCCTAAAAATTTTTTGTGTGTGTCTGTGTTTTAGGCCTCAGTCACACAAAAGGAAGGCAATGCTTTAGAGGACAACACTAACGCCACACACACTAGAGCACAAGACCTGCTTGGATCCATCAAAGGCATCATGGGAGATGTGCAAGGTAAGAGTACGACAAAGAAAAAAATGCTACGTCTCATTGCATTCACCCTTTATACTTTATACTTTACAGCCATGTTCAGCTGACAACATTTCTGCATCTGCTCAGACATTATACTGCTGGTGAACCGGACAGCGCAGAACAAGACCAACGTGATCGATGAAAAGGAGCTAGCTCGAAAAATAGCAGAGGTGGAGTCCATGCTCCGAGACATGCGCTTCAGGGGCTTCGACCTCCAGAGGAATCTATCAGAAAATGAGCTGGACCAGGCCAACAAGTGTGAGTGACAGGACAGAACGAGTCTAAATGTGCACCGACCTCAGCCTTTTTCATTTTATTGTATAAAAGCATGCATGGGACTTTCATTTTATAAACTATCTAAGCCTATAACCCTTTATAAATACTTAATTTTGGATTGGAAAAGGTTAGAAGCCTTTATACTCTACTGTACATAACTATAGAAGTATTTTAATGCATTAACTCTGCTTTGTAATGCACATTATAATGCATCATATGATCTCACAAACAAATATAACTACAGTTGTAATACCTTATACAAAAAGGAACAGAAATCTAGAATAAATAAAAATAGGGGAAAAAAAACAGCACTTTTGTATGGACATTTATAAGTGCTACGTGTTTTTCTGTATTTAAGATGGTAGACCTTGTCCTTCACAGCTGTTGTCTCTCTGTAGTGATAGATCGTGTGAAAAATGAGATTGCAAACCGGACTCTGAATAATGAGGCAGTGGCAGAGAACATTAGAAACAAACTGAACCAGTTCAATCAGCAGCTGATGGACCTGAGAGACGCTATGAACGAGGCCGTCAAAAACACAGCAAACGCCACAGAGGCCAACAATATCAACCAGAAACTCCTGGAGGAGCTGCAGGTATTTATACAAACACATGCACATGCACAGGATTGGAACAAAATACCAAATTTAAAGAGCCAGTAAGATGAAAATTCTAAGCTTCCTATCACTGTTTATAAGTCCTGTACAATAGGTTTAAATCCATCCAAGGTAAAAAAACATTGTCATTTTGTCAAAATATCATTTTAAAATTACCTCAATTCTCTTAGATCCCCAAACGGTTCGCGCAAAGCTGTTCAAAAGTTTCAGTTTCCTTAAACCCCACCTTTCAGTAGCATACTGTGTTCTGATTGGTCAACTGACATTGTCAGTTTGGATTGGTTGTCCCGCACACACCTTCATGGTAAACAATGCGTTAGCATCTTTTTGGGGTGAATTATGTCTTATTCCTCTCATCGCGAAGCAAACAGTAAAATAAAAAACTTGAACAGTCTCGCTGCTTTTTCTTCTGTGTGGGTGTATTCAAGCCGCGTGCTTCAGTTTGAATCTGAATAGCGCGTTCAGTGTGGGGGCGTGGTCTCATTAGATATAATGAAGGGAGACATGAAACAGACATCGCGTTGTTTTCATATGGATTACTTTATCACAGAATATCTGTTAGCAGCACTTTTTTTAGTTTTAAAGTAGACATGTCAAGCTTTCTATAGATATCTCTCTCATGTCTCTTCGTTGAGTATTCACGGAGTTACACTTCATTTTAATGACGTGTTTGTACATGACGATCAGCGCAGACAGACTGCAGACAGCACACATACTGATAAGACGCTCGGGAGAAAACAGACACATAACTTCATAATCATACTTCGCGTTGTGATTCGGAGATGCTCGTTGTTCTAAATAAAGTTGGTAATGAACCCTCTTTTATGGCCAAACGCTTTGAAAATCCCGCCTTGTACTCACCGAGATTAGAAAAGCAGTAATCAGTAAAATGTTGTGAACACAACAAAAGGGATTTGTTGTACTTTTGGTTTAATTACTTTGCACATTGTTTACACTGATGGGCAGCTACATCATACACTGTAATACAGGTCATTTTTGATTTCCCATCTGTGTGGCTCTTTAAGAGTTTGAATTAGAGTTCAATTGACAGCACATCAGAGAAAGTTAAATTGGGATTTGAGTTGGAGAGGAATTAGTTTTATTGCAATGTGAATAAGTACATTTGTTTTTCTAGAACCTAGTGAATAACCTGCTGAAGAAGCAGGAGGAGGTGGAGAACCAGCTTCAGATGGCAGAGGATGATGTGGCGCAGGTCAACGACCTCCTCTCCATGCTCCAGGACTCCAAAGAGGTACATATACACAGGAGCAGTATGCTTGTGTATGCACAATCAAATCAAACATTTCTGTGTACTATAAATGAGCCTCACTGAGCACATACGTGTACTCATGCGTGCTGTTTCTGGATGATGTGTGCTCTCTGTCAGGACTATGAGCGTCTGGCTGCTCAGTTGGATGGAGCGAGGAAGCCTCTAGCCGAGAAGGTGCATGGATTCGCTCTCCTGGTGGAGGCTGCAGAGAAACACGCTCAAATGCTGGACCAGCTCGCCAATAATCTTTCCAGGTGTCTGACTGTTTTGTAGTGCTCAACATAAAATGGCTTTGCAAGATAGCAGGGCGTTTGATGGCCAATCTATTCCAGTGTACATAATTAAAGGCCAGGGATCCACAAAATTGTTGAATTAAATAAATATTTTATGTAATTATTGTACACAACAAAATCCAATTAGCAAAGCAATTTTATTTATATAACATTTCATATCCAATGATAATATAATATGATAAATGTATCTTTATACGTAATATCGTGGCCTTGTGTTTGTTGTTGTGCAGTTTAATATCTGGCACCAATCAAGACGGTTTCATACAGCGTGCTCTGAACGCATCTCGCGCACACACTGACATTATAAACCGCATTCTGGAAGCTGAGACTGCTGCTAAGAAAGCTAATGAATCAGCTACTGAGGCTTTGGAGGTACAGTCACCCACACACTCCCTCATCTGTGCATGCATCTTTATTGCTCTTCAGACATGAGTAAGTGGCAAAAACTTTCTTTATATGATCTAGAACATAAAGGACACAGATCTGCCCCTGAAATCTGCTGAACTGAAGAATCGGAGCATCGAGCTTCTGAAGGAAGCAGAGGAGCTGAATAACAGCAGTCAAAGTAAGGAAAGCAAACGAATGCTTCTTTCAAGGTACATCTTTGTTGGTTTGAGCCTCGGCCGATCTAATGCAGGCCATCACTGTATCTCTGTCAGGTCTAAAGCCACGCTTGGACTCCATACAGAAAAGTTTGCAGGATGCTGAAATGAAGAAAGAGAAAACGCTCCAAGACCTGAGGAACATTCAGAATAGCCTCAACATCAGCCGAGGTCAGAGCTCAGAGTCCTCGGTCTTCATTGTGTTCATTGTGGCCTAACTAATAGCAAGCTTACTTGTAAATAAATACACAGGCGTTTAAAATTTTGAGGTTGGTAAGATTGTTTTATGTTTTTGAAAGAAGAATCTTATGCTCATCATTTGATCAGTAAAACTGTATACATTTTTCTGTTTTCTATTTTAATGTTTTAAACTAATTTAGTCAAAGCTGAATTTCCAGCATCATTGCTCCAGTCTTCAGTCACATGATCCTTCAGAAATCATTCTGATATGCTGATTTGCTGCTCAAGAAACATTTCTTATTAATATTCATGTTTAAAACAATTGCACTGCTAAACATTTTTGTAGAAATAAGATCCTTTTTGATGAATAGAAAGTACAAAATAACATTTACTTGAAATAGAAGTCTTTTAAAACCTTATAAATATACTTTTGATCAATTTAATGCATGATGGCTGAATGAAAGTAATCAACTTAAATAAAAAACACTGCCTGCAAACTTTTAAACGCTTTTGCATATATTCGAGTCTGTCAAGCTTAACTGAATCGAAACCATGACCGAAACATTGTCGTTGAAATGATGCAGAAGACATAGCAGAAGACATCGCAGCAGCTAAGAGCGCGGTGGAGCAGGCTAACAACACGGTGGCTAATGCTAGCAACACGCTGGCTCCGATTCAGAAGCAGCTGGAGGAATGGCAGAAGCAGTACGGAGACTCAAACGCCACCAGCGATGATCTCAACAGAGCTCTCAATGATGCCAATTCGTCAGGTGCGTGTGATGGAGCTCTCCTGAGAGAGCATGAGTGATCTTGCTTTCACATCATCTCCAAAGTGTTTGTGTGTTCCTGCAGTGACGGCGCTGAGCGACACTCTTCCTCGGCTGATAGAGAAGTTAGATCAACTACATAACACCTCATTTCAGCCGTCCAACATCTCCGACAGCATCCAGAGAATCCGCCGGCTCATTGAACTGACTCGCAATGCTTCCAAGAAGGTACAGCTCTTCAGACCTCAGAAAGTTTTCCAGATACTAGATTTCCCGGATTGCAGCGGTGCTACAGGCAATGACTCAACTTTCTGTTCTTCAGGTGAGAGTGTCAATGATGTTTAATGGTGAATCCGGAGTACAAGTGAGGACGCCCAGTGATGTTGCCGACCTGGCAGCCTATACATCACTGCACATGTACATCAAGCTTCCGGATGCCACGCGTAAAAAACGCCAAGCTACTACCAAACCCCAGTTTGTTTTCTACCTCGGAAATAGTAACGTAAGCCAACTTCCTCAGCTTATACCTTTTGTGCTTTATGCATGTGTTACTATGTGCATGACTAATTATATATGTGAGAATATAAACACATGTGTCTGTGCTGAATGTGTACTGTAGACCAGTAAAGACTATATGGCAATGATGCTGGAAGGATCAAAGCTGCGCTGGTACTTTAATTTGGGAGGAAAACCAGCGGATGTGCTAATGGATGAGGACGTGAATAAGGTTTTCTTCAACAAAGTTGTCCTGGAGAGGTGGGAAAACGTGCTCATCGTTATTACTGTCACATATCTGTTGAGCTTTGACTTCACTGATATTATTTTCCAGCTGTATTTACTCTACTTCTACTGTATTTGAGTGCAGGACTCTGCAGTATGGTCAGATAGAAATGTACATCGATTCCGATGAAACAAGTAGGATAAAAAAAAAAATGGAGGCAAAAGGAGAAAAAGGCCTGCTCAACTTACAAGCCAAAGAGACTGTGTTTTATGTTGGAGCTTATCCCACCAATTTCACTGTGAGTAACACAAAACCCCTGTGTATGGAGCAGAATATCTTAAACACTTAGTAGTGGACACTTTTGAGCCAATGAGCAAACCACCTGAGCAAGTCTTGAATTAATCTGCTAGGATGAATTAAATAGATCAAAAGTGACAGTAAAGATGTTTTTATAAGTTAGAAACCATTTCAATTTTAAATAAATCCCTTTATTTCATTAATGAATCCTGAAAAACATACCAAAGTTTCCACAAAACTATGAAGCAACGCAACTGTTTTCTGCATTGATAATAATAAATGTTTCTTGAGCAGCAAATCAGCATATTAGAATGATTTATTAAGGATCATAGGACACTGATGACTGGAGTAATTATGCTGAAAATCAGCTTTGCATCACAAGAATAAATTACATTTTAAAATATATTCAGATAGAAGATAGCCATTTTAAATTAAAATAATATTTCAGAAAATTACAGTTTTTGTTGTATTTATGAAGAATTAAATACAACATTAGTGACCATAAGACACTTAAAATAAGAGATTTATTTTAGCTTATTGCCTTTGGTAAACATTGGCTATTTAATGCTTTTTACGTTTATATTACCTTTGCTATCACCTCTTAGTCATATTTTTGTCATATCTTTGATTTGTTTCAAAGCAGCTTCACCGTAATTAATAGAAAAGTGATGTTGCAAAATTTTTCACTGAAGACAATATTGTGGTTATTCAGCACAAGTCAGATCAGTGTTTTAATTCAGTTCAATAGCATTGTCAGTGTTGCAAAGTTAGTCAATTATGAAACACATTTGATTCAATTAAAGCAGGTTTGCAGTAGTAAACAGTGTCATTATCATCCGATGGGGTCATTGCAGTCATATCAATAATATTACTCAGTTTTAATAGTTTTTTAAACCCAAATTAGCAAGCCAAAGGTGACCAGAACTGAACTGGTATAGGGTTTTAAAATTGGCCATTTATTGATAATGATTTATTGATATTGATTTTTGTCATCCTTAATTTTAACATTGGTGGATTTTCCGAAACATTTCACAAGTTCTCTCTCTTTCTCTCAAACGCACAGCTTCCAGTGGATCTGAACATTGCGTCTCCTGACTTCTTCAAGGGCTGCCTGGAGTTATTAAGTCTAAATCAAGAAATAATCAGCCTCTATAACTTCGAGCAAACCTTCCAAACGAACACCACAGCTGACCGCCCTTGTGCACGGTCAGAGGGGTTTCATTGATTATTCATTCAATCATATAATCTGCGTTAACCTCTTTGCGAGAGTGCATTCCTTGTAAAATCGTTTCACGTGTTTTAACAGAAAGAAGCTGGCCAATACGCCCACGTGGGGAATTGACGGAGAGTATTTTGATGGTTCAGGCTATGTTGAGGTTTTGTTCGATACTCTGAAGGACAACAATAAGCTTGAGCAGTCTATCAAACTCATCTCACAAAACGGCATTCTCCTGTTGTTACAAAGACAGGTGAGACATGGACTGCAGCTTAGGATCTGTGATCGTTTGATGCAGGTTATAGGTGTTAATGTCATTCTTTTCCCTTCTCAGGATAAGTTTGTGTGCTTAGCTGTGCAAGACGGTCTTCTTAAAGTCCTATATAACCTTGATGGAAACTTAACTTTCCTAGGACAAGAAGAGAAAATCAGTAATGGAGATGTGAAATCTGTAAGTAAAACCCTCTTTATTCCAGTCATTTTTTTTCCTTATCTGCTCATCTCTTTAAGTTAGTTAATTTGTTTTAATGTTTTCTGTTTGTTGTTTGCAGTTGGATATTGTCTTTCAGCTTCGTAAAAATGAAATGCTAGTGAGACTAGATCGCAAAACGATGTACATCCTTACCAGCAGCGAGCTCAACTTCACAGGAAGATATTTCCTGGGTGGAGTGCCAGAGGATCAGATGCCCGAGAGGTGACCATGCAGATATTTAGATGCACCTGGACACAGGGCTGGTGATCTGAGGTGGAATTAACTATGTGTACATGTCATTGCAGTTTAAAGAGCATGTTTCCTAAACGCGGCTCCATAAAGGGCTGCTTCAGGACTGTAAAGGCCATGGGAAGCTTTGTTGAAATAAAGAACATGAAGAGTGAAGGGATCAGTTCTGGATGTTCAGATGACCTGCTGGTGAGCGTCATCATACTTGTTTCTTTAGGTTGGGTATATTGAAATCTGCTAATGATTCTGGAACATATGTGTGCGATGAGGGAATATACTTGCATTTGCTTAGTTAACTGTGAAAAAAAGAGTCCTCCAGAGTCAAGGTGTGAAGTCATGAATCCTGCTATGGTAAAGGCCCTGATGTACTTCAAGAAAATTCTTCAAAGTGGATCTATTTTCTAAATGCATGTTATTGATCTTATTGTGAATAATTCATCCATTTGTGTTTATTATTTTTTAATTACATATTTTCTCCAGTTATTTAGTCCACTTAAACCCTTTCCTTCATTCGATAAACCATTGAAATGGAGATGTGCATCACAACATACAAGAAATTAACTTTTAGAACAGAGTTGCATAATGTCTTTTTTAATGCAATCTGGCCAGTATGAAAGTTGCTTTGAAAACGGCCAAGCTTTAACTTAGGAAAGTACACTTTGTTTAACTGCCGTTAGTCCCAAGATGATGATTTGTTTTATATATGAACAAGCTATATAAGTCATAAGGCGCTATGAGAACAGAGTTATGAAAATAATAATAAAACCACAAAATCTGTAAATTCCTTATGATTCCCAACCATAGTGATTTCCACCATATCTGATTTCTCATGTGTTTTTATTCGTGTTTGCGTTGTGTGTCAGTTTACACGCAAGGTTCGTTTCACTGGTGAAGGTTACCTGGGCTTGAAAATAGACACGAACAAAGTAGTGGAATATCCAGACAACTTCTACGCTGGAATCGGCTTCAGGACAGATCAGCAAAACGGGCTCATGTTTTACCGGCAAGGCCAGGTGCAAATTAAACAACAAACAGACTCTATTTTAACTGATGTGTTTTAGTGATTTCTACTGAAGACACTTGCAGCCATTGTCAAAGTCTGTGTTTGTGTCCGTCCCCTCAGAGTGATGTGTGTCAGGTGGTCTTGAAGAATGGCCATGTAGTCGTCCGTGCTGGCAATAATGAAGTCAGTTCTCAGAAGACGTACAACGATGACAACAGTCACTATGTTGCATTTTACCGCACCACAGATGGGTATGCCACTATATATTTGTTATAGATGTACAATAGTGTACATGCTTGTGACCATTTCTGCCTTTGTTTAGGTTACAGGTTTATATAGATGATGTTTTTGAGAATCGAACTGTCAGCACGGGCAACTTCAGCGTGGTGCTACAGTCTAACATTACTTATTTGGGCGGCATACCCGTGTCAGACGACCCCACCAAGCTCACCGGCTGCCTCAGTAACTTCTTCATAAAGAGGTGTGTGATGCAGAGAGCGAGCAATGAAGAGGGTGTTAGAAATAGATTAATGGAGGAAATGCTAAGAAAGGGTCAATTCAGTCTTATACCTGAATGTGTAAGCTTTATGAAAAGTTACAGTTAGATCAGCTCTTATAATTTCTACATTGTGTTCTTAGAATTAATGAACCCCAGACTGTTGAAGATTTGACAAAACCACAAGAGGGACGCAAATACACATTTGTTTGCCCCTCCTCTTCAGTCCCATTGGAAATACTGGACTCACCACAGAGAAAGAATCGAAAGGTACTATTTAAAAAAAATGTAGAAGTATTTTATTTTATTTTATTTTTTTCTTAAATAAAATACATTAACAAACTAGAAATTACAATTATTTTAACAACAGCACATAAATATTTCATTTATTTTGAATATTATTTGGTTTTAATATAATATTCTTTTGTAGTATGAAATAATTTTCCAATAATGCATAAAGAGTTTCTTTTTAATATTATATAATTTTCTTAATAACGAATAATATCATTATTTGAATGCAATTTGTGTCGTTTGTGAATGTACAGAATAAGCCTCATGGACGCTCAAGAGGTCGAATGGCACGTGACTCTTGTCAGGGTGAGATGTCCGTCCAGGATGTTGACGCTCATCACTTCAGTGGCTCCTCCCACAGCTATCTGAGATTTGATTTGCTGCCTCAAGCATTCAGCAAGGCGTGAGTATTTAAAAACACACACACACAAAAATACACAGCGGTTCGTTGAAGAGCTTCCTGCCTTCTTCCTTCCAGCTCCTGCGTTCCCCTGAGCGCTTCAGCTCCTCTTAAAGATCTTTTTCTAAAAGAGTATATGGGTTTGTTTGCGTCTTTTTAAAGATGTCATACCGCCTATGTGTTTCTGGGTGTGGTTGATATATGACTCCTCGAGACGGCCACGATCGCTGTGTCAAGTGTCTGGGCTTTCATCATGATGAGACTGCGTTCGTGGATGGTTAATGTTCTCATAGCACCTGGAGCTTCTGGATGAGGTTGCTGGGCCCTCTCACCAGGTTCCCAGCATCTCATTCGGGGCTCCTGAGGATGTCTGTATGTCGATCATCACATCACAAGGTGGGCTTGAGTCCTCGGGAGATAAGGATTCAGCTGCGTTGCCTCCCTCTGGAGCGCCAATGTTGCCCGAGTCTGAACCCAAGATGACAGCTATGCTTTCCCGGGCAACTGAAAGCATTTGGCTTGAGTGGAATCCTCCACCCTGTCCCGAACACTCAAGGCTGGACGATCAGTTCATGGACGTTGCACACGCTGATCACCAGCATCCTCTCTTCCGGTTCCTCTCTTCCCGGAGGTGCATCAGGAAGTGTCCAGTTTGTGGAAGGCACCTTTAACTGCCCGGAACCGTTCTGGTGCTATTGGCCGCAGCAAGGAGATGGCCGCAGAAGAGTGGTGTAGCCTGTCTCTGCCCCCAAACCTGCCAAGCGTCAGGCCGTGCAGCGTTCCTGAGACAGGCGACCCGGAGATGGGGAAGTCAGTTCTTCAGGAGATGGTAGCAAGACCACTCCTTCCGCCAGAGGAGGCTGGGGGAGAAACTTTTGTTCTCGTTCTCTTTTTGTTCTGCCCCTGGCCCCACTGGATTTATTTCAGAGCCTCCTGGGGTATATGGCATCCACAGCAGCGGTCATACCGCTTGGGTTGCTTCATATGAGACTGCTTCAGCACTGGCTTCAAGGCCCAGTCCTGAGGTGGGCATGCTCCAGGTGACCATCACATTGGCCTAGGGCTGCAACAAATTATTATTTTGTTAATCTAATAATTTAACAATTATTAGAATGTTTAATCAACTAATTAATGCACACTATTAATCATTAATTAAGCATTAGTAAACAGATAATACATAATTTATAAAGCATTAATAGACAGTAATAATCAGCTTATAAATACAGATATAAATGCTTTATTCTTGATTTAAAAGCATATCTATAATGTGTAATTTCATACTTTATTTATGATCCATTTATCATTTCTCAATGAAGTATAGCATTATTTACAAACCAGTTATTTAGGAGTTGCCAGTGATTCATAAGATCACAAGAAATGTAGTAAATTCAGGTAGTTATAAAGCATTTAGTAGTGGTCAGTTAACTATTTATGTGAGCTCATCTAAAGTGAGGACTAGTTATGCCTTGTAAAGCATTTATAAAGGATATTTAAATGCTCAGTTATCTTCTAAACAGAAACAAACACAACACAGTGATACAGAACATAGAAATTTTAACAGCCTTTAAATCTCATTTGTAAAAGCTTTACAAGGCATAAATAGTCCTCACTTTAGATGAGCTCACAAAAATAGTTAACTAACAACTACATGAATTTAACCTGAATTACAGTAGAAATACATGTTAATAAACCATTTATTAACACTATAAGTAACTATTAATATATGTCTAAATAAAAAGATGTATGAATGCACATTTTAATAGTTTATTAATCATTTACTTACAATTTCTAAGTGATCTTATGAACCACTGACAACTCCTTAATAACTGGTGTGTACATAATGCTATACTTAATTTAGAAATGATAAATTGATCATTAATAATGTATGAAAAAACAATTATTAAATACATTATAGATATGCTTTTAAATCAGGTTTTAAAGCATTTATATCTTTATTTATAAACTGCTTATAAATGTCTATTAATGCTTTATAAATGATGAATTAACTGTTTCCTAATGCTTAACTAATGATTAATAGCATGCAGTTATTATAAAGTGTTACCAATATTGGTAGACAATTTTTTTTTTGTCGACATTGTCAATAATGTTGACTAATCATTTCAGCCCTACTCTGGCCTGCTGCCGATCCTTTACCCCATGGTTGGATCTCTAATTTTTATAGGCTGGTGTTCCCCTAGAACGGGTGTCCAGGAATGTTGTCTCCAGATGCCTCTTCCTCAGGCTGGGGTGCCATGTGCAATGGACATGCTGTGTCAGGCTTCTGGACAGGACCCCAACTTCAGTGGTATGTCAATGGCCTCAAGTTGCTAGAAGTATGGCTTGCTCTGCACCGATTCAGGGCCCTGCTGAGGGACAAGCACGTTTTGGTCCATATGGTCAACAATGCGACTGTAGCATACATCAACCATCAGGGTGTTGCATGTTGCCTCTCGAGAGAATTCCCACTGCCAGTTATTTTATTCCCTGACTGAGGGCATCCTTGGCACAGATCCTCTTGCACACAGCTGGCAGCTGGACCTGTGCCAAGATAGGTTTCCCCCAGAGAGCCTTCTTGCACAGATGTTGTGTAAGATCAGGGAGGACAAGAGCATGTCCTTATGGTTACAACTGGACCTGGTTCTGCAGACTTGTACGCCTTGCGACAGACCCTCCCTGGCAAATCTCTTTGAGGAAGGAGCTCAGAGATGGGGCACCCTCTGGCACACACGTCCGAACATTTGGAACCTACATCAGTGGGTTCTGGACGGGTCACATAAGGTTTAGGTACCTTGCCACATCAGGTGGTAGCTACCATCACTTTGACTAGGGCCTTGTCTACAAGACACGCATATGCTCTTCATCACTTGGTATTCTTTATGTCATGAAGACCCCTGGAAATGCCCAATCGTGTCAGTGCTTTCCTTTCTTCAGAAGGGTTGGAATGAAGGCTGTCTTATTCCACCCTGAAGGTCTGTGTGGTTGCTATTGCAGCTCACCATGATCCTGTTGATGGTAAGTCTCTTGGGAAACATGACCTGGTCATCAGGTTCCTGAGAGGGGCGATGAGGCTCAATCCACCTCCCCCTTAACAAGTTTACACTTACATTTACATTTATTCATTTAGCTGACGCTTTTATCCAAAGCGACTTACAATTGCTATATATGTCAGAGGTCGCACACCTCTGGAGCAACTAGAGGTTAAGTGTCTTGCTCAGGGACACATTGGTGTCAACCAGTGGATTCGAACCCATGTCCCTCCGACATCACCACCCCAAGTTGCCTCTTGGTATCTCACAGTTGTGTTGTCCACACTGCAGAGAGCTCCGTTCGAACCCTTGCTTTTAGTGCAGCTGAAATTCTCATAATATATTAAATATTAAATTTCTGTACTTTGTTGTTTTGAAAAAAATAAAACGCAAAAAATTTATTCAGTAGTTTTAAATGCTTCAACTGAAATTAGGCATCACAACATTACATTGTACATTATGAATTTTTATTTTTATTTTGAGATTACATTTAAGTGTTCTTAAATTAAATTAAAGTGAGTGCTAGATGACAGCAAAGTATAATCTAAATATAAAAAATGGGAAATTAGTATGAAAAACATCATAATATATGCAGCACTGACCAAAAAAATAAATTATTTACCAATAAATTGCTAAATGACATGCCTGTGTTAAACTATCTGCAGGCCACACATCTCTGTGGATGTGCGTGTGCACTCCTCGAGTGGACTGATTTTCCATGTGGCAGGAGGGAAGGACCAGAGTATCATGACACTCTCTATGCTTGATGGAAATCTTATGCTAATAGTCAACAGCGGAAAGAGGAAGACCAGCATACGCAGCAAAAAGAAATACAACGATGGCCTGTGGCACACGGTTAGTATGTGGGACAGACATGTTTTAGACAAATTGTGATTTTATTTTCCCCTATATCTCTAATTTTCACAATGAAATGATGCAGGTGTTTGTGAAAGTGGAGGATGACCAGGCTTATCTAACAGTGGACGGCATCAACCCTCAGGAGAAGACGGTGAAGGGCGGATGGAAGAGTGTGTTTGGTGCGCCGCTCTATATTGGTGGACTTCCCTCAGACCACAGCGCAGCTATGGTAAAAACTGTCTTACACACCACACCATGCTCAAAACCAGTCAACTGCCATGGTGTCACTGCTTGTTTTGTTTTTTTTTGCTTGTTTTGTTTTTATTGAAGTGCTGTTCTCAGACCACGTTTTATTTTATTTTAATTAAAAATATATATTTTATTTTAAAAACAAACACACACATTTATTTTAATATTATATATTTAATTTTTATAAGATTTTATATGATATATAATTATATATTTGAATAGGATTTTGATGTTGGCATCAAAAATGGTTGGTGGAAAAAAAAAAATTACATTGAATAATTAGATTAACTATTTCATTGCTATTTCTATTTTATTTGAAATACGGGTCTTGATCCATCACGTTTTATTTGACAAACTTTTATAAAATTGTATTAAATAATGCAAAGCCTACAAGAGATTCGATTCACAATTAATTCTGATGTCAGTATGTTGCTAATCTAGTAATGCGATGCTCTAATAAGTACACACAGCGATTTTAGATAACGGTCTCTTTTTTTAATTACCTTGAACTATTTTTACTGCCGTATTTTTTATATTAAATGAAATACACAAAGGTTGTTTTATGTTATCGTAAAAAACAAAAGTTACCACATTGTTTTAGTACGAACATAAATATGTTTATTTTATTGTGAATATTATATTGTTTAATATTGTATTATTTTGTTAATATTTAATCATAAGAACGTAATAAAAACATTTTGAATATTGTTTTAATATAATATTGTTTTGCTAGTATGAAATCATATTTCTGTACAGATCTGAACAGAGATGCACCTTTGTAATGTGATGAGACTTTTCTTTCTATCCATTTCTCTCTTTCAGGATGGTTTCGTTGGCTGTGTGCGGGATCTGAAGCTGAACGAGGTGCCGTCACAGAGCCCCTCTCACAGTGTGGGAGTGACACCCTGTTACCAGCAGCCCCTCCAGCCCGGGGTTTACTTCTCCAGCCAGGGAGGATATCTGACCATCGGTGAGCAATCAGTCAAACCATCAGATCAGACACACTTCAGATTTCATTCACAAAGATGGTGGAAAATACACCTTGTTTATCGCACCTCTCTCTCATGTTAGACGAATCGCTGGTGTTAGACCAGGACCTCGAGATCCAATTGGAGGTCCGTCTGGTTTCAGACTCTGGGCTCCTGCTGCACACTGGAGCCAATAAAACTCAACATCTGAGTCTCTACCTAAACCAGGGCCAGGTGACACACATGCACTCACACATATACATGAAATAAGTTCCCCGTAACTCTTACGAGGTTCAATCATTTTCAAAGGAGAGTTCAGAGAATATCAACATATTTCTTTTAGGTTTGGTGCTGCTCCCTGAAGGTCAGTGGGACGAGTCCGTACAGCAGTTTGAAGTGTCTGTTTGTTCTGCGCAGGTGACTGTGTTGGTGACCAGCAGCAGTGGAGAGTTTTCAGTCAGTCTCACACCAGAAGAGTCTCTCTGTGACGGAGGTTGGCACACTATTGCAAGTGAGTCTTGAAAAACATGAACACTTGTGGTCTGTTTGAAAAAATGCATGTTACTTGGGGTCAGAATTTATAAAATGGGGTTGTTTGTATTTATTTTATTTGGAAACCAAAGGCATTTAGAACTTAAGGTTAGTTATATTTCTCCAATGGTGGACGAAGTACATAAATCTAGTACTTTAGTAAAAGTGCTCATATTAAATTGTACTTGTGTAAAAGTACGTTATTTTTTAGCGTGCTTCAGTGTTAAAAGTAAAAAGTACTGATCGATGAACTGTTTATTATTATTACTAGACTTCTAAAATACTAGATATGTCTCAATTCAAGTTACTGATAATTCAAGTGTTCAAACAAGTGAAATAATATTCCAGATAGTATTTTAGAAATAAGGGGGAAACAAATTGTGGCAACAAACAGTATAAAAATACTTGGACACAGGTCAGATGTGGTTAGTTCACCCAGTTACTCAAACTCATGTTGTTTCAACCCTGCGCGAATATCTTTCTACTGTTCAACAACATTATTCTGAAAAAAATTTTAGTTGTGAAGAAGAACAACGTCATCCAGCTACATGTGGATGCGGCGACTGAACATGGAGTGGGTCCCAAACAGAGCCGATCGAACGGGGACGAGGAGAACGTTTATCTGGGCGGCGTGCCAGGTATGACATCTGAACACTACCAAAGCAACGTTTACAATTCCTGACAGAGAACATGCAGCTGGCAAATCAAGAATGAGCATTTTTAAAACAACAAAGAATAAATCCCGCACACTGTCCACAATTGCAAATGTATTGAAATGTGAACGACTGAGGAATGATGATCAGTGTTGACATAAGCCTGCTGTCCTCTGGTGTGCAGATTCTGTAGCGGTGCCAGGTCTCCCACCCACTGTCCTCTCTTTCCACGGATGTGTGAGGGAAACCGTCCTGAACCACAGGCCTGTCATGCTGTCCAAACCTGTGTCAGTGTCTGGATCTGTGGGGACTCAGGGCTGCCCTGCACTATAGACCACACTCACACTATCAAATCAGCAGGTGGTGGGTTTGCTTAGCATTTAAACTAAACCAGTATTTAGCTTCACTTTCATGACATCTGTTAATGTAACTTTATTAAAAAGCACTGCAAGTGATGAGACACTACTGGTAACCTAATGTTGAGAACTGCAGGGACCAGAGGAATACAGGGATGGATTGGCACTGGGTTCATATAGTTTTAGCTTTAATTAATACATTTCATTGATACGATCATGATCAAATGGGTTTTATGGGTGTATTTAGTTGTATTAAAACACTGGAGGGCAATTAAATGTGAATTTCCTTGTGCCATAGTGATTCATTGTGTATTATATAAAATCACTCGAGATGAAAATATTTTTGTCACTTTTTATATTTTGTCAGATATCCTCAGCTGTATTTTTATTTGGCAATAAACATTTATTTTATGTTGCATGGCACAAGATGGAATTACAGAGTTGAATGTTTAATAGTGTAGCTTTGGACATAGAAAACACATCTGTGAATCAATGAGTGAGTACAAGCAGACGACCCAGACGAACACGAGACACACTTCAGAGAGATGATTGTGTTCAGAAGGTTGTTCTAATCCAAGCTCATGTCCTCGTCGTCATCTTTCTTGTCTTTGGGATCGCCGTCATCTGTCTTGCCATCACTGCCCTCCATGGCCTTAGCAAACGCCTCCACATCTAAACACCACGACAGAGCAAATGAGTGCTTGTGGGTACAGAACTAGTTATACTTGAAATAGTTAATACAAGTGATGAAAACTTCAACTTAAGAAATGCATATAAATTTGAATTCAGATGGTATGTTGATTGATGGCCGTGCTGCACATCTCACCTCCTTTATTAGCTGCGTCCACTGCTTCAGAGGGGAGACCAAACTGATTCATGAGAGGACCGAGCTGACCCGAGGCCAGAGCACTGCTGAACATACTCATCGCCTGCACAGACACAGACGCACGGCCTGTTTACATCAAAGCAGGCTCTCAACAAGCCCAAGGCAAATATTTAAGGCGATAACAATGAGGACTGGAACCATACATTTTAATATTAACTTTGGTGAATCCCATTAGATTAAGTTTGAAGCACAACATAATCATACCCAGAATTTGAACACAATATGGTTATCATCAATAACACTATACTGGGACAGCCCTTCATCTCAGTGCATTACGAGCATGAGTGTGACCTGCTGAAACTGTGGAGAGGTCAGTGTGTTCTGGATCTCTTCGGCGCTCTGCGGGAGCGACTCTCCTGACGGCAGGTACGGCAGCAGTCTCTGCTGCACCTCAGGGTTAGCCAGAATAGGAGCCATGACATCAGGGGTCAACACACTCGCCAAGTCCACTGCAGAAGAGCAATGGACAACATATTAGAGGATGAGAAAAGTGGGTGAAAATCAAATAAAAGGGACATCAGTTATCAGAGTCTCACCTCCTGGCCCCTCTGCGGCCATGGCAGGCACATTCATGGTGGCCAGGATGCTCTGGAGGTCACTCAGCTGGATGGGCTGCGTGCTGGAGGGGGGTCCCGCAGGCACAGAGGGAGTCTGGGCAGCAGGGGTGGTGGGGGTCACTGTGGGCGAGCCGGTGGAGGTGGCAGCAGGAGTCACAGGTGTGGTGGGTGCCTGGGTGGAGCTGAGCCGGGCGGCCGATCCAGAGGAGGGAGTGGCTGCTGCTGATGGGCTCCGAGAGCTGTGCGTGCAGGAGAGGGATTATAAATTAAATCAAGATGTGTGAAAACAACATAAAAAGACGAAGCATGGAGAAATTAAAAGACTTGCCTCGAGGTTGAGCTGCTGGTAGCAGCACCTCCGCTGCCCAACAGACCGGCCAGACCTGGACCAGCCAGAGCGCCTGAAAAAATACATTAAAATTAAACCGTACATACGTGTGTATTATATATATATATATATATATATATATATATATATATATATATATATATATATATATATATATATATATAAATAACTAATACTAAAACTCACCAAGTCCTCCCAGTCCTGTTGGTCCAATCAGCTGCATGAGTTGGTTGTGACTCATATTACCCAGGAGGCTTTGCAGACCACCTTCTCCTTAAAGAAATGTGCATAAAAACAGGATGATGGAAACATAACTAGTAAACGCATTCAGCATTCTGAGCAGATTCTGATCAGCCTGCACACATTTGATTGGCTATGATGCGCAACATTTCACAAACTAACTGGATATGTAAGAATAAAAAAAGATTGTGGACACAAAACATGTATGAATGTATAAAAGCTCTCAAGTGGTCAAAACTGCACATGTGGGTCTTGGGTCAGGCCCAAAGGGAGACGCATGTTTCACTCACCACCAAGAGCAGAGAGTTCGTGGCCTCCTCCTCCTCCGCTGCCCAGGGCGCCTGGGATGGGCGGGTTGTTGATGTACTCATTGACTTTGCGACAGTACTCCTCATCTTTATCTGTTTTCGGCTCCTTTAGAGAGATGGAGCAGCGAGCACAAATAAGACTCCAGCTGATCAGGTCTCACAATCAGGCGTGCATCATTTCATTATATTCTGACAAAGCAAAGCAAAATCGCTGCAATCTTTTACTCACCTGCATCCAAAAGAAGAGCCTTTTAGAGCCGGCCTTGAACTTCAGCACATACACGCGTCCTGTAGTGCACTGGTTCACCCGCTTGAACTCACAGTCATCCGGGAATATTATCAGATCCTAAAACACAAAATCAACAATCAAGACTTCAATATATCCACATAAACCATCCTCAGTTGCGTGCTAACAGTAAAAAGTCCTCACATCCTCCACATTTCCAGAGGTCCTGTCCTTCCAGCAGAAGTGGATGAGCGAGTCGTCTGTCTGCTGGACGTAGACCATGCCTTTGCGCTTGTCCGGGGTCACTGTGCTGCCCTTCAGGGTCATCTTACCGGCCCTGAACTCCACCAGATATTTACTGGACGAGCTGCGGGAGCCAGACACCAGACTGGGGAACAGAGCTCCAGACGACATCCTCACTGCTGGACAGACCACACAAACAGAGAAAACACACAACATCATCTCAAGAGATCTCTGAATTCATATAAAACAGGTTTATCAAAGAGCTCAGTGCTCATCTTTACCACACAGCTGAAAAACAACATGAAGCTTAAAGATGTGAGTTACAGTTACTCAGCAAGATTTAACAGCACTCCAGCTGGCTTCAGAAGACACCAACTGGCTTGTATTTGTACAAATATACGTTTACATATTATCTTCAGCTATAGTATAGTACTACAATTACCACAGATTCACCGCCAGGTTGAAAATGTAACCTTATTTACATTGTTTGATTCATTAAATTAGCATTAGCTGCCCTTTAAACAGCTCAAGCTCAACAGTGACTGCGCATTTTGTTTCCTAGAAGCATTTAAACGTATCTCGCCGCTATAAATCCGACAACAGCATGCTGTAACAAAAGCGCATCATACCGGTGGATACGTGTAGTCTTTCGTGGGGTTTGCAGCAGCAGATATGAGGCTGAAGAGCTGCAGACCCATAGACATATAAATAACTAGACGCCTCATTGGTCGCTCTGAGCCGTTGCTGCGATACGTCAACGCGTCCGCCATGTTAGTGAGGGCAAGACTGCCTTAAAAATACATGGAGGTAAACGGGGAGCTGCGGTTTTTTCTGAATAAAAACACGATAACGTTCACATTTATCAACCGATTTCAGGTTTGTGATATATGTGCTGTCAAAAACTTTGCCTCCAGTTATTAAGTTAGGTTTGGAAAATTATTAATTTTCGTAAGGAATTGTGAAAGCTCACATTTGTCTCACTTGTTGATTTCGTTGATTATTTTCGGTTTAAAATTCTAATGTTAATTTAGTATAACTGTGACATATGCATGTAATTTAATTTGAACATACATAAAATGAAATGTAGTTGTTTTATTGCTTTCTCTGTGTTCAATGCCAACATTTTTCTTACTTTTTTTCTCTCTTTCGTGGCTCAGATCAGAACACAGCTCATTCCCTTTGAAATTCTGTGATAAAATCTAAGTAATACATCTTTAAACACTAGTAATTTACTATTGTTGAGAAAATGTAATAAAACAAGTAAATACAAATCAAAAAGTGACACTATAGCCTACAGATGAACTCCACAACAAATAACAACACATGTAACTGATAAAGCTATGGTTCCAGTGAAGATGAAAATATGCACTGATACAGTGCACAGTAGAAAAGTGATATGTTATATTAAAAAGTACATGTAGTTCAACTTAAAGTAAAGTGAATAATATGAAAAGCGAGTACAATGCTACAATAACACATTCGAAATAATAGATTTATAATAGTATAAAATTATTTGTATAATATAAATAATACCATAATAAATAACTTAACAACAATAGGTTAACAATAGCAAGAAGAATATGTAATATCAAGGGTGGAATAATACAGAATAGACAAAAATGAAGAATAAATGTATAGTTAATTAAAGAGTAAAATAAAAAAAAATTGAAATGTAATTTTAAAATACTATTTGTTTAATAATTATTAATCAAATTAAGACATAATACAAAAAAATTGTGGACATGAGTTCCAAATTGTGTTTAATTAATGAGCTCCTTAAGTATAATATATACATGTATAATATATATATATATATATATGTGTGTGTGTGT
The DNA here is from genome assembly GCF_023724105.1 of Carassius gibelio. Classification (NCBI taxonomy): domain Eukaryota; kingdom Metazoa; phylum Chordata; class Actinopteri; order Cypriniformes; family Cyprinidae; genus Carassius; species Carassius gibelio. Next base: position 9,917,898 of record NC_068393.1, read on the forward strand.
GTGTATGTATATGTTCTATAATTAACATTACACACACTCATGCAGAAAACACACATTTTGAAACAGTGATTTATTTTTCCATGTATGTTAACACATATGAATGTTTGGGTGTGAGGTTTACCTTGTACCACAAAATCTCAAAGTATAGTTATGTTTATCACAGACCAGAATATGAGATGCTCCCCTCAAAAACTTGATATTAATCAAAATTAATAATAATTATAACAACATCACAATGGATTTATCATGCTATTGCAGCTGGATTCACTATGAGTTCCTGTGTTTTTCATTTCTAGTCTATTAACATCATGTAGTTTTTGTGTAAAGACGCACGCAGAACATGATCAGCATTAAACAGCCTGTGCAAAGCTTTTTAAATGTAGTCTATAGTATTAGAATATGAGCTGGGTCGTTGTGTCGATTCATTCAGGGCTGCTCTGAGTTTAGTACAAACACAACACTAGTCTAGGGAGGTATAGTCTTGTCTCTTGGAAATGCAGAGAACAGCTTTCCTCAGCTTTCCTTAAGGCTGTCCTTGTCCTGTTTGCAAATGGCTAAAAGGGAAGAAAAAATAATACATAGAATCAGTTCACAGTTTTATGAAAAGCAATGAAATCCTTATAATCAAGTGATGATAAACTTAATCAGTATCACTTTTGAATAACGGTCCATTAGTTAACATTAGTTAACTACTTTAGTTAACATGATCTAAGCCAGAACAATCCTTCTACAGCATTTATTAATCTTAGTTGATGTTCAATTCAACATTTACTAATGCATTATTTAAATCAAAAGTTGTGCTAACAATGAAAAACTGTATTTTCATTAACTAACATGAACAAAGATTAATAAATACAGTAATATTTAACCTCCTCCCCTCCGGGAGCCGTTTCAGGAGCCTGTGGACAAGGACCGCAAGATTCAGGAACAGCTTTTTCCCTAAAGCTGTCTCCTTGCTGAACTCTGCCCTCTGACACCCCTCAACACCCCCCACACCACACATAGACTCCTCCCCCTCTTCAACACTCTGATTTATTTATTTTTTCACAACAAGCAAAAAACAGTAACTTGTTATTACTTGCACTACTGCCTGTTCATCCAGGAACACTGTATAATCCATTTGCACACTGAAATATTTTCTATGCACTTTACTGTCCATTGCAATACTGTAAATTATGTTCATAGTTCTGCCTATAGTGTACATACACTTTTACATAGCCCATCTGTATAGTATGTTCATAGTTCACCTATCTATATATCGTGCTTATAGTATTTAATATCTATATTATGTCCATAATACTTACCTGTATAGTTATTGTACATATTATAGACCTTTATTCTGTACTTACTGCTTATTGCACTTCTGGTTAGATGCTAACTGCATTTCGTTGCCTTGTACCTACATGTGCAGTGACAATAAAATTGAATCTAATCTAATCTAATAAATGTATTGTTCATTGTTTTTTCATGTTCATTAATGTATTAACTAACATTAACTAAATGACCATTATTCTAAAGTGTAACCACTTAATCTTTGTAAATAAGTAACGGTAGTGAAATTAAAGAGAGAAGCTTTAGCTCCATCATTAATCTAGACAGTCAAAGGGCTCACTCTGTATATTGTGCTCATAACACCATTTCGTTTATTATATAAACGGCAATATAAGTTAAAACGTAATAAGAATTCATTTAAACTTTGAATTCTTATAAAGTATCAGCTTTCTCTGCTAACTACGCTAGCGATATTATTAATCGTCTGACACTTGTGGTTAATTAAGCTGTCAACATAATGTAAAAATGACCAAAAAACATCGAGAAAGAACAGCTAAGTCTTACCTGTGAAAGATAACACCCCGAGATCTGTTTTTATTATCGTGTGACGGTTTGTAGGTGTCCAATCTGTCGATGAGTCAGGTATGTTTTCTTCTGTCCTGATGTGAGAGTTATGAGAGTTGCCCGCTCCAATATGGCGGCGACGTTGACGTGCGGTCGAGCGGCCAATGAGGCGTCTAGCTATTTATATGTCTATGTGCAGACCGACTGGCAAACAAGTGGCACGAGACTTCCTGTATCCTGTCAGCCGTTTTCCTATTGGTCACGTACGTGCGTAAGGAAGTATCTGATTGGCTGAATGAAATGTCATTCTAAGCATTGCAGCAACTGCAGTGTCATGCAGTGCAGACAGAGCGCTGCACTCAGCTATTGATTACTGCATGATATTTACATCGAATAACCATTTGTAGCACTTTCATTTAAAGGGTTATAATGCAGGTCAAGTTTATTTGCACAAAAACGTAGTATGAATGAGTTTTAAGATTGAGAACAAATTTAAACACGAATCTCAAACCTCCACTAAACAAAAATATATTTTATTCCTTTTTTTTTTTTAATCAAACTTAAGCCTCATTCACATCATGACACACAAACCTAACAAATACACAGATTTACTCTATTGCCTAGAGATAAGTGAGATTACAGTTTTTAAGGGTGCAGATACAGTAATACAAAATTGCAGGAAACTTTATTTTCATTAGGCTACATTACTGTAGATTGGATCTCACAGAGGATGAAAAGCATTATAAAACGAACAGTAATAATTGAATATAAACACTAAATACTGATTGAGCTGATTTTTGATGGTGCTGTCCTCCAGAGGGCCAAACATGATACACTGTGTTTAGGGTCCCAAAGACACACAATATTTTTAACTAATTCATAATTGTAGTAATTTAAAAATACATCATATGTTCATGCAAATTTGTTTAATTTTAACTGGTTTGTACTTCATAAAAGCATATTAATATCAAATGACGTCATAAACCTACACTGAAGATTCTTATAAACTGATTACTGTAAAATCCCAGTATTTGTTTGGAGTTTGTCAGCGACAAATTCATTATGAGTGCCACTGTTTCCTGCCACTTAAATAAAAATATGAGCAGGCTAGCAAAAGCAGGTTAGAGATATTTAGCCTAATACAATATAATGAACCACAAAGTTTTTTACACACTACTGATAACCAGGTAGTAGTGCAGAATTCCTGCTTTTAAAAGGAAAGAAACAGACAGATTTAATCAACGTAATTTATTTTATTTTAAAATAATCATGTGCAAACTAAAATTTCAATTAGTAGAATTAATTCTCACCAGAATGGCATCCCTTTTAACTCTGTTCAAAAATGAAGTATAACTCATCTCACAGAGAAAATACCTTATTTATTTATTTATTTATTTATTCATTTAGCAGACGCTTTTATCCAAAGCGACTTACAGATGAAGACAGTGGAAGCAATCAAAAACAACAAAAAGAGCAATGATATATAAGTGCTATAACAAGTCTCAGTTAGGTTACTCGTAGCATGGGATTTTAACTAATATAATAAATAAAAAGAAAACATAGAATAAAAAAATAAAAGAATAGAGCAAGCTATTTAGAGGTCTTTACACATACACACACACACATACATATACAATTGCATAATAAATGAAAAGAAAATAGAATACAAAAAGATTAGAAAGGTAGTTAGATTTTTTAAAGAATAGAATTAGAATAGTGAGTGTTAAAGTTAGAGGGTCAAATAAAGATGGAAGAGGGTTTTAAGCCGATTCTTGAAGATGGCTAAGGAAGGACTCAGCTATTCGGATTGAGTTGGGGAGTTCATTCCACCAGAAGGGAACATTTAATTTAAAAGTCTGTAAAAGTGACTTTGTGCTTCTTGGGATGGCACAATCAAGCGACGTTCACTTGCAGAATGCAAGCTTCTAGAGGAACATAAGTCTGAAGTAACAAATTTAGGTAAAGGTGTGCAGAGCCAGTGGTAGTTTTGTAGGCAAACATCAATGCCTTGAATTTTATGCGAGCAGCTATTGGAAGCCAGTGCAAATTGATAAACAGAGGTGTGACTTGTATTCTTTTTGGCTCATTAAAAATTAATCTTGCTGCCGTGTTCTGAATTAATTGTAAAGGTTTGATAGAATTGGCTAGAAGACCTGCCAAGAGGGCATTGCAATAGTCCAGCCTGGACAGAACAAGAGCTTGAACAAGGAGTTGTTCAGCATGTTCCGAAAGAAAGGGCTTGATCTTCTTTATGTTGAATAAAGCAAATCTTCAGGATCGGACAGTTTTAGCAATGTGGTCTGAGAAAGTCAGCTGATCATCAATCATAACTCCAAGGCTTCTAGCTGTTTTTGAAGGAGTTATGGTTGATGTGCCTAACTTGATGCTGAAATTGTGATGGAACGATGGGTTTGCTGGAATCACAAGCAGTTCTGTCTTGGCAAGGTTGAGTTGAAGGTGATGGTCCATCATCCAGGAAGAAATGTCAGTTAGACGAGCTGAGATGCGAATAGCTACCGTTGGATCATCAGGATGGAATGAGAGGTAGAGTTGAGTGTCATCTGCATAGCAGTGGTATGAAAAGCCATGTTTCTGAATGACAGAACCTAATGATGCCATGTAGACAGAGAAGAGAAGTGGTCCAATAACCAGAGGTGGGTAGAGTAACCAAAAACTTTACTCAAGTAAAAGTAAAAGTAATTCTAGAAATATTTACTCAAGTAAAAGTAAAAGTGCTAGTCTTGAATAGCTACTTGAGTAAGAGTAAAAGAGTATCGGATAAAAAATCTACTCAAGTAGTTAGTTACTAGTTACTTTGGGTCATATATACGGAGCCTATTTTTATTTAGATATATAGATAAAATGTATGTAATGTATGTGTGTGTGTATAAATGTATATATTTCATCAGCCTTTACTCCAGTTTATGTAATTTATTATAAAACCCTGTCTGTTTACTTAAGTAACAAATATAGGTGTCATGCCATAATATATTTTTAATATGACTGACTTTATATTAAATGTGAATTTAACATTGAAAGTTAATGTGATATAAATATTGCTACTAATCTTTCATTGTTCAGAAAGAGAGCAAATAACATTTACATTATCAAAGATCATTTTCACTGAATGTCTAGATTTCAATCACTCTGAGAAACTCCCATTAAAATCACTGAAACTGCTGTTATCACTGTGAAATCAATATCTTAATTATAGATTCGTACACACATCTGCACTTTGTTGTTTCTGACGAGAGAATTCGCCAGAAAGAGGTATTCAGTCAGTGAGCGAGTGAAGGAAGCGCCGGCATTTCAGCGATGACTCATCGGAACACCTCTGATTGGCCATTGAATTCAAAAGCTCAACAGAATCGTGTGTGATTGGTTATAATGCGCAGCGCTGTAAAAACGCGTCTGTCTCTGGCTCAGCGCCAGCAAGCGATCACAGATCTGAATTTAGCAGCTGATATGACTTGTTGAACGTACTCGCACCGGTGTGATTGTATTAAAATTAATAAAATCTTAATCGGCTATTTTTTTGTCTTTTGGAAGCTGCATTCAACTTGACTCCTCTCTGTTATAAGCCACACACGTAGGCCTACAAAAAACTAATGGCGCAGTGGTATCGTGTACTGTAATCGATTGTAGCCCAAGTTATTACCTGTTAAACAGTAGACAGCACACGCGGTGTTCATCTAATAAGGATCTCCATCGCAAGCAAATAATAGCCTTTGTAGATTTGCTTTCAATTCAGTGCAGTTCCATAGCCACGTTTTCAACGCTGCTGATGATCTTAAACGTTACAACTCTGAGTGAACCGCTTCAGACGCTCAACGCGTGCGGCAGGGAACTGAACAAATCATTCAAACTGATTCATGAACCAATTCACTCGTTTGCCAATTGGTTTGATCAAGCCTTTGAACAGAATTGACTCAAAAGAATGAATCATTCGCGAATGGGCATCGCTCATTTCCCAGAGAAAAGTAGACGGCGTGTTTGGAATAAACTGAAGCATTTATAACATTTATTGCTTTAAGATAAAGCAACGAGAGGGGCGTCGGCCACAGTAACGAAGTAAAAGTACAGATTTTTCCCAAAAAATTTACTCAAGTAAGAGTATAAAGTACCCATCTTTAAATATACTCCGAAAAGTATTAGTTACCCCGAAAAATTACTCAAGTAAATGTAACGAAGTAAATGTAACTCGTTACTACCCACCTCTGCCAATAACTGAGCCCTGAGGCACACCAGTAGTTAGATGTTGAGACTTGGACACCTCACCTCTCCAAGATACTTTGAAGGACCTATCTGATAGGTAAGACTCAAACCATTGAAGTGTTGTTCCCGAGATGCCTTTCACTAGTAGCGTTGATAGGAGGATCTGGTGGTTAACCGTGTCAAAAGCAGTGGACAGATGAAGCAGGATAAGTACTGAAGATTTGGATTCTGCTCTTGCCAGTCTTAGAGCTTCAACAACTGAGAGCAAGGCCGTCTCAGTTTAATGTCCACTTCTGAAGCCAGATTGGTTGCTGTCAAGGAGATTGTTTTGTGTGAGAAATGTAGAGACTTGTTTGAACACAGCTCGTTCAAGTGTTTTTGCAATAAAAGGAAGAAGGGAAACTGGTCTGTAGTTCTCTAAAAGAGATGGGTTGAGGTTGGGTTTCTTAAATCTAAATTGATAAAAAAAAGATAAAAAAATAAAATATTATAAAATAAGGAGCTATGTGCTTATGATTGCTAGAAATCTATGTGCAACAGCATACAGATATTCATACACTGAAAATATGACATCCATTGAAGAGGAACGCGTAGTCATTTCACTCACACAATAAACTGACACAAAGCCACATTAAATAAAATCTAGTTTAATTGTGGAATATTAGTTTTATAACGCTATCTTTCAAATAATCAAATGTACATTTAATGAAGGAACAGATACAATACAGGATGCAAAACAAGTAGTGTACTGAATGTGATGCTTGTATCGAATATATTTTGACATTGTTGACGTTTAGTACTCAGACGAAGGGAACAATGGTTAGGAAATTAAATAAAATGTCTAACATATCAAACAACTCTTAAAACACCTTTAAGTGCCAAACAAACAGCTCAAGATGAAGTACTAGTGACTCACAGATGTGTTCAAAGTCAGGCACTGTGGGAAACAAAAGACGTTTGTGTACTTGAGAAGAGCAACAATGGTTGCACGGGTGTGTGTTCACACTCATTTGACCTGCACACTTCAGATCATCTCTATATGAAAATAATCACTTATGATGAATGAGTATATGAGTAGGTTTACAATACTTTTCATGGCATCTACAGGCAGGAAATATTCTCTCAAACATTTACACTTACATAAGCTGCCATTCTGTACGTTCATTATTCTGTGGGGTTCGAGCAGTCCGATGGGTTGCATAGATTGTGTCAGTTTCTCAAATACACAGTGTACATGTCTATGTTTGAGAACGGTGATAACAGATGCAAATGCTGATGGATAAAACAACCCAAGACAACCTACTTTTCATAAAGCAAATTCAGTGACAAGTGCATGAGGAACAATTTAGTATGACACCAATACGAAAATGTGCATTTACAGTATGTCAACAAAGCCTTATTAAACAACAGATTAATGTCGGTACAATCAGCCTATTTTACATCCAATGAGTCTCTGCGGAAGCCACGAGGTGAAAGGAAAAAGAAAAACATCTCTGAGGCCATTTTTAAAATGCACGATAAGGCTATTTTACGTAAAGCTTAATCTGAAAATCCAAAAGACAAAATATTGTGCCAATTAAAACAAAATCTATGGCTTTTTACATTAACTGCCACAAGCGCACACACATCTACACGCAACCGCAGTTCATTATTAACATTCATCACCATTCACTAAACATTATGACATTCTGTTGTTATTTAATTAACGCTTGATCAACTTCACGCTCAAACATCTGGAATTAGATTTTTATATGTTAAACGCCTACTGTACATGGAAAACGGCCAGAGCACTTCAGTGTCACATTTTATTGGTTACATATCTACATCTTTATCAAGCTCCAGCATCACTGACACTGAACAAACTGGAGCTCTGCTGAGGGGTTTGTACGTTCAAAGGCAGAAAAAAATCAGATTGGGTCTCCTGCTGCTGTTTTGATCCTTTCCTCCATTGAGAAAACCCAAAGGGCTGATGGGAAGTGAAAGGAGATGCTTCCAAAGGACAAAAGCACAATCATAAACAAGTGCTGGAAATGGAGGCAGCTCAATATTAATGTAAGCATAAGTGCTATCGTTTTCGGTTTGGACGCGATGTGGTGCATCGTGTAGAGGGTTTGTGAAGATGGAGAGAGGGAGAGAGAGAGGGAGGGAGGAAGTGACAAAACTTCTGCCCTTTGAACTTGCGCCTCCTCATCAGTAGATATCAGGACAGTCTGTGTATTTCCTCTCAAAGTAGCCGCCAGTGTACAGCCAGTCCTGTGATCCTGTATATGGATTTGTGCCTAACTGAAACCACCTAAACACAGTAGGAGAGGTTAAAAATACTGCATAAACAAAAGCACACACACACCTACACACACACACACACACTAACCTAGTCGACCACTCATCAGCATCTTTGGCCCGCTCTTTTCGAGCTGCTCTCTGCTTCTCTTCCAGTCTCTCCTTTTCTCTGCTGGCTTCATCTGCACAGAGATGGTCAATGAAATCAAATGTTATTCTCTAGCATGTGTGAACAGCAGGGGGCGCTGTAGGGCTGTTTTAGGGCTCTAATAACTTGATTACCAATATTGCCGTTCTCCATGGCTCTGATGTCAGGCCGCAGGCGGCAGTCTGTTGGTGCCAGCACTCCTTCCATGCCAGGCTCCAGCTCATTCAGCGTCAAGGCAAAATTAGTGAAGTTATACATCTAGAAGTGAAGAGAAGGGGTTGAAAATCAGGTAGACCACTGTTACCACACTACCGTTTAACAGTTAGGTGTCAGCCAAACTTTTGTGCTTTAAGAAATTAATACTTTTATTCAGTAGGGGTGTGTTAAATTGATCGAAAGCAACAAAAGATATTCGTAATGTCTCAGAAGATTTTAATGTTTTTTTTACGTTCCTTTCACTTTTGAATGGTAATGTATCTCCACTTAAGAAATGATCAGTTTAAGAGTTGGTTTTGTGCATTCAGGTTACCGCACATGAACACAACAGTGATCAGAGTGTGTACCTCTGCTGAATGCGGCGGTCTCGATGATATTCTCCATAATAATGTGCTACCAGGAATCACTGCCACAGTCTCCTGTACTTCAGGCATTTCATCCGCATCCTCGTTGACGGCTTCTGGCTCCTCCTGTTGGTGCAAGAACATAAGCTTAAACAATCAGAACAATAACCTTCAGTCATTCTTGTTATTTACACAATAATCCAGAAAAAGCATAAACTCACGACAAGATAACAAATCAGGGTGCATCTCCATTCTATCTATTGTTATATCATTTAAAAATGTTCTTTCTGAGAAATGTTTGGCTTGAAAAGCGAGCTTGCGTTTTCTTTGTTTAAAAAAAATGTCACTTGGTTACCTAGTCTCTTCTGCAAAACACAAAAGAAAGGATTTTGAAAAATGTTTGGAGCCAAAGCGTTTGGGTGGATTCGCTTCTATCCTGTGAACAAATACACCGAGACATTTCTCAAAATATCTTCTTTTATGTTCCACAGGAGATGAATTGTCAACGAAGCTCCCACACTGAGAGACGTGAAGTCTGTTCAATATAGCAGTACACTGGGAGTGTTGTCATGTAATGGGACACGTGTTTAAATAATCAAATGAACAGACAAAAGCCTGAACATAAGCAAAGGTCTAAGGCATGAGGAGTATTTTAACACACCTGCTCTCTCTACACCTACACACATCTCTTCTGTACATGCATCTATTTAGAGCACACACCAATACAAACAGTTCAGTTACCCTAAAACAACAGTCCATGAATCACTACAGACAGTCTAAGAGTACACCTCTTAATGATACCAGTCTCCATCTCTGTCTGTGTTACCTGAACGCCAACAAAGCTTTGGTTTCGTTTGAAAAAGACAAATAGTTCAGTTAATGGAAACAATAGCAGTCAGGGAAAGCAGCAGCATGAGTGTTCAACTATTATCTTTGCTATCATCTTCCGCACCTGTTTCTGTTTTCTAGTGTCCGTCGTTCCTCTCTTGTCGAGCTTCCGATGGGCCTCGTACACCTGCGGGTCGACGCTCCACATACACTCGGTCCATTTCCCATAGATCACACAGCACTTCTTCTTACTGCACGTGACACACAGAGGAAAGAACAGAAAACACGTGTTCATTCAATAAAGAGAGTAAACCCACTGAAACGCTGGCATGCTAGTTATTAGCTAGCAAGCTTATTTCACAAGCTAACATTTACATAAAAAGAGATATGCATTCACCAGTAAGTGGACGGATCATCGGTTCATAAGGTTTTCAGGATCTAGGGACATAAACTCTCTGTAGCTCTTTTGAGTCACATTTTATCCATTCTGCTTACTTCTAGCTGACTGTATTATTGATGTGTTGAAAATAATTCTGATCGCCCCCATGCTTTTGATGCCATCATGATGTATATTTATCATTCATTCACTGTAATGTAGTTACACTAAATATTGACTAGTCTTTGGCTAACAGAGGATAGTTTGAGCTAAAGCAAATTTTGGTTAATATTGTAAAGAAATGACTCTCACATGTATTACATTGGTCAGTGTTGTTGTATTTTCTTTGTATCTTCTATGTGTATCTCTATGCATCTCAGGGTTTTACCCTGGAAGTCTAGTAAACCAAAAAAGAAAAAAAAAAATCAAACGATTCATTTATAAAAAGGTACATTGAACAGGTCACTTCATTTGACTAAATGAATAACGCTTTTCATTGCATTTCTATATTAAAAATGTTTGCTCTTTTATATAATGCTTTATACATGCTGCAATCCAAGACGACTGATAGAATCATTTTCTCTTTTAAATCAGGGGAGTCAGGATCTCACCTCTTGTCCTGGATGTAACCTTCAACTCTGTGCAGCTCCTTTCCAAACATCCCGCAGGGTTTAAAGTTCAGCACACACTTCTCTCCAGTACTAACCAATCACACATCACATTAATCATTCAAACAGGTCCACGTCAATTCACAACAGAGTAGATGGCTCATAAAAACTGAACAGTCCGGCTCTACCTGTGGTTGACGATTTCTACGGTGCCATACTGTTCAATCCACAGTTTACCAAGAATTATATTGTGTACACAGCAGAAAGGGTTCGTCCATGTGTACGCCTCTTTATGCCTGTGAGGATAAACACACACACACACACACACACACACATGAGCAGGCAGTTACTCAGCAACCCATACCACTGACTCAAAGGAAAATCTCATAAATCAATAAACCTTTTCATGAACACTAAACACATATCAGTGTATGTCTCTGTACATGTGTGTGCACATGAAGATGGCACGCTCACTTGTGAAGCTCTAGCGTGATGGTCCCTTTAGGCTCCGCCTCCACACTTTTGCCCCAGAACTTGAGTTTGGGGTAGATGGAGCCGTGGAACACGAAGTCTCCCGTCAGACTCTCAGTGTGAAACGCACTGACTGGAGGATGGTGACTCACCTGCTCCGAGATCAGTCGGAAACCCTGATCCTCTCTGAGAACAGAAGCCAACAAGAGAGGAGGAAGGAAGCATTTAGGGGAAGGAGAAGTAGAGTTACATAAATGACAGACACCAGTTTCCCTCCAGAGCGATGTGGATCTAACCCACATTTAACAACATCCTCAAATCTGATCGGCGTAGCTTGTTATTAAACTCTCTGCTCATGTGCCTTTACCGTGTGAGTTCATAGGTTTCGCCTAAAAGCGGGTTGAAAGGTTTTCCAGTTCTATCCCACTGAGATGCTACTGCAGACACAGCGAAGGCAGCTACCGTCTTAAAAAAAAAACACAGAAAAACATGCAGCATTAAAAATTGCTTTGTAATACTAATAAACCGCAAAGCACATACTAGCCTCAAAAATCTTCCTTTAAGAGCAGTGTGTGGTCTCACCTGCATCCTCTCTATAGAGTCGGACTGGGAGCAGGCTTTCTGGATGAGGTATGTGTGCTCCATATACTCGGAGATTCTCTGTAGAAAGCTCAGGGGCTCATTGAACACAATGGGCATGGTGATCTTGGACAGCTCCTAGAGAACAGCACCAGCACCAAACATCACTACAACTTCATGAGTTTGCATTTTCATTTGCACTTTAGAACTTCAGAATTCTGTACGACAGACAGTGTTCAGACATGTTCTTTAAGGGGCCCTGACACAGAAAAAAAAACAGCTGGATGAGGTGCAAATGAAAATAGAATGTCTTGAGTTACGGTTTTAAATGAAAATTAAACAGTAAGCTTGACATCATCTTCAGCGAGTACTTTCGAGGGTTTACGTCACCCTCTCTGAGAAGTTAATATTTTGAAAGTAAATCACTGCAATATTCCAAAAAAAAAAATATATAAGATGACTAAAACTTACTGCTTAAATTATTATCTTTTTTATCCTTACCAGTCCAATACATTTCTTGAGAATGCTCCATACGCTAAAATCACTCCTGGAGAACATGGGGGCGGGAAGAGACGACCTAAGAGGGCAGAAGAATGACTTCCCGCTCATAAACATACACAAACATCTCTCAAGTGTACCAACATGTAGAACTATGCAGATGAACTATAAAGATGAGAAGAACAAAAAGGCTCTAGAGAAACAAAAGAGAGGGAGAGCGATTAAAGGGCAGAGACAAAGAGCAGGAGCGCTGGAATCTGGCTCTACCTGTGCTTCTTAATTCCGTTCTCCTGAGGAACCGCTCCATTGTTCTTCTGAGCGCCGACATACACTACAGCATCTTTAAAACTGGCCTCTGATGTGCCTTCACACGACTCGTCTGAATCCAAGCCTGGACACACAAGCACGTCTCATTTACAAAGACAGTTGGACGCACGTCTGCAAGCAAAGGAGTTTTGAAATAGGGCTAGGATACAGAAAAAGCATACTGCTTAAATGAATGTCCAAAATAAATAAAAACAAACATTTTTTAATATTATCGACAAAATAAAATTACATCAAATTAGGGCTGCACAATTAATCAAAATAATTAACTGATTTTTTATTAACATTTTGCATATACAAACAGATGCAGAAAACCTTTTTTTTTTCCTAAATTGAGCAACCCCTGATAAATATAAATTGGCTAACAGCTGATGTAGTCATTGATCATAATTTTTTTTTTTTTTTACAAATGCAGAAGACCTCATCAGTGGCGGGCACTTTTTAATAACATGGTGTAAAATCCAGCTCCTTCACATTTTGTACCATCTGATATGAGAGATAGCAGGCTTCAGGAGCCCAGCACAATGGCCTACCAAAGTCTGTATTGCCTTGTTTACTTATTCATCATGCGATTTTCATCTAATTTCACCTCAGCAATGACAGAAGCCATCAGACCATCTGAACACAGCACCACATAATTGAAGCCATCAACAGACGGTGGTAAGCGGACACCAGAACAGCACGCTGTGTTGCATGAACACACAAGACTGAAGGCCAAAATCAACAGAGGCCAAAACACTCACAATAGGGGACAAATGAGACCGTCCTCAGAAAACACAGCTGTTTAATGCTGCTGTGTGTGAACTCGGATGGTGCTGAGAGAATGGCAATGGTTTCATGACGAGCTTGTGTCACAGAGGTGACGTTATAAACAACTTCTGATCACGAATCTAGCAGTTAACCTCTTTTAGGATTTAATATTTGGTACCTTTTTGACTCAAACCACTACAATAATGTGCACAATGTCTGTGATTACGATGCTAAACAGTTGCAAAAAAGCAGTGAGAATAGACAAAGATGGACACTTAATTAAATACCTAAACTACTGATTATTTTTTTGTAGCAGCTCTACCATCACGTGCCATGAAAATGTCTCACCTGTGACGGCATCATAGAACTCATCTTCATTGTTCATTGTAGAGAATGGGCTGCCAACACGGGGTCTCTAAAACATGGTCTCTCTTTGCCTTTTCTTGTCTCTAGAGACCTGTTAAAACAACCACGTCCAAAACAGAGACACCTGTGGAGAGACAAGTAGTCAAAAACCAGATTCACAAACAAGAAAACAACCCAATTGTGCACCTTAGAGTCCATTTAAATGGAAAAAAAATGGACTGAAGAAGACAAAAATCCCATCATTCACCTGTTCCTCCAATGATCTTAGAGTCTGAATTTCAGCACCCATTCATCCGTCATGTTTGACTGAAACTAGCCGGCCACTCTTGGAACGAGAGGTGGAGCCAGTGTGGGTCTCCTCCCACGGGCTTGTACGCAGGAACACATTTGATTTAGAACTGAACTTTAGACTGGCTAGTACTTCCAAAGCGTGTAACCTGACAAACAGACCTTTACTGTGACACATACGGGACAGCCTTATCTCAGTCTAGACCAGACCGGAGGGAAGGCTTCAAGCATGGTTAAAGTCTATTAGCCAGCTACACAACTATGTAGATAATGCAAGTTAATTAAAGAAAGCTTGCTGAATGTCTTTCCCGGGCTGTTCTGCTATTAATGCTCAAAGAATTCCCAGAGCACAAATTACTGGAGAGCAATTAGCAGTTTTATTACAGCCCCAGGACAACTCTGAAGTCTTTAAGTAATGTGAAAACTGAGAAGCAAAGAGAAATCAATCAGTACTTCACTGCTGCACTTCTTACGTCAACCAGCCAAGCTGCAATATTAGGAAATACTTTTGAAAGCACTACCATGACAAATCAATAGGGTTTGCCAAGAACGGGCCACTATTACTGCAGCTCATAATTAGGGTTAGCGCTCCGTTACCCTGGCATTGATTGTGAATGACATCTCAAATTATGCATCTTCTGGGAAGACGTGTGCTTTATTAATCTTGCAAGCAATCTGACGGATAAAAAACTAACCACCAAAATTGTACAATATACTGGTGAATCAGACTAATTAACATAAGTTGTATGTCACTGAAGTAATTGTTCCAAAATCTACTAGCAACTGATCGGTCAATATTAAAACGTTTCAGTGAATTCTGAATAAATGGTCGCAAATAAAACGGAAACATCATGGTCATTGTTCAGCATACGTTTTAAACGGCTATTTAAAAGCGTCTCAACCACTTTGCAAGGCCTGATTGGTTTCTGATGACCCGAATCACTAAATGCTTGTTTTCAATTGGGAATGGTTTTTCTCAGTGCAGGTCAAGGTTATTTAGGAGTCTTGTGACAGACGACTTGTGAGTAAATCAGAAAGTAGGAAATGAGTAACTCCAGCGCGGAAGACAACTTTCAGCTGTCTGTCACAGTCAGACCAACTCTTAACATTAACTGCTTTTCAAAAAAAATATGCAGAAAGTCAGGTTTCAAAGAAGAAAAGAGATGTACTGGTGTGGGATGTTATCTTAAAGGGATAGTGCAACTAAAAAAATAAATTCTGTCTAGACTGACATTTACTCACCCTTATGTTGTTCCAAACATGTATGACTTTCTTACTTCTATTTAACACAATAGGAACCTTTTTCCATATACAACTTTATTTGGTGACAAGCATTACACAGCATAAATGAATTCTAAACACAACTATTTATTTGTATCCTATAGAGTTTTTCCAGTGGTTGATTGTTCTGGGTAAGAAGAAAAAAATGTGTGCCTGTATCTGCAAATATAGGAGAAATTCTGAATAATTTACTGGACTTGTGTACTATACAATTCAGATGACAGCTGTGTGTGACAAAAATACTGAAAAGGTTTTTCACTGATAATTATCGCCTCTCGAGTTGTTAACCGTGGTGAACAGATTACAGAGTTGAGATTGTGAGATAGAGTGGAAAGGGAAATAGATCAGACTTTTGTGTTCCAATAAAGAGAGGAAGTCAGTCGTGCTTTGAATAACACAAGAATGAGCAAAAAAAATACAGAAATTAGGTGAATCTCATTAAATACATATAAGAATCAACATCAAAATAACCAAAGGGTCAACAGGAGACACCATCAGTGCTCTGAAATCAGACGACGGACAAAGCGAGAGATGCTATTGCCCAAGGTTTTCAACAGAATCTGATATCTGTGATGCACTTTCACCTACATGGGAAAACAAGTGTTCTGCAATCAGTTGAAATGTTAAAATAACAGGAACGTCTCAGCCGTCCTCTGAGACACAGTGTTGTGCTAGAGTAATGATCTCTGATCTGTTCCCGGGAGCAATGGGAACGCAATCAGAGGTGCTGTGGGAACCGATAATAACGCACAATATCTGCGTGAAAAATAAAGACTCAGGTGCAGCTGCGGTAATGAGAAGCCTGGGTCTTACGAGATCCAGCGTCCAGGTCCTGTCGCATTTGAGCAGAGTCCGGTTTGGCTGAACCAGGGGATAAAAAATTAAGTTTGGGAAACGAAGGGTTGACAGAATCTATTTGATGTGATTTTTGCCCAAAATGAGGCTCAGGCAGAATCAGCAGGCACCTTTCTGGGGGTAAATCTGCCGAATTTATTTTGCATTCATTTGATTTGATGTATTTGAATAGATTGTCATGGTAAAAAAATAAAAATTTAAAAAATGAAAAAGAAAAAAGTGGCTTAAATACTTAAAGATATAGTTAACCCAAAAATCTTAATTTGCTCAATTTTCTTTCCCTCAGGGCATCTTAGATGTAGATAGAAGATATAGAAACAGATCTGGAGATATGTAATATTACAGTGGAACAACTGCAGTGAATGCTATAAACAGTTGAGAGTATAAACATCTGATAAAAACATCAATATAATCCACACTCCACCAGTCCATCAATGAAGTACTTCTGAAGTCAAAAGCTGCGTGTTCGTAATAAAAATATGAGTCTAAAAACTAGACACGCACCAATTGACCGCAAAGTACCACAACCTTTTATTTGCTTTGAAAAGAGGTAGATTTTTGTTTGTATATGCTGTCAATTATATTTCTCAGAAAATCTGAATCTGCAAAAATTGTTTCGGCAGTCACACTTACAAAAACTTTTTAAAAACTGAATCGGCCAAGAAAGTTGCAATTGCTGCAACTCTACTAAAAATACAACTAAAATGCGAGTCCTCTGTCCATAATATTGCTTTCTCAATTGAAAAAGTCTTCCTGTTTGAATCAGGAGAGAAATATGCACAGATCAAGTCTCATTTACAAGCTAAAACAGTTTTAAACAAATATGTTGGTGGATTTTGATGTAAGAGGATAACAGAGGATGGACTTTCTCACTGGAGAATGCAATATTATAGATTATGGAGTAGTATGTTGTCCAGAAGTTAGAGTTAAAACACCTCAATGATGCATTTGTTCGTTACAAACAGAGAGCTGTTCTCTTCACAAGGCATTAGCTGATGGACTGTGGTGTGGATAACCCGTGGATTATTGTGAATGATGTTTGGACTCCATTCACTCCATTCACAAGTGACGTAATGATTCATCTCTCCGCATTTGTTCCGATAAAGAAACTAACTCATCTACATTTCGGATGGCATGAGAGGGAGTACATTTTCAACAAATTTTCATAAAGCCATAAAAACAATTAAGAGTTGGGCATTTCCAAATCTGTGACAATTTTGTGTTATTTTTCCAAGTCAATGCGGTGTTGGGAATCTCCATGTGTACATAACACAAGACAGTGACAGCTTGATTTACTCTGCAGAATGTGTCCTGATACTCATCTACAGTATACCTGTCTACAGACTTGCCCCAAGCTACACACAATGCAACACCTCAAGCAATAACTGTTCAGCGGTCCACGTGGCAGACCCGGTTTACAATACTATCCCATTTAACCACCAGAAATGGACTGACATGACTTTTATAGGCTACACAGACATGACATTAGTTTTATCAGATATAAACACAGTTTCTGCAATTTAAAGCCTTGGAGCTTATATGAGTCAACATGACACAATGCAAATAAGGCAAGCACTAATACACAAGCCCCATTGAAAATAAAAATATATCCCCTGGCCAGAACCCGGTTAAGTTGATTCTGACCGTTTTGCTACAACCTTACGTTTGGATTGACTTACAGAAAATGAAAAATTCTTGCAGTAAAGAAAGTCCTGGTAACTTCTGTCTCAGTCATGTACTGAGCAAGATGTTTCAAATGCGTATCATGCCGGTGTATAAAGGCCCAGGGAATAAGATGGGCTTGTTCATGTAGATGCAAAATCACTGAATATACTTGAGAAAAAAAAAAAAAAAAACACAGATGAAAACATCTGAAAGCACAGCCTTTAAAAAAAAACGTCTGTTTACTTTTAATAGGAAGCTGACAGCTGAGCAGCCCTTAAACTCAACACGACCTCTAAAGCTCATACTGTACATCAAAAGACAAGATTTTCTGGATACGTTTTGTCTATTTGTTTGATTTTATTATCAAACGTGAATAGCTGCGCAGAAAAATATAAAAACAAAAACAAAATATTCAGCACTCTCGCGCTCATAAATCTGAGCTGTGTCCAAAAACCTGGTGAACTGTCTAACCGGACTACTATTTTGTGAATTTCTGATTCACTCACTTGGTTTCGCCAGTGATCCCTCATTAGTGTTGTACATGTAAACAGCTCCCAGGTTAAGAGGCACAGAGCCTGTGAACAGATGCTAACGGGCTAACGCTCGGCAGCTGAACTCACACACTCACTTAGCAACGGAGCCAGAGCTTTTCTTCCGCTGGAAAGCGTTGCATTAATCCTCTAGATACTGGCAGGAATGAGTCCAAAAACCTAGTTTTAAATAAGAAAATCGTTACCTGTGATGCTGGCTGGATTTCGCTTCTCTTGGGCAGGGATGCTGCTGCTGCTGCTGCAGAAGGGCTGACACACAGCCGGAAGAGACCGAGACGGGCGTTATGATTGACTTGTGTCTTGGCCAATTATAGTGCAGGGATTTCGTCGCCTGACGGGTTACGTCATCGTAAGACCAATTTTTTTCTTTTTTTTTTTTTTTTCTTTTTTTAAATCAATGTTCAAACATCAAGAGTGCACATATAATAATACAACCATCAACATAAAAATGGGTAAATAATAACAACAAAAAATTAAGTAGAAACAAACCACAACACCAAGAGAACAGAAAAAAATTATAAAACTTAAGACTTACATGTCATTGAAGTTAAGAAAAGAGTTATAGAAAGATAAAGTTTTCAGGCCTTTTAGTTCTTGGACAGTATTATAAAATATTACAAAATTATAAAAACAATAAGACAATATTACAACATTATAAAAACACAGAAAAGAAGTAAAGAGTTTGTGTATTTGCATCTGTGGATGTGACATTTAGCAAGAAGCAAAATTGGATTCACTACATAAAACTGTTTCTTTTTAGATTGTTATACTCAATAAAACCCAATACTATGCCCTTCCAAAACAGAATACATTGATTATAAATTTTACTCCTAATGAAACTTACAACATCTTGCTAAAATGTCTTTGTAAGTGGACAGTTTCAAAAGAGATGAAACACAGTTTCAACAGAGCAATCACAAAATGAGCAACTAGAGGAAATATCACTTTTTAATTTTTTTCATGTAATGCTTTGCAGGATAGAACTTATGATTTATTTTGTAGGAAATCTCCTTTACTTTGATAGTTAGTAAATAAGTATGAGCAACCATCATTTTTTTCCAGCAGATGTTACCCACTATATTATTCCAATAGTCACAGCTGGCAGAATAATAATATTCTGCTAAAATAATGAGCAAACTATATTATTATTTTTGCATGATGCAGCAAAAAAGTATCAACCAAATTAAGACTAAGGAAGGATACCTCTCAGTAAAACAACAACACCTGATGGGATAGACCCCATAACTATGGAAATCTTTCTTGGAGAGACAGGAAATTGAAAGTGATCTAAAAATTGTTTATATAAAATATTAACCACTGAGAGTTTTTTAACTGACTGATCAAGCAAGACCATTTGTATTGTAGTTGCACAATGTGTTTATGATGCAGCATTTGCTCACTTCAACTTAGTAACATTTACTTTAATATGACCAAATATGGGACACAATAAATAAATATGTTTCATATATAATAGATGCATACACAGTTTTATTATTTGATTTATTTTAATTAATTTAAAATTATTGTTACAAAATGGACCAGAGTCAGTTTCTGTTTTCCACAAAATGTGCACAAAATTTCATAGTTACCATTATTGTTTTAACTTCAACTAAGTATTACCTATTACCTGCTGTTACTAAAAAAAATTAATGTAAACTATTACATTATTATTATTATTATTATTATTATTATTATTATTATTATTATTATTATTATTTTGATTAAATTAAAAATAGCAGGAAGTATAAAGAAGATTGCTTCAAGAAAAATTGTATGGAATAAATCTGACATTAATGTGACAAAGAAAACAATGTTTATACTGTAAGTTATTATTTATGATATACAGCATATTACTACCGTATGTTTGTTATGGCAGTTTTTTTTTTGCTCACATAGATATGTTTATTGGAACAACAGTATATTATAATATGCAATTCTATATAATATAATTTTTATATACTTGTCATATTTTATAATTACCAGATGTCATTGACATGAAAATGTCAAATAGTGCAGAGAAGCAGTAACCTGTAAATACTGCAGTCTCCATGAAAGCACGAAAATGATTGAGAGTAATGAAAAGCTTGTGCATTAATAATATAAATTGGGTCTGTTTGTTTGTATCTCTTTGATGATGAAGGCAGGTGCCACTGATATACTCCACTGTTCCCAGAGCAGCTCAGTAAAGCACTGACCTCACTGTTTAATGTACTGTACCTATTGAAATCTGTGCATTGGAAACCATCTCTGAGGCTGACAAAAACAAAGGTTGAAAACAGATGTCACTTTGACATATTGGCCTCGATGGTTAAATACAGTACGGTGTAACTGTTATCCGGCTATGAGTTAAATTTGTGCTGTCCAAATCCTAGAGCCACATATTCATCCATCCAGAACAGAACAGCCAGTCAGCTCTCAGCAATAAAACACAGTGGTTTAGGCAAATTATTAACTTTTCGTCAAAAACTATCCAGCCGTTTTGTACAGCATCAGGGTACAATTACTCCTGCACTGTTACTCCAACGGATCTCACAGGACTAAGAGTGGGACTTGAGCACAACTCCAGTGAAAAGGACTCTTTCATCCAGCATTACACAAACCATGCTCACCCACTGACCCTGTACAACATGGCATTGTTTCTGCTTGCACAGAAAGAACTGCTTTCTCATCACTGATGCATGAGTTTGACGACCTTTCTATCACGGTCAGGAAAACTGGAAACAAACGTGAAACAATATTGGCATGATATATACCATACATTTTATGTTTTATTTTTTATCCTCTAGCTTTAACCTTGGAAGTGATAACCATGTTGTGCTTGCTTGATTTGACCATTAGGTGGCAGTAGTGGTTAAATTAACACTAAAAACATCTGTCAAATGATTTGTTTTGACCTCCTGTCTCTGACAGATGTGGTAATATCCTCCCAGTAAACTCACCAAGGTTTCTTCAAATTAGCATTGATGTCTGCTTTATGACATACAAATAAAAAACTTGTTATCTGTTATCCCACGAACAACACAGAAACTTGTCCTACACATCTATCATACAAATGTAAAGCTTCTGGGAGAAAATATAGTGTTAAATAGGGCCTGAAACTCTACAAAAGTTGCAACAATTATTATTTTTATGTTTTATTTAATGGAAATGGAAATCTCATAGAAATTAGATGCTTAACAACCCCAGGAGGCTAAATAAAAAATTATATGAGATGCATTATTTTCTGTTCATTTTATGAGAGGTTTGAATTTCTGAACTCCATTTACCAAAAAATGCCACACGTTTAAATAAAGTGTAATAATAACCTGATTTATGTCAATTTTTAGCAAAAAAATAGGCATCAGTTTTGCAACCACATTTCTTTAAAACGTATATTATAAACATATTTCTCTGATCACTTTATTATTATGCTAATAATATTAATGCTAAATTAATTTTACATTAGATAGTTATATCTAAATAGTTTATCTAACATACATAACAGTTATCACAAAAAACACAGGTTTATTTTACAACTTTCTTTAATACAATTAATCAATACAAATATTAAATGAGAAATATACCTATAAATTAAAAAATAGGAGATATATTGTTTTATTTTATTTAATTGTCTATTTTATTAGTTTTATTTAATTAATCCAAAGTGCTTATTGTTGACCTTTTCCTCTGTGGTGAGCGAGATATAGAAAAATAGGAGACATTGTATGGTATGGGCTTTTCCTTTAATTTTCCAGTGTTTTCTGCTACTTGAATGCATGCTTGCTTGCTTTATTTATTTATTTAAAAATAATAAATGTAATAAATAATTTTTACAAATAATCCTAAAGTCAAACAATGTACATGTCGGGTCCACAAGATGTATTTCTTATCAGACTAGACCAAAGAGGATTTATGAAACCACTTTTGTTATTGTCATCACCACAAGCACTGCATGGAGACCCAGTCCTCAGAGACAGAGCAACAACAGCAGAAATCCTGTTAGTTTCATTATCACAGTTATTTAGGCCAAGTATATAGGACAGGGGACTAAAATACTATTTTACATTAATTAAGCCCACCATGAAATAGGAAATGTAATATCCAGCAACTCAGGGGATATTTTCTGTGTCTTGGGGGTTTTGCAGTCCTCAGTCTAGCGTGGCAAGGCTGCTGACAGTCATTACAGTCATAACAGTAACAAAATCCCTAAACGCTTCAACATGGCACAGATCATTGCTGTCTTACAGGAAACAAATACAGCAAATTTTCCCATTCAAAAAGTCTCAATTATCAGTACTTTTATGTTTTTAAGTAGTGTTGTAGCTTGTGTTATTTTGAATTCTGATATACAAACCCGATTCCAAATATGTTTGGACACCGTACAAATTGTGAGTAAAAAAGGAATGGAATAATTTCGAGATCTCATAAACTTATATTTTATTCACAATAGATCATATCAAAATCAAACATATCAAATGTTGAAAGTGAAACATTTTGAAATGCCATGCCAAATATTGGCTCATTTTGGATTTCATGAGAGCTACACATTCCAAAAAAGTTGGGATAGGTAGCAACAAGAGGCCGAAAAAGTTAAAATATACATATAAGGAACAGCTGGAGGACCAATTTGCAACTTAGGTAAATTGGCAACATGATTGGGTATAAAAAGAGCCTCTCAGAGTGGCAGTGTCTCTCAGAAGTCAAGATGGGCAGAGGATCACCAATTCCCCCAATGCTGCGGTGAAAAATAGTGGAGCAATATCAGAAAGGAGTTTCTCAGAGACAAATTTGCAAAGAGTTTGAAGTTATCATCATCTACAGTGCATAATATCATCCAAAGATTCAGAGAATCTGGAATCAATCTCTCTGTTTAAGAGTCAAGGCCGGAAAACCATACTGGATGCTTGTGACCTTCGGGCCCTTAGATGGCTCTGCATCACATACAAGAATGCTACTGTAATGGAGATCACAACATGGGCTCAGGAATACTTCCAGAAAACATTTTTGGTGAACACAATCCGCCGTGCCATTCGTCGTTGCCGGCTAAAACTCTATAGGTCAAAAAATAAGCCATATCTAAACATCATTCATTTAAAATGGACTGTGGCAAAGTGGAAAACTGTTCTGTGACAGATCAAAATTTGAAGTTCTTTTTGGAAAACTGGGACGCCATGTGATCCGGACTAAAGAGGACAAGGACAACCCAAGTTGTTATCAGCACTCAGTTCAGAAACCTGCATCTCTGATGGTATGGGGTTGCATGAGTGTGAGTGGCGTGGGCAGCTTACACATCTGGAAAGTTACCATCAATGCTGAAAGGTATATCCAAGTTCTAGAACAACATATGCTCCCATTCAGACGTCGTCTCTTTCAGGGAAGACCTTGCATTTTCCAACATGACAATACCAGACCACATACTGCATCAATTACAACATCATGGCTGCGTAGAAGAAGGATCCGGGGACTGAAATGGCCAGCCTGAAGTCCAGATCTTTCACCCATAGAAAACATTTGGTGCATTATATAGAGGAAGATGCAACAAAGAAGACCTAAGACAGTTGAGCAACTAGAAACCTGTATTAGACAAGTATGGGACAACATTCCTATTCCTAAACTTGAGGCAATTTGTCTCCTCAGTCCCCAGACGTTTGCAGACTGTTATAAAAAGAAGAGCTGATGCCACACAGTGGTAAACATGGCCTTGTCCCAACTTGTGAGATGTGTTAATGCCATCAAATTTAAAATCACTTATTTGAATAAAATATTGAAATTTGAATCTTCCACATCATTGCATTCTGTTTTTATTCACAATTTGTACAGTGACCCAAATTTTTTGGAATCAGGTTTGTACAATGCCTTTCTTGCAGTATAATGTGTGCTGGATTTGATGAAAGTACAAAACCTTGCATAAAAAGGAAAACACTGCACATGAAAACACAGGAATGCATCACGTGTGGATGAATAAAAGGCTTGATCTTCTGTGTAAATCAATAACCGATTAAGTGAAGCCTCTCATTGATTGTCTCGGTCTCAAAGACTCAAAGATTGGGACAAATCCCCATTGTACATGAGGCATTGAAAATGGCTCAGTTAGCACAGATAGCAACCAGTTTCTCTGTGCTGTTTCCAGCAGGGTGTTCTCATGGCTAAACCCATTAACTATGTGCTCATGTGAAGTCCGGGGAGCACCACCTTTGTCAGGATCCCAGAAGGGGACCTTAATGAGGCACTCGTGTTCAGCCAGAATAAATCCATCATTACAGACTAATTATGGCACAACTGACCTGTGCCCAGATTCCACTGTGGTGGGGAGTATTCCCAGAACAATGTATTTATCATCAAATAACTAACTATAAAAGTTTCTGCCACAAATCCAGTGACACAAATGCTTGTCTTCAAACAATTAGTTCAAAGTCGTCTTAAATTAGGACTATTTGTGAATCCTTTTCATCCAAACAAAAATGACTGTGTATCATATTTTAGCACTATAAAGGTATTAGCTACATATTTTGAGCTGTGTAAACACATTAATATAATAAAACAATACTGGTATACATAATAATACAACATTTAACATTATTGCTAATAAACATTATATAGAGTAAGTTTTTTTTTGAGTAATTCATATTACAGAAATTCATGTTCCTTTTTTTTTTGTAGCCAATAAGACTGGATACATTAACTGATTTTTAAAAGTTAACCTTTATGAGAAATATTCACTGATGTCAAAAATGTGACAGTTAACCCTGGTTCTGGATCAGCCAATATAGACAAATATCTGAATCTAAAACAAAAGACAAAGCAGACTATGGATTTTTAAACAATTAAAGATGAAAAGAATCATTATTTTCTCAAGTTTTATAAAATGCAAATGAATACAAGCCTTTTTTATTTCATGATTCATTAAATCATTAAAAAGTTTAATTAAAATGAGATTCATAAAAGTCGGACTACAATGTTTGCCCTGCAAGTTTATAGTTCACAAAAGATTCAGCTCAGAAGAGTCATTCGCTTGGGAATCAGACAACACTTGAGGCAATGAATGTTAGCCAAACATGCTTTTGGCATGAAACCTGTATTTTTATGTGATACACTTAAAGGATCTGACTCGTAAGAGCCATTTATTGGTGAAATTGAATAAAATTGTCTCGCTGAATGTTAAAGGGATAGTTCACCCAAATAGCAAAATTGTGTCATTAATTAATTACCCTCATGTCATTCGAAACCAGCGAAACCGCCGTTTATCTTCGGAACAGAGTTTGTTATCTGGCTCAGCTCGGTGTTCATCTTCAGCTCTCTCTTCACAGCAGTTCAGTCAGTGTACTGTTTGAGTAAATGAATTACTCCGGGATATTGGTTTGTTTGAACTCAGAGGGAGTGTCAGCCACATTAAACAAGTTAACAGCTTAACTCATTTGTGGATTAATGCGTATTGGAGACGCGAACCGTTTAAAACAATTCAGTTCGATTTGGTGAACTGGTTCAAAAAGATCTGGTTACATCAAATGATTCGTTTGCGAACCGGATATCACAAACTGCTTTGTTTTGAACTCTCACACAACAGACACTGAAGAGAAGACAATGATGAATGAAGTCATAGTTTTTGCTACTTTTGGACCAAAATGTATTTTCGATGCTTCAAAAAATTCTAACTAACCCTCTGATGTCACATGGACTACTTTGATGATGTTTTTCTTACCTTTCTGGACATGGACAGTATACCGTACACACAGCTTCAATGGAGAGACAGAAAGCTCTCGGACTAAATCTAAAATATCTTAAACTCAGTTCCGAAGATAAACGGCGGTTTCACTGTTTTGGAACAACATGAGGGTGAGTTATTAATTACATAATTTTAATTTTTCGTTGAACTAACCCTTTAATGATTCATTAAAAAGCCACTAGTTAGGGCTTCAGCCCCCCTAAACTTATGCCCAGCCCCCCTAAAAAATTATTTGATTAATTAATTAGTGATCGCTTCAGTCCCCTTTAAAAACTCATTTGAGACGGTGGCAAGCTGCATCAAGTTCCGGCTCCTCCCCTGATCTGAGTCTGCATGGATTCAGCGCGTTTTTCAATCCACAGGGGCGCCGAGCAGAGCGAACATCAGAGAGTACAAGGTGTGTGTGTGTGTGTGTGTGTGCGTGTGCGCGAGTGTGTGTGCGTGTGGTGTGTGTGTTCTCGCATCCAATACCAGTACGTCTTCGCTGCTTTCACTTTCAGCCTTTATCACAGTGTGACAGATGTTTTTTCTTCCAACAAAAATGAAGCGATTAACACCCATGAAAACATACTTTAGAAAACGATCATGATTTATTTTAATTTACTTTTTGAAATTGAAAACATATTATTGTGTATTTCGGCATTACATTATGCAGCCATGCAAAATAAATTATTAACGACACACATCATTGTCTGAAAGTACTAAATGGCACAGAGAGAGAAACATCATGTGGAGTTATTTTGTTTTCTATTATTAAACATAATTTTGTATTAAGTAATAATTAATCATTAGTGTATCATGATACATATATTAGAGTAAGAGTAAAGGGATCTGTGATTTTTTTTTTTTTTTAAGTAATTGATTTATAGAAGTGGCAAATTGATAATGATGTTATTTTTAATAAATATAGAACATATTGCCAATAGAAAATTACATTAATACATGTTTTGTCTATATTCTTAATGAATATTAGCTGGTTAGTTAAATGATTTGAAATGAAATAAATGTTCAGGGGCTGACTTGATGTATAACCAACCGTATTGTTGATTATAAAGGCTAAAAAGCTAAAAATTAATAATAATAATAATAATAATAATAATAATAATAATAATAATAATATAATAATTTATATTTCATTGTAGATGGATATACAACATTTTTTTTTTTTGTGTGGGAGTAGGTCTGCAAATGAGCAACAGTCAGGTGAGAATAGAACAGACAGCCTCACACACACAATACCACTGTGTTCCCAAGATTCATTGCAGTCATTGAACCCTTATGTTGTTTTAATTTTCTGCCAATTTCCACGTACATTTCATAAGAAAAAGCAGTGGTATCATCAAAGGATAAACATGAATGTCCTAATACTGAATCAGGAAGTCTTTATTGTAAAAAAAATAAAAAAATAAAAAAATATCTACATTCCCAATTCAAAATTTTCCAGTGACTGGTCACATCTAAAAAACTGTATTAGTTTTTTTTTACAGTGTTATATATGGCTCAGTCAGTACTCCTACTCCCATATATGAAATACAGGGAATACAATGGAATAGTGGATTGCAATAAGGTTAGTAGTATACAACCCTATCCTAATAGTAAAATAATATTTTTTAATCATACCCTTATTGGGGGCTGAGCCCCCCTAAAATCAAAATCTTAGAATCGCCCCTGGTTAGGGAATCGAACTGTTGTATGGTTTGCTCTGAATGTTTTCAGAGTCGACTCATAAGTCAGTCGTTAGGGAATTCACTAGTCGAGTTGTATCTTACAAATGTTGTATCTTGATATTTAAAATAGAGTCATTCGTTGGGGAGTCGGAATAGATTGGTCGGAGTATTCGCGCTGGAGAAAATGAACTGTTCACACTATTGGAATATACAGATGCTGGCAGACTGTTTTAGAACGGTATATCGAACATTCGAATAGAACAGGTTCTGAATAAGAACCGACTGACTGTCAATTTCAAACCCTGCTTTAGGATGAAGGCTTGATGTGCCGTGTCTGGGTGGCAGTAGTGCTCTGCGCGCGAGGCTCTCACAGACTCATTCGTCACGGTCAGAGCCGCTTTCTGGGCGGAGAAAAAAAAGAAATCCAAGTAACCCTCCAGTCGACACTCAGCAGAGCAGCAGCCGCAGTTCAAAACGGAGGACTCTCACGTGGAATATCCTGCAGACGTGTTAAATAAAAGAAATTAGAAGCATCTCATCCAAAGCAATCACATTATCTTTTGGATTCCCAACGGGTTTGATGTCGGCTGATCTGGTGTGAATCGTTTACCAGTTTAACTTCTGTGTTTGGGGAGAGGAGGTACATTTCAGCTACATTCGGGTCTTGTAAACGGAATGAATGACCAAGACAAAGGTTGACACCGGTTCCCCGACGCATTTTGTCTCGTCGAAGGAGAAGAGGCAAAAGCAGAAAATGGAGAGCAGCACTGGAGAACAAGAGCAGCCGCAGCCGTCACAACAGCAGCCCGCGCAGCCGCTACAAGTTACCGAGAAAAAGAAAATACACCGGGCACCGTCTCCAGCAAGACCCAAGGATGTGCCGGGGTGGTCCCTCACTAAAATCCGCGGCGGTATCGGCACGCCGACACTGAGTGTTAAACCAGGGGCCATATATTTAGGTGGCCGCGTGTCCAGACGGAGCCCGGTTACCGGGAAGGAGACAAAAACAGAGAAGAGTAAACCCGTGCTGTCCGCGCCCGGTGCCCAGAAGAGCTGCGTGAAGTCCAATAAAAGCGGCCGGAGAAAAGTTTCGGACACCAGCATCGGATCGGATGATTTGAGCAAGGACTCCGGCTGCGCTGCGGGGAAACTCTCCCCCACCGACAGCAGCTCCGAGCTTTCCGACTGCGCCTCCGAAGAGAATAAAGTCTCCACAGATGCGCTGAGCAGCGACACCGAGACCAGCAGCCGCGGGGGGATCGACGGAGAGAAAGCGCCTGCGGAACACGGACTGTTGGACAAGAGTGGTCAAACCAAGACCAGCGTGGAGAAAGACCGGCTCTCGCTGGGGATGGAGACCGCAGAGGGGAGCGTCTCTCCCGGCGATGAGCGCTCGCTCGCCTCGTTCGACAGCAGGATTCCCGCCAGCACGTCCTTGGCTTTCTCGGACCTGACTGAGGAATTAATGGATGGGATGCAGGAGGAATTTGTCAGGGAAATAGAGGAACTCAGGTCGGAGAATGATTATTTAAAGGTAACCTATTGATTAGCCTATATTATTATTATTATTATTATTATTATTATTATTATTATTATTATTATTATTATTATAGTAAAATCAAAGCAGAGCTTTTGCGCAATGGCAACCACAGTTTCTACCAAAATGTCTTAGTTGCTTCATTCAGGTTTAGGCTCAACTTGATGTTATTGTCTAGTTCTTCAGAAACCATCTATTGTGTTGGTGCTTTAAACAGCCAAGAACCTACTGATCTCAAGAACATGTGTAATGCTCCAAAATAACCAGCCAAAGAAACAAACAAAAACAAAATGGCACTTGATGAAGAGGGAGGTTCTTTGCTGAGTCTTTAAAGAACTTTTACATTTTTACAAAGTGTACAGTTAAGAGTTACAACGGTAAAACCATGATGCAATATTAGTATAAGAAGCTTTCATAATCTGTTTTATGCTTATGATCATTATTAGGCCACACTATAAAATGAAACCCACTCAATGAAATGCCAGATTCTTGCATTTCAAAAATTAAAGTGGTACATTAATTACACTTTAGCCCACCTAGAAATGAATGACTGAATTGGGAAAATTAAGTTGAGAAATTTATAACACCAAGTAGAAATGACAGAATTTGGTGTGAGATGGAAACAAGATGGTGTATGATGATAGAAATATGTTTTTCTCTCCATGTAATCAGTCAAAATAACTGTAGTAACTATAATTTTCTGGAGGAAACCAGTCACAAAGGTACACTTTTGCAGGGTAACCAGTATAATACTGTATTTCTGCCATATATCATTATCTAAATGAAATGTCTATGTTGCTGAAACTGGAAACAGTGCATTCAATCATGCTGCAAGGCATACATTTAAGATCCTTGTTTGTTTACTATCATAAGGGTTTGTAATGTCTCCAGAATTACTATGAGTCATATGTATGAGAAAAACTGATTCTCGGTTTTCATAAACTATCAGAAAGACCATGACGAGACCAAATCTATTTCCTTCGCCATGCCTAATATAAAAGAGTTAAAGAGACTAGTGGCTAGTTGCTCTTGCCCCGCGTTGCTGGAGTGATGCAGCTGTTTGTACAGATGCTGCAGCAGTCAGTCAGTCCACTGTGTCCGCGTCCACTTCTCACTCCATTGTATTTCTCCGTTCTGAGCACGTGATGCACGCTGCAGTTGTTGACCTATATATTTACTGGAGATGTGTGGCAGCACGTGGTGGCCCACTGCATCTATTCACCTCTGAAAGCAGCATGCATTTTTTACCCATTTGAGGTATAAATAGTTTATTTGGGTTTAGTGCAAAATTGCTTTCTAAACATGGCACTATTATGTAAACTCTGTAGTAAAACGGTCTCGAGGAAAATCATAATGCTGCATAATACATTTGATGCAGATAGTGGTAGCATCTCACATGATCTTTCACGCTGCTCTTGATCCCGGGTCAGGAGCATCATGTGCATTGTTTTGAGGTTGCACCAGTGGCAGCTCTGGATCGTCTACATGTAACAAAAATGCCCAAGATGTTTTTTGAAAAAACGTTGCTAGTAATTTCTAAAAGGATGGATTGTGTGTGTTTGAATGTCAGGACGAGATGGAGGAGCTCCGCTCGGAGATGCTGGAGATGAGGGACATGTACATGGAGGAGGATGTCTATCAGCTCCAGGAACTCAGACAGCAGCTGGATCAGGCCAACAAGACCTGCCGCATCCTGCAGTACCGCCTCAAGAAGGCAGAGAGACGCAGCATCCGCGTGGCCCAGACCGGACAAGTGGACGGGGAGCTTATCCGAACACTGGAGCAAGACGTCAAGGTTAGAGTGGGTTACTGTGTGATATAGTAATTCAGCTGGAGTGAAGGTGGTGTTACAAATGAAAGCCACCAAACATATTCTGTTAGCTGCAAATGATTGCTTGCTCAGTTGAGTTTGACTTTGTGAAAATGAAGTGTGCTTCATTGTATAAAATGTGTACTTTAAATCTTAAAATAATCTTTTTAAGAAACTGTGTTTGGGCATAATATATAGTTTTAATGAAAAAAAAAAAAACTTAAGGAAAGTACACTTTCATGGTTGTTTCTTAACACATTTAAATATTAACTTTGTAATAATCTAGAAGTTTTACTTTAGAGCACATTTTAAATCATTGTTTTAATCATCTTTTGTCATGCTTTAAAGATGCACACTTATTTTGATGTTATGGCTAACATAGTAAATCATATGTGAAATACTTGATTGTCCTTTTAAATGTAGTGTGTTATTAGATTTTACAGTTGAAGTTAATATATTTTAAGTGCACTACATTGCAACTCCATTGCAAAATGCAAATATGCAATTACAAATATACTTTAATTCATGAAATGACATTAAAAAAAGTGAATTTTAGTTTACCCTAATTGCTTTTCAGAATATGCAGCAACACACTTTAACCATATTTCAATGACGACATAATAATTATGAAACTACATATAGAGTGGGTTAAAAGCACTCCTAAATTCAACTAATAGCATTTACAGTAATATAAATGTCATCTATAATACATTTGAATGTAATTGTAAATAACATGCAGTTAAGTGTCTGAACACAGTACATTCAATCCGTAACCTAGTATACTCTCTAAAAAATATATTAATTACATAATAATTACTCTTTTGAAAGTATGCTAAAATGTTCAAAGGGTCCCTTTATTCTGAGGGACTCTCTGAATAAAGTGAATCTCATATAATTATAATGATATAAACATCTGTGGCAGACTGTAAGATCATGCTTTAGGCAGCATGTAATGCACCACACAGGCAACTGTCTCACATGGCTGAGGACACAATACTTCCTTTCTCTGGTCTATCAGCGAGAAGAGAAATAGCCATGATGTCATTCCCATCAGCACTGGCTCGCTGACTGTATTCCTCTTTTACATGGCTGATTTGTATAGAGTAACAGAGGGAGAAAGAGGACGGAGAGTGAGTTCCTCTGCCAAGTAAACGCTGTGGCTCTTTGTGCTACTGAGACTGAATGTGTTGGTCTTTAACAAGTCACACTGTCACATGCTAAAGTTTCACCACTCAGGACACAGCTGGTAAGGATCAGAGCTGCAGCACACAATCAGTGTGGCGTGAAACACAGGAGGGGATGGTGTGTGGAGGAAAAAAACAACAACAACATCTTAGCCTCTGCTGAATTGTTTAACTGCTGACAGGAGCCTCCTAAACACAGGGTCAATTGTCTCTCCACACTACCGGCACAGCCAGGTCAGATTACACTGATCTTCACTGCGTTTGTGCATTCAACTGCTTGAAATACTGCTTGCTATCGCTGCGACAGGCACACTAGGCTTTAAAGAGGAAGGACATTGTTTCTTTATATTCAGCTTAGCACAGCATCAAAGCATTGTGCAGATCGAAGTGCTAAGTCAGATTTTCTTGTAGCCTTACATATAACTAGTGCAACAATCAGTACTGAAATAGTTTATATATATATAATATATATATAAACTTTCTTAACATATTAATTTAAACATGCATTAAATAATATCAATAACAAGTACAAATTTTAAGAAATATAATAGTGCATATATTTTTAGCCAGATGCTCCTCTGTCTGGTTGTGTATTCAAGTATTTAAGAGAGCTATGTATTTAACATGCATTTAAAATGATACAAATTAAGGAAAATTTGAATTCATCATCTCAAAATGACAGAATATCTGCTGATCAATCAATCTGGCCATAATGTTCTATATGTTTGAAATAAAACCCTTGTTTTCTGTGAACTCTCTGGGGCTGGTTAAAGCACATGACCCATGGATCAGTTATTGTTCGGTACTTTCCTTATGAATGAACCCCATTCAGAGGTTAGTGATATTCTGACCAAGAGGCTGTGCAAAACAAATATGTTCCTCCCTGGACTCGAGTTTCCCATGTTTGACTTCTTCCCATCTCTCTCGGGATGAGGGGGGAGGGGTGATGTCATGGTCAGGAGGGGGTGGGGGTGAAAAGGGTTGATGGAGGATGTGAATGTTTGTAAGATCCCTGCACCATTTCCTGCTCTGTGAAGCACTGGCCTCATTTCTCATCCAATGAGAGAAATGTCTACCAGATCTGTCAGGGTAAGGACGGAAAACAGCTTCACACCTTCTCATCAGCTGCTGTGGCTTGTGAAATTGGCTTCGGAGTTATCCATCTGAGGTTATCCAGCCATGTGCTCATGCAAAACATCAGCTGAGAAACAGAGAGAATGATTACAGATGTAGGAAGCAAAAATCAGGAAGTTCTGATACACTAGTGCGTCAAACTGAATCACTTCTATTATAATCTAGTGCTTGTATTCATTTTTTGCTTGTTGACAGATATTTAAAAATTGAATGCCATGAAAATTTCAGTTTTTGCGCTCCCAGTCCAAAAGGATGATGCAGATGTTTAAGTCTCCTGCTTCTCAAAATTTTCTTCTGAAAGAAAAAGACTAGTTATTTTTGAGTTTCATGACAGATCTCAACAATGTCTCAAACTCAAACTGTTCAGATTTGCTAAGAAAAAAGTGTTTGACTTTTTACTTCTAGTGATTTATATATTTTTATAAGTTGTGCTCATTTGTGAAGATTATCACGATAAAGAAAACGTAAAAATTATAACCCTTTGAGCTTATTTTCTTCAATAATCCAATGGCAATCCTATTGGAGTGTATTGAAACCCACCAAAATACATCATTGCTGCAGCACTCGATAAGCACCAAGGTGCATATGCAAGATGTCCGTAAGGAGAACACACAGTTAAAAAAAAGGGCTGCACATGCATATGCATACTGTGCTGATGATGAAATTTATGCCACATGCACTGTATGTATAACCTAGCATATGCACAAAATTTGACATCTAAAGTATACTTCATAATGAGACCTGCATTGAGTCTCCTAAGCTATAAAAGAGCAGAAAAAATAATTATTTGGTCAGAAAGAGAATAATAAAGAGAAAGTGAGGGTGACAGATGAAAATACGGTTTGGTCTTTTGGCCTTCGCCTTTTCAGATATCAGCTTAGCAGCAGCATCCTGGAGATAAGAGGAAAGAAAGAGACACATAGTATTGAATATACCTCCTCACTGTGTAGCTGGCTCGGTCCACTCACGCTCGAGTGACTCGAGTCGCATTATCATCTGTGTGAGGAGTGCACATGCATTATCAGCCATGTGCTGCACTCACACGTCAAACTGCTATGGAGCAAGACGAAGCACTGCTTTAAATACCAGATCCTAAGCTGAGATGAATCTAGAAGTGGCACATTTGAGATAACTAGGGTCTCTTTTCTTAAATAAAAAATTGAGAAGTAGGAGACTTAGGCTAAAGTTTCCTTTTACTTGCCCTACATTTTATCTCACTGAATATCCAGTTTCACTCAGAAATGCATCACATTATGACTCTATTACACTATTGCAGGATTTGTCCAATGCATTCAATTCACATATTGCTGGAAGCTGTATTTAAAGTGTCAGTCCATTTAAAAATGTAGTGAAACTGTGTTAATGGGTTTCTTTCAACACAACAGTATTTGGTGCCCTTGGACTGTCTTCATGTGGCTCATCTGAGCGGCATGTGTGCTTAGAGGTTAACCAAAGGGCAGCTTGTTTTTTTTCTTCTAAGCTTGGTAAGGTTGAGTTTATAGGGTGAATGCGCCCGGGCTTCTGTCCCGCAGATGCAACCAGATACAGATCTGGAGGGAAGGCATTTAAAGCGAGCGTTTGCACAGCAGAGAGGCGGAGCAATCCTGGAAAGCAGGATAAGAGAGGAATGAAGCACACACATAATCAAACCCAAAGAGTCATTTAGATGTGTGACCAAGTTCTGCTGACAAGCAATCATGACCACATGCAAATGAGCCATTATTGGTCTTTTTGATGGGTCATTACACTCCTTTGATTTCTCAGTTTCTCAGATATGGCAGCTTTTTCCACATCAGGCTGTGGTTAGAAGGGCGGACAACAAAGCACCTAAACACACACACACACACACACTCATGAAAGACATTGCAGTGCTTCACTACCCCTTTCCCTGTGGATCTAGAGGTGTCTGTCTCCTTTTGCATGTAAAAATGACAAAGGGCTGTGACATTATTGTCAGACAAAGGCAGGTGGGTGTTGTCCAGACAGAAAGGAGGGAGGAGTGAATGCAAATAATCTGGGACCAACAGACACTTATGGAGCTCTGATAATTAAAGCTGTTGTGTGACAATACAGACACACACTTACCATAAAACCCTGGGCCTGTGGTTTAGAAAAACATTTTCAACTAAATCATGAATGGCTGTTTGACCATACAAAGACTCATACTATATAAAAACATTTGTTACAGTAACATGAAAAAACTTAAAGGGGGGGTGAAATGCTATTTCATGCATACTGAGTTTTTTACACTGTTAAAGAGTTGGATTCCCATGCTAAACATGGACAAAGTTTCAAAAATTCAATTGTACGTTTGAAGGAGTATTTCTGTTCCAAAAATACTCCTTCCGGTTTGTCACAAGTTTCGGAAAGTTTTTTTTCGAGTATGGCTCTGTGTGACGTTAGATGGAGCGGAATTTCCTTATATGGGTCCTAAGGGCACGTCTGCCGGAAGAGCGCGCGCTCCCGTAGAGCACAGCACTGAGAGCACAGACATTCATTGATCAGAGCGAGAGCGTCGCGAAATGTCACAAAAGAAGTGTATTTTTGGTTGCCAGGGCAAGAAAACCCTGCACAGATTACCAAAAGAGAAACAGCATTAAGGGACCAGTGGATGGAGTTTATTTTTACAGAGCATCAACAGAGTTGTGCAAGTGTTTGTTTGCTCCCCTGCATTTCCAAGATGCTTGTTTTACAAACAAGGCACAGTTTGACGCCAGATTTGCACATCGTTTATTTCTTAAGGATAATGCAGTCCCAACGAAAAATACAAAATTGCATAATTAATACCAAAAATAGGAAGCAAATAAATGTTATTTGCCACACATAAACTTCTGGGAATATCCTATTACTGTTGATCAGTAAATAGTCAGTATGTCAATAAATAGTTAATATTTGTACTTATAAAATGTTAATAATATTATATAGCCTACAGTATAGTACTAGTACATAGCCTTTATATTCTAAATATAATTTTCACAATTTGTACCAAATGCTGTGAACAATTTTTTTTTTTTTACTGTAAACATTTTTTTAAGGTTTTTTTTTTATGACTAATATTGCATGTCCTATATATGCCACATCAAAACAGCAATAATCATTTATAATACCATAGCACAGAATTTAGCATGTACTGAAAGCATTGTTAAGCTGATTTGCAACAGCTACTGTAACTAAATGTGGTTAAGTCGCTTTTAGTTAGCTTCTTCCGCAACACTGACAGAGAGACAAAGTTGTTTATAGCTCCTGACAAAGAGAAATTGAAGAAAAGACAGAGAGGCTGTTGGTGAAATAAAGGAAAGAATGAGAAATGGAGGGATCTGATATGAATTAGAGCGTGGTGTTGGTACAGAGGAGCATTGTGGGTACCCAGCTGCACTTTGGCTGTGGTTCAGACACGCAGAGAAGAGAAAGCCCTCCCTCACAAACAGGGACTGTGCTTCTCCTCCTAGCCCTTCACAATCCTCATTTACCCCATTCAGTGACTGGAGATCTCTCTTTTCCTCATTCCTCTCACACAAACCTACATCCTTCCTTTATATGTGCCCTTTAGAAACATACCAACATTGTCTTGTGTTGCTAAAATGCTCTAAACACCAGTATGAGTGTCGGTGGTAGAGATGGGTCTTGGTTTGCACAAACACAGATAATTGCCTCGTTAAGAAGTTACTGCAGCTTTATTACCAACCGCTTTTAATGAGCTTTCCTCTACCTTCAGGGAGACATGAATTATAGACTCATGAACCAACCGTCTTCAATACTTTTCACTGGCAAAGCCAAGAGTGAAAAAAGAGGCAGTATTTTATGATAGGATTAATTACTACAGTGTGCAATATTTAATATTACACTGAGCACATTTTCTGTATTTACCAGCATTAAGTGAACTATGTTTATAACCATTTCTGTAATATTTAAATAAATATCAATTTTTCTCTTGCCTTGTTCACCATCTCTTATTATTTTTCACCAAGCTTGTCTTTGTAGGCTGCTCACAGGATACCTTTTTTCAAAGAATATTTTTGATGCTCCCCTCTTAAAACCAGTTGTGGTTGTTTTAGGTGGCCAAAGACGTGTCCATCCGTCTGCACAATGAGCTGGACGCTGTGGAGAAGAAGAGATCTCGTCTGGAGCAGGAGAACGAGGAGCTGAGGGTGAAACTGCAGGATCTGGAGGTGGCCAAGCAGGTCCTGCAAGCAGAGATGGAGAAGGCCAGAGAGGTAAGACGTGTTTAATATGAGCTGTAGATATGACACGTATCAAATTTGTTGGAAATCCAATGAGTGGCTGTGAATTTGACCACGGTATTGTGTTGTTATGCATTATGAAACTGAAGAAAAGATACTGTTAGGGTGATCTGGGTGCTATCAGAGAATAAATATATGGCTGTTAAAGCATTGCAATGTGCTATTGGGCAATGCTAGGTGGTTGCTAGGTGTTTATTTACTGGCCTAAGTAAAAAGATCCCACCTCCAAATCTCTATGATATTGTGGTCCCTAAATATGACTCACACATAGTTCCTTCCTTCATTGTAGATCTATGGGATTTGGGGGGATTTTCTAGATTGTTTCACTGGGCAAAAACTGTTTGGTGACAAATTGCATGCTCATAAAAATAATGTTGCTTGCCTTAGAGTTCAGCACTAATAATAATAATAATCTAAATAAGCCATTCTTCTGCCAAATAATATAGTGCATAAGCCTGTATTAATTAATATAGAATTTAAGTCACATGTCTCTGATCACAGATGTCGGCCATTTGGATTTGAAATAGTCCGTTTTTGGTGATTTTAGCTGCAGTGAGGGAAATTAGTGTGAGTTCTGTAAGAAGTTACTAATTGGAGAAAAATGTGATCATTAATTAGTTTCAGATTCTGTGAAAAGGCTTCATTAGGAGCTCCAGGGAAGGTTTCTGATGGGAAAAGTGTTTATATTGTAGTTAATTTGGCTTGGGGCAGAACTCTTGATGTGGATGCTTTAGTTGAACTTGAGGTGCAGAGCTTCGCTGTGTGTGTGACGCCAGGAGCTCGGACTGATCTGTTGAATCTCTCTGTGTAAATGTCAGCTCGGGGGGACGGGGAGCACATGAATTTAGCATTAGATTTTCTCAACTGACAGTTTAACGATGAGGAACATAAAGCATGCTCCTTGTGTTTTGGCTAATTCTCTATTTTGGCCTGCATTCTTTGGGTAATAAGTGTTTCTTTGTGTTCTGAGTAATGGATCATTGGCAGGATGGTCTATGTTGGCCTGCAATGTCTGCTGCACATTGAAAGTGATGAATGCATTATTGTATGACACAATGGTTATTATTGGTTGTTTCACTCTTTTCTTTGAGAATCATTTTGGGGTGTTGTATACCGCTGTGATAGTCAATGCCAGTGCTCAGATTCGCTCGGCTGCTCTTCTTTGGCTCGGCTCACAGGTTTGCTCTGCGATCTTATTGGCTGAAAGCCCAGTGCAGGATGCGTGCCACTCTCTGTTGTTGAGTGAATTGTCGGCATAGTGGGCACTTATGGTGTACGGCGAAAGTTCATACTCAACTGAACTTCCAGAAAAGACAAGATATGACTCAAAGAATGGGACAAAACGATAGATCATTACATGAAAAGTAAGATGATCTGAAGATCTGGCTGAACACGATACCTCTCTCTGACATACATACACATACACTTAACAAAGGACAGGATGAAAGAGATGTATCAACATTTATTAGACCAAAACCTCGATTCTGATGGTTTAAACATGGCATTCTACAGTGAAATATTTTTGTGTAATGACAGCTGAAGTGTGTTTGTACAGAAAGAATTTTTTTTTCACGTATTTTCCAGATTAGTATTCAATTTTTCTGAAACAATGGCACACTGTATAAAATGTTTTGTAATAAAAAAAGAAAAAAAGGTTGAAGTTAAAACTTACCTACCTGGTAAACTGTTATAATACAGTGAAAAATCATAAGTGGTTTAATATCGCATAATATGTCATTTCACTGTAAAATACTGTCAAATTTGTATGTTTTACCAATAAGAATTGTGGTGAAAAACAATACATTCCCAGAATCCTTTGTGTGAAACATCAAATTTGTTTTTTAATTAAATATATATTTTTTTGTATTTTATAAAAAATTTTTTACAGTTATTTTGCTAGGGTGTTTTGTGTTACAGAGAAATAAACACTCAAAATAAAAGCATGCTGCTGATGTAGGCTTTTTTTTTTTTTAATCTAGATAAAACTCCACCCCCAAAGTCCTACAAATGCTTTTCAATCTTATACTCCATCCCTCTTTCTCAAACTCTCTCTCAATACTTCCTAACCAGTATCGATCGGTACTATAGCTGGCGTGAAGTCTCAAGGGTGATTAGGGTCACATGTCTGCTGCTGCTGGGAGAGTAAGAGGGTGTGTTTGTGTGTTTATAGCCTTCTGATGGTGGAGGGGCTGGTTTACAGCTGTTTAATAGGCTTCGGTACAGTAAAATGTTAGGATAAAAGCACAACCTTATCATTCAGAGCCCGATGTGCCTCCTAAACAGCATGTATTAATGCAATTATCCAAATACAGCTTATTTGTTGATCCAGAGCCGTTCTAGACTATGCTGGAGGAAACAGTCCTATGAGGCTGACGGAATCTTTATTTATGTTTTTCAGGAAGCTGCCATCTTTGTTTTGTTCTGAAGGGGAAACCCTGAGAAAGAAAGGAAGTACAGGGTCACTGAAGCAGGGTTCATTAACTAGATGTGGATTCCAGAATATTCAGAGATCTCTAAAAAGTCTCGGAGAGTTGGAGGGATGGTGTGGGATTCAGCAGGTGGTCATGCAACTCAGTTTTTTTTTTTCAGAACTAGAGTAATGAAACGATGACCCGCTGACTCAAAGACTATTTGATGATTACAGTCATAGGTCAGTAAGCACAGTGCTATGAGCTTTAATAAGAAACCAT
Organism: Carassius gibelio; assembly: GCF_023724105.1. Taxonomy (NCBI): domain Eukaryota; kingdom Metazoa; phylum Chordata; class Actinopteri; order Cypriniformes; family Cyprinidae; genus Carassius; species Carassius gibelio. The sequence continues at coordinate 9,958,342 of NC_068393.1, forward strand.
TTTCAGATATAGGCGCCTTGTCATTTCAAGGCAAATTGATTTACTTTTCTCTTACAGAGGCTTTACTTTGGTGTTGGAAAGTACTGAATGATCACTATATTCATGTACAATGGTCTTAACATGGTACCTTGAAGATACTATTGGTACATAAATGGTCCAGTAACCCTGGAAGAATGCCACCGTACAATGATACTTTGTAGTTCTTGTTTGTGTGGTAATAGTGATGTATTTCAACTTGCCCTTTTCTGTCTATTATTATACTATTCAGTGAATCTGATTCATGAACGCACAATGCACGCAGTCATAATAAAGCGAGTGTTCTCAGCCTCTGAGATATTTTTGAGATCAGCGAAGATAAAGAAATATTTACAATATCCAGTTTTCATTGTGTCCGATATTTACACTGCTGTAAAATAACACAAAGAAGGAGAGTTAAAGGCAGGCAGAGTAGCTGTGGGTTTGTGAGGTCTTGAGGCTGGGAAGGCTTGGCAGCTGTGTTTGCCGTGTTTCTCTGTATTGTACGGTCTGACCTGTACAGCAGCATCAAAGCACACGGCATTCGAGGTTTGGAAGACGATGGGAAAAACAGAAAATAAAAGCAATTGAGAAACGCACACATACACACACATGACCTGGTCCCAAGTCCCTTGTGAAAAAGTAAATTGTAGCATACTTTTAAAAGAGTAACTTATTACATAAATAATAAATGTTAAAAGAATATACTTAAGTGTAAACTGACTGTAATGTTTTTTGGACACATAATTGCATGTTAATTGCTATAAAATTTATTATTTAAATGCAGTAAGTTGAACTTTAGAGTAAAGCTTCAAATCTGCAAGTACAGTTTAAATACACTTTTAAGATTTGATTTACACTAAAATTAAGCTTAATTGATACAACTAAATGTGCTTCTTTTTCAAGGGGTATCATTTATGTTCTTAGCACAGAGTTTACTACTTGGAGTTAGGGTTTTGGCCAAATATCTACTGAATGATTATGAGCATGAGTAGTAATATTGAGGATGGCATTAGCAAACACCAACGTTAATATTGTAGCTGTATTCCTGTATTACAGGAAGCACAACCAACCCTTGGTTTAATCCACATACAAATATATATTCTTTCCTCAGGGAGTGAGAGATGATTTCATGCTCTAGTAATGTTTGCATGAAAAAATGAACATACTACACAAGACAAGCAAGGCTGAAGCATGCAAAGCTCATGAACACACACATTCAGGCCTGGACGGCACTATATAGGTTAGAATACAGCCATATACAGCCTGACAGCAAATCAGCATATTAGAATGATTGCTGAATTTTGCATTATATATAAATGTAATAATAATACAAAAATGAAATTTAAAAATATGGAAAACAGCTATTTAAAATTTGTACTGTATTTATATTTAAATAAATGCATTACAAAATCTTACCAACCCCAAACATTTGAGCAGTATTTTAATTTCTAAACAAATGAGCTAAACCAAGTTTTAAATTTTTTTTGGCTTGTCATACACACTTCTACAGCCTTTATCTAAGAGCTATTTTCGAATGTCAGATCACCAGATCCTGCGGACGTGTTGGTCAGGTTGGTAAAAAAAAAGGGTCTGTGATGTCAGTCCTTACATGATCTGACATCAAAGTCATTGTAGTAGGATTTAGATTTGCACATTTAAATGAAAGCCACCAGGGCTGTGATGTTATATGATGAACACTTCTGTATGTCTGTGTATGTTTGTACATTTCAGACAGAGAGCTTGTTGTCTGCAACTGCTTCCTCTTGAGAATTACAGGACTGAACAAATGGCACAGGCAAAACTAACAATAAGAGGATGCTGGGAGGGAGGGAGTTAGCGGCAAGCTCTTTTTAATGGAGCTCAGCACTACGCAGAACTGACAGACAAAGAAAGCGCAGAAAGGGAAATGTGTGTGATTTATGTCTGGACCCTTAAGTCTGATACACACACATACAGAGACACATATAATGCAGCGAGAGGTTATTAGATTTGATAGTGACAGTGCTGCAGTGCTTGTCGGTCATTATATAGCATCTCATGTATTAAGATTGTGGCTGTGGAAACCAGCTGAGATCAGCTGTTTGAAAGAAGTTTAGCATGTCGGACAAGATTAGATCTGTCAGGTTCCCTGCTGTGACAATCTTTGAAATACTGTCCAGACAAGTACATACTAACTAACCTGTTTGAATAGTTGACTTTAATAAAGAAAAAAAAATCTATATTGTTTAATGCTAGTGGTATAATTTTGGGAAGTTTGGGATCAATAATATGTATGTATATATATATATATATATATATATATATATATATATATATATATATATATATATATATATATATATATATATATATATATATATATATATTAGTGGTGGGCATAGATTATTTTTTTTTAAATCTAGATTAATCTCACGGTAATCTTGGAATTAATGTAGATTAATCTAGATTAAAATGGCTCATCTGAATTCTGCTGAAGGCATTCAGAATATGTGTGCTACCCAAATAAAATAATGACTAAAAGTAACGTTAAGTCTTTGAGAAGGGGTTTCACAAGACAGGTGGTGCATTATACCAGGGGCTCATCTCCTGTTTCCAAAAGGCATCACAAACTGCTTGAGAAAGCTGTAAATGAATTCCACATTGCACAAGATGCAAACAACCGTACGCCTGTTTCACACATACTCCGTCTGCAGTGCGTATGCTTTGCATATTTTTTTACGCACCCATGTTAACGGATTCCGGTTGTGGTCCGTTAGTGCGTTCAAGAAGCGGTGCATTTGCATTTTCTAATTTTATAATAAAAATTACGTTTACACACTTTGTTTACTGTCATGAAAACAAATTCCTCGTATGTGTAAACATACCTGCCAATAAAGTTAATTCTGATTCTGATTCTAAGGATTAGGCCTATATTAACCAAAAAAGTAACTGTTTGTGCGTCCTCTATCTGGGTCCTTCTCTTAAATAAGCAAAATTTAAAACATGATGCATGATATTTTCATTTGCTTCAGGCAGGATACACAAGAAGCATGTTCAACGTGGACATGCAGACGGATGTCATGGTAATAAATATCTTGAAGAGCAACCAAATCTTGTATATGAAAAGCATTTTTGGGGGCTCCTGGCTTTTGGGACCCCAAGGCGGTCACCAAATTTTGCCAAAAGTCCACCCCTGAGCTGTTGCTTTGACTTTGAGTATGATACGGTTCTAATATAAAACATGTCTCCTCACATCCAGGCTCTCGGAAACTCCACATCCTGTGAACCTCATCTGGGTCAATCAACCATCTTCCACTTTCATGACACACACACACACACACACACACACTGAGTGCTATAGAAAAGCTTGCACATGCATTTTGCTGAATTGATTTATATAGAGCATGGATAACAGTCTTCGCTTCATTGCCTTTGCATAAGATTAACTATCAATAATCATCTGCGTCTGTACACCTCACTGATCTATTAAAGGGTTATTCATTATGGCTTGTTAGAATCCGCAGACTCTTATTATTTTAGCCTTTCAAAAATGGGAATCCTGTGGTTTAAATTTAGATTTATGAGTCATCGTAAAATCTGCTGGGTTCATTACAGACAAAGCTCTTAAAATGGTTTTGAAAAAGCGCTGTGGGTGTGAAGTGTGATTGTAGTTAGGATCTTCTGTTTTAGATATAATGGCTTGAGAAGTGAGAAGAGAGTGAGATTGATTACTTAATCCCACTTTCAGTGATTCTCTTCAGCAAATTGGTTTTATTACTGCAGGCCAGTGACCTGCTCACCTTATCAATGTAATCTGCTTAGACCAATAACCTGAGGTGACATGGCCAGCAGAAACTACAGCTCTATTAGAATGGAGTATTACTGTAGTCCTTACTACATACTGCACAGTATATATCAGATTCGGAAAAAAAGCTGAAAGTGACCCTGGAATTAAACATTTTTGGGATTTTAATTTTTTATATTTTAATATCCGATGTATTAGCCTTTTTTTTTAAATGCAGCCCTAGGTATAGATACGGATAACATAAAATATGCATTGATCCAGATTTTTGATCCAGTGCAGTTCAGTGGAATTTACATTTAGTCATTTTGCAGATGCTTTTATCCAAAGTGACTTATAATTGCTTAAAATTATGATTTAACAACAGATCCATTCAATACAAATTGAGGTGCAATGCATTTGTTGTTTTATGTACTATAGACCAGTATCTTCATTAATACAGAAAGACCATTGATTAACAAGTCATTAAATGGTTCACAATCTAATTGCATAGCTCCGGGATAAATCGTTCTGGTTTATATGACTGTGGTCTATTGAAACAGATTAGTCAATAGTGCTCCATTATGACTAAATGCTTGACCATTATAATAATCGAACAATTATTTTCCAATAGCTTGCTGCGACAGTATCTAAAACATTTCCTTCTGAGCTTTAACGGTAATCACAAATCTAATGTAAATGTAATTAGTAATGTAGTAATGTCTTCTTTACCCATCACCAACTCTGTAGCTGTCTCAATGACTTCTCTGCATCAGTGATCTAATTTTGTGCTTGAGATAAGTTAGTGAACCATAGAAAAAACAAAATATATAAAGTGTCTCATCAAGGGGTTTGTTAGCATTGTTAGTATGCCATAACCACACCACCTCACCCCTTGTAACATCCATTGACCCTGTCAGTGTATTTTGACCAAGCAATTTTTGGAAAGCATATCAATCAATAATACTTCAGTCAGCAGTCAGCCTTGTCATTTACAGTATGGTTCAAATCAGCCTGGCTGCAGAATTGAGTGCGATTTCAAATTGCCTGCTTTCATTGACATCCTTCTCCAGCCAAACAATTGCCATTGAGATGAATGGGAATGCTTATGGATGGCTTTCTCCAGGACCTCCCTACCATATCCTATGATATAGTGCTGTTGTGTTTAACTTGTCCATCATATTTTCTCCTGCTCAGACTTTCAGATTTTGCATATAGCCTCAGAACTGAGTCTGAGATGGGTTCTAGTTCACGACTAGTACAGTCTGCTAATGCAAAAGTGAAGAATAGACCATTCAGATGTCTGCAAACCTACAAACTTCACCCATATATTTTCATCCTTTGTTATGCCTGTAAACTGAGGAATCTGACCTATTTCTGTCTTTTCCCCAGATTCCAAAATCCTCCTCCAAATCCAACCTCCCTTTCTGAACGCCAAATGTCAATCTCAATACAAATGAGAGAACAAAGTGAGCAATGAGTGGAATGCTTGGAGAGTTTTCATCCATCAAGAGGGCATGGGTTCACAAGCTGACACACTAATGAGCGTCAAGTGCTTGCTATTCTCTCTAACAAGCGCATGGGCTCCATGATTGAATTCCTCTGATACGGGAGGGCGAGATAAAAAGACAAAGAGCAGTTTATGTGGCTGTGGGGAGCTAGATGTTCCTCTCCCCGCTTTCATGCAGGAAATGAGGACAGATACTCGATCCAGAGCTTTGTTGTTATCTAGGACAGGTCATAGATGAAGGGGGCAGTTCCTTCAGGCTGTCATATCTTTGGAAAGAAGTTTTATCTTTGTTTCAATTTTCTCTCAGGTTATGGCGGGCATACACTGTGCAATTTCTGTGCGATTTCGGCAAGGTACCAACTCACACTGTACGGTCCGATCGTCGAGTTGGGATTTGACTGCTCACACTATACGTGGGGAATCAACCGAATCGACACGTAGGATCCCTCAGAACCCGGATGTTTGTGGCTGTTGCAGAATAAATATGCTTTCCCGGGATAAACGCACTGCTTTGGTGATATGCGCAATTCTGTGTGTTGAAACGGCCAAAAAAGAAAAAAAGGCATCGGTGTATTGAGACACGCAGGTGGCTGGGAAGACGTGGCCTATATGGTTTATCCATTTTGAAACGCGAACTGGAGGTAAGCAGGTGTTTTCTTCCCTTTTTTTATTATTCTTTGCCATAACTCCACAAGTTTTCCCTCCATCACTTCAGTTCACTCTACACTCCTTGTCACCATGGTTTCGTTTATGGTTTTGCGCATGCGCAGTGAGGGAAACGCGGAAAATCGGTCCGTAGCCCTGCTTCAATAGTGCGATACCTCACGAGAGGCGACCAAAATTTCTGACATGTCAGAAATCAATCCGACCAACCAATTGCCGGTCGGGAGAGGTTAGTCGCCTCTCGTTTCCCCTTTTACACTGCACGACAAACGACGCACGAAAATGCTGAAAATCTGCCCGACCTGAAAAAGAGTCGCACGAGTCAGAATTCGGCTCAAAATCAGATGAAAATCGCAGTGTATGCCCGGCCTTACATATAAAAAAATCCGACAGTGTTTTCTGGATGTAAAACAAACTATGACTGCTTGTGATTGCTGTGTCATTGGTGTTAATGAGAAACAGGCTGCTGTAGTTAGATCTGATTGGCCCACACCTGGGAGCAATTACTTCATGCTCAGTACAGGTGTGATTCACCACCTCTTTCTTCTCCGTTTCTCAGTCATTAATCTTTTGAACTTCACCAAATTGCACAGAATGCAGCGTTTTAAGTGATGGCCAACTGTCAACCAGAAATTCACAGGTCTGCGTCCTGTTATATTCATGAGATGGTTGAGCAGGTCTGCAGTGTTTTAATTAATGGTAAAATCTTTCAGTTGAAATAGTTGGTATATGGAAACAGTGGCACTGTAGTGCAGTTGTGGAAGGATGTAAAAATGAAAGGATAATAGAAAGAAAGGGAGATGTTGTGGTGTAAATTTTTTTTCATTTAGTTTTTTTAGTGTGCATACAATAGAAGCTTAGAGTTTGAACTCTCACAAGCCAAAGAGAGAGAAAGAAAGAGGCAGAATGGACCTTTTCATATACAACCCCATTAATAATGTATTCATGTAGAGGTGTAACAAAATGAGATTGAAGTACACAGTGTTCCTCAGTCCATGTGAACATACGTTCCTTTTATTAAAACATTTGGGCACAGTTAATATTTTTCTTTGGAAAAAATCCATAGTTTTATTCAGCAAGTTCGCATTAAGTTGATCAAAAATAACCGTAAAGACATTTATGATGTCAGAGAAGATTTCTATTTCAAATACATGTAAATGCTATTCTACAAAACTTTATTCATCAAAGACAATCTAATCAAAACATTAGAATGATTTCTGAAGGATCACATGAAATTATTTCCATCTATCACTTCTCTTTTTTTCCCCACACACTCATATCTATGTTTCTCTCAAGGGCATCAGGGCGTCTTGTGTGATTTTATAAAAGTGTTTCCCAGCTCTAATTAACACTCCGCCTGATATGCATGTAAAAGAAGCATCCCGCTCATGGCTGGACAGAAGCATATGTCACTCTTCTTGAGTGCGAGAAAGCTGGAGGCAAATGCTGCTATATGCCAAAACTTTATCTTGAATAAGTAATCCAAGAACAGGATGAGCCCAATGTGTGACACATTGTGTTTGCATTGGTAAAATGGCAACAGTGGTTTGCTGACAGATGCAAGCAGGAAAACCTGGCAGAAAGAGAAGCTGCATGCACCTGTGTTTGTGTGTGTGCATGAAGAAATAAGTGCATGTGCTCAATTAGGAATCTATTGAAGTAAATGTATCTGCAAACTAGCATTTTCCTTACTTTAAAAAAATGTATAGCATTTGATGCACATTGTTTACTCTAATGTTCTGCGTGCTCTAACAGTGGTCATAGAGATTAGCCAATCAGAGGTCAGTTGCATGTAGAGATCTTAAAGTTACAGTACCTAAAACAGCCGGTTTAATTTGAAGAATACCACAGAGAGGTAAATCATGATGAAAGCTCATAGTTTTGTTCCAATACACCTTGGCTTACATTAAACAGGGTAAAAAATAGCATGCTAGAAAACTGTGTCCATCTCACTCAAATGTCAGCATGTGGTTATGAGGAATAACAGAAGTATGTTAAAGTGGATTCTGGTCTTGAGTTGCCTCAGGTTAATGTAGACGGAAAAGCTGTGGACCTGTGGCTATTTGGGGACAGCTGTAGACATTTTCACAGCGATTTGTGTAAGGCATAGTGTTTATCATTTCCATCCTGCTGTTGTGAACTAATAAACATTCTGTTGCTGTGGATCAAAGTGACAGAATATCTCATTTCCTAATCATGTGCAGAGGGACAGAATATGTGTGGGAAACACACAGCACCTGCAGGCTTTCGGTTGCTTTATGAAAAACGCTATGCTAATGATCTGGCTTTTAGCACCCTTGTGTTTTAGGGCAGTTAGTAAGAGAGAAAGCTGGAGAAGCGTGGTCCTTTTCTGCCGTTGTTTTGCCTGTTTGTGCTGGAGGAGAGGGGCCTCGTCATGTCAAATAGATTTGAAAGGTTGTGATTTCCTGTTTTCCCTCTCCCAACTTCCTCCCCCCATTTATTCATCAATTTGTTCCATTTAACTCTACAGTGGAACTGCTCACAAAAGCCGTTGTCATGGGACCCATTATGGTCGGGAACGGTCGGGGACTCGTGTCTCTGTGGTCTGGGAATTGAGACAAAACATACAAAGTGAAAATGGATTTACCACGGCCTCTCTTTCTGGTTATATCCAGCTTTTGGAGTGGTGGGAGTGTGCACTCCATCCATCCTACTGGACAGAACCAGCCAAATTTTTATGTGAAGCAGGATGCATTTGCAATGATATGTTGTTGTGGCGTTCAGTTATTTTACATTTTCAGAGTTTCTGCGGGTCCTTAAAATCTTTAATTGAATTGCATCAAATTGAAGGCCATAAAAAGTCCTAAATGGTACAAGAAGGTCTTAATTATGATTCATGAGGTCTTAAATTTGGGGACGGAAAGACCAGCTTAATGTGATGATTAAACTTCAGAAGTCTATGATTTCATGTAATAAATATGAGCACTGCATGTTTCAAAGTCTGGTGCTGTGCTGCCATTACCGGGGAAACACTTTATTTCTGCCATTCCAAAAGCGCCACCTGCTGGCAGAATGTACATTTCAAGCCGTTCTCTGTTTTTTTTTCAGACCAATGTGAAAATCGACCTATGCTTTTACACTGCAAACACAACGAGTTGTAGATGTGAGCTGGTGGATAGACAAGAAGATTTTGAATGCGTTTATAAAAATCTAAACAATTAAGTAAAATATATTTGTTATTTAATTAACATAAGAATTGATTGATAATTGTTGCTGATACTTTTGACTGATCCATTTCGTTAAAAATGGTTTAAAGGCTGAAATGTGAAGTTTATAATTTTATTTTTATTAAACTGTTTTTGTGAAAACCTGTATCTGAACTGTAAATCATGCTTTTTACAGTTATTTTACAGTTTAATATGTAACCATAGACATTCCCCTACTCAGACGGTATCAGTTTTATTTGTGCAGGTCATAAAAAGTCTTACATTTGAGCTGATACCCTGATTTTTTATCCAGTTTTGCATAAAAATGCCTAAATTTGACTCTCCAATAAATTAAGTCAACACAAAGAGAAAAACTGTTGCTGATATTACTTCCAAATTTTGGGATATTCTGTGTAAGCAATATAAGCAATCGAAGAAAACAAATAAAATCTGAAAAAATCTTGTCATTTCGATTTATAATGCACTTTTTGCTTGATTGTGTGGATGCACAGTTTGGCCCAAAATTTAGGTTATAAATCAATATGACTATAAAATAATAATGATTATTATTAGTCATAAGTTTGTGTAGAGCAATATTTACTGTGAACTGAGTGACTGATATCTGAAACGCCAGCTCACGTGCAAATGAACACAACACAGTGCTGTGTTTCACTCTAAAACATGCAGCATTTATATTTAACATAATCACAGCTTTCACTAAAAAGCCATGATTTGGAGTCATATTGTGATATTGGTTTTGATTATTTGTGCAGCCCTACTAACATCACCTGAACACACTGCTCAGCCATTTTATTCATTTTGCCTTTTCTGTTTGTCATGGAATTATTTTCATTCCCAAAATAGATAATCCATCAACAACTTACCAATGTGTCTCTCCTCCCAGCTTTCTCTGTCACCTCTATTCTCATGAAAGGAAATGAAGTATGATTGATTATATATGTATGTGACTGTAACATGACATCAACTTATTCCTTACATCCTGTGTTGGAGGATAAGTGTTTCATAAGAATAAATCAAGCATGCACAACATTAGGCCATGGCTGAATAGGCCTGTGTGAGTTAGTGTGTGTGTGTGTGTGTGTGTGCTTGTTCTCAGATTTCCATACCTGCATTAGGTTACATGTTGTTGAAATTCAGGTAGCAATTCAGTGATCAGATGACAGACTACATTATGCAGTGATGAACATGATTAAACATTTACCATAATGCTTCTTATTAAAGTTGGCATGAAATTAAAATGCACTTTTTCTAAAATTATGTTATGGATTGCTAACAATTCATTTATGTTTCTATTTTAATTAAAAATTTGTATAACTTGTGATTTGTGATTGCAACACCCACAGTTTCAACATCTTATAAACAATCGATGCACAAAGCCAAGTCTCTGCCAAACATTTTATTTTGCAATAATGTTACACTCAGATGTATGTCACAATGTGAAAGAAAAAATCTCTTGATACTTAGTTTTCATCTTGACTTGTAGTTGCAGAATTTCGACCAGAAGTGATCAGTTTTTGAACAGGTTTTTGTTTTGTTGTTATTCCCAACATATGAAAAAAACAAACCAAAAAAAGTTTAGTCCATAACCTGTCCAAAAATGTTTTACCATGCCTGCCAGTGACACTTGAGTAGAGAAAATGTACAGACCATTAATATCTCTTACCAAGAATAACACTGTGTTTTAGTGTCCTAAACACAGGACAGGAATTATTGATCCGTTCAATGGTGGAATTGTCTCCACAAGCTGAGTCAGACTCTTTAGTAAAACTGCTTGTACTGTGATTTTGTTCCCCATATATTCATGTTGGTTGCTTAATGTGAGGAATATTCCACATTCATGTTGCCACATGACTTCTGGCGGGAAAAAGGTTTTTGCACACCCTTGATAAACTATGGTGGTAAATTTTACAGTTAGAAGACACATGAGTCACAGTTTGGGCTGTATTTGATTTGAATTGTGCATGTTACTTACATCAGTGAGGGTCAGACTATTGTAAATAAAGTCCAATTTAAACCATGTATTATGTAAGTTGTTGGCCAACTGGCAAATAAAAATTTTCTTGCAAATGCCAATTTTTATTTTATGTACATTTATATATATGAAATGGTGAAAGAAAGAGACTGTTTGGGAAGCACACTTCTATTGCATTAGAAAGGCAAAATTGCATCAGCCTTGTGAGTGGTTGGAATTTTATCATAACTGCGTGGAACGCCAGAGTAGGAAACACTCAGTCACTAGAGTCACTGTGAGAGGGTTTGTGCTGGAGGAGTCATAAACAGAAGAAAATCCCACAGAGTGTATAGAAAAGAACCACCCCTCTTTAAAATAATCACATTTCGTGCTTTACAGCCTGAAATGAAGACGGAAACCGTTTTATCCAGCTGTATTTACTCATAAAAGATAAAACACCAACATGTCAGAAAATACAAAAACAGAATCCCAGAGTTGGAAAAAGGATCACCCGCTTGTGTCTGTATTTTGTTGAACCATTTTTTTTTTATATTTGCCCACTCTTCCTTGTAGAACTGCTCAAGTTCTGTTCAATTTGATGGACTGAAGCTTTCAAATTATTCCACAGTTTTTCAGTGGGGTTTAAGTTTAATGGGGTTTAAGGGCTCTGACTAGTCTATGCAAGGACATTCACTTTTTTCTTCTTCAATCCATGTCTGTTCAGTTTTGCTGTGTGCTTTGGGTCAACTTTCGGGCAGAGGGCAGCAGATTTTCCTCAAGATTTTGATGGTATTTTGCCCCATCCATTTTTCCTTCTGTCCTGACAAGTGCTCCAGTCTCTGCTGCAGAGAAACACCCCTATAACAATATATCACCACCTCCATGCTTTACTGGAGCAATGCTGTTATTTGTCCACCAGACATTGTTTGGTGTTGAGGTCTCATCTGCCTCAGAATCTTCAAGGTGCATTTTGGCAAAGCTCTGTCATGTCTTCATGTAGCCTTTCTGGAGGAGTGGCTTTTTTCTTACAACCCTCCCGTACAAGCCTCACATACACACTGTACAGCCTTTACATCTTCAGGCCTTGAGTATGAGGCCATTGGGATAAATAGCGGTGCTATAATCTCATTATGTTCAGACTTCTTTACCACAGACTCAACAAACCACATTAAATGAAAATAAACAGTGGCAAAAAAATGGTCGATACACTGTTATGTCAATGCTTTCATTTCAGCACAAATCTATTGGTTTTAATGAAGTTTAGTGCCATTAAAAGGGCGTTGCCATTAACCAAAGTTATCCTGTTTGATTTTTGCAAAACACAGAAGAGGCTGTGCTCAAGAGTATTGTGTACCTTCTCGCAGCTGGAACCCTGTACTAACTTATCAACATCCAGGACTCCCAACTTTACAATTTACAATTATTTTCTGATAGTTCTCTCTCTCTCATCATCCTATCTCCATTTCCTGCAGTGAATAATTTTTTCATTTCATGGAAACAATGGAATACCTCACGCTGTGATGTGTATCAGTTTAATTCCATGCTGGTTTGCTGCCAAATTATGATTTATGAGTGAAAATATCACAAAGAGAGAGACAGAAGTGGGGAGGGGAGGATAACAAGAGTTATTCATTCATGTCTTTACACATTTTAAATTAATTTATCATCTTTTCCCTCTAGAACTCTTTGAAGAAGAGAAGTGCCAGACCAAACAACAAACCTGATAAAAAAGCATCGCCTCAGGTAATACACTCTAATACTATGATACATTTGATGACTTAGTTTGCTTCAGTTGTGATATTATTATGATCTGAAAGAGGACTGGTAAAGTAAAGCATTTATAGCAGTCTGTAGTTTTAGAAGTGGGTGTTATCAATTTAAAACTTTCATTGTTATTGTAATCCTATATGGGATCCTATAAGGTATCCATAAAACTCCTTCATAATCTCTCCTACCAGAACGTAAGAACTGAACCACAACATATCTGTCAATACATAACCTACAAAAACATGAGGCATCACAGCCATTGACGTCAACTTTTTTGAGAACTACTTTGACTGGAGTAGTTGTGTAGCATGACAAACATGTGTAAGATTGGGCAATTTTTGGTGAGTCAGTCAAACAAGTGTTTTGAAAACGTTGAAACCTAGTTCAAGATCAGCAAGTTTAACAAGCTTATGCAGAGCCAGATTTTCCATTCAAGTACTGTGTGGAGCAAGACCACTAGCTCCAAAAACAGCACTGTGGTGGTAGAAAAGGGGTATTGTTTAATGTTGTAGTGGCTAATAGATGTCTGGTCTCTGCAAATGTTCATCTCCAGCCTCAAGAGGACAGTTCAGACCTAAAGTGCCAGCTTCACTTCGCCAAGGAGGAGTCAGCTCTAATGTGCAAGAAGCTCACAAAGATGGTGAAAGACAACGAGGCCATGAGGGAGGAACTGGCAAAGTATTGCTCTCTGTATGGAGAGGTTGATGCTTCACTTACTGTAGAAGAGGTTGCTGATTCTCCTCACACCCGGGAGGCTGAGGTCAAAGTTCACCTGAAACTCGTGGAAGAGGAGGCAAACCTTCTAAGCCGACGGATCGTAGAGTTGGAGGTGGAGAATCGCGGCCTTCGTGCCGAAATGGACGACATGAAGATCCAAGATTCCCCGGGTGGAGTTAGCATCATGGGTGGAGTCGGAAGTCACCTGTTGCTTTCCACATCTGAGAATGTGATGGAGCTACAGCGCCACCTACAGTTTGTGGAAGAAGAGGCAGATCTGCTGCGGCGCTCCCTGATAGAAATGGAAGAGCAGAACAAGCTCTTGATGAACGAGCTCAACCACTTCAAGTCTGAGCTTCCCACTGTCACCGAGATAGAGCTGTCATCATCCACAGCCATCACTTCACCCACGATCATTCCTGGTGCTTCTGAAGAAGAAGGATCTGGTCTAAATGAAGCCAGCCATAAAGAACTACTTGCTGCCAGGCTTCAGATCACAGAGCTGAACGGCAAAGTAAAAAAGCTCCAGTACGAGAACCGTGTGCTACTGTCCAACCTTCAACGATGCGACTTGGCCTCCAACCAGGGCTCCGCACGTCCAGCGCTGGAGACCGATGCTGAAGCAGGGGACTCGGCTGAGTGCGTCCCCATGCAGGCGCACCGCGAAGGTCCAGTTGGTGATGAGCAGAATGATATTCTGGTGGAGAAGAATCTGAACGTTTCAGGAACAAGTCACATTCATACTGCTCAGTGCCTCAGCATAAAAGACCTTCTCGCCATCCGTGACCAGGCACAACTTGTTACCTCAGCCATTCAGCTTCTGACGTCACCTGACCCCTCCTGTATCTCACCAGACACCGTCTATCATAAGATTACGAAAAATGAGTCTGCGGAACCAGTTCTACTGGAGAAGAGCCAGACCCAAAGCTCCATGCTGCCCCTGGTGGAGGTTCTTCATGGCAGACTGAAGTCCCTCCAGGCTCAGCTACAAGCACTCAGTGAGAGGGTCGATGTCCTGGGTCAGCCCTCAGAGAGGGAGCATGTGGAAGGGCTGTCCCTGATGCCCCTGCTGTCTGAGGCAGAAAACCCTGCAGCAAATTGCTCATGCCCTGCAGATGCTTATTTCAACCAACAGAAGGTATGCACACAATCTCTTAGTCAAATATTCCCTTGCATCTTTGTTCTCCCTTTTTTTTGCATGGAGTTTTGTCTGTTTTTACCAGCAAATTTTCTTTTTGTTGCTTTGCTAGATCATTGAGTTGTATTTACACTACCCTTTCCTTTAGAAAGGTTTGCTGACCACTAAAACAATGCATGCTTGTACCGTGTTATAAGGCCTCATAATGGATAGCATTTAGGCCTCTAATGGAGTAGACATCACAGTATATTTCCAATACATATTGGGCCTGACTATTAAAGCAAGCCGATCCATGCATGTTAGCAAATAAGTGTAAAATCAATATTTTATATTCATAGATATTTCAAAATAAGATAAGTTTAGAACAGGTCACCTAAAAAAAATTAATTTAGTCATCATTCACTTACCTTCATGTCATGCAAAACTTGTTTGAGAAGATACTGTTTCAACTGTTTTTGTTCATCTAATTAAAGTCATGTCTAATGAAAGTCAGTAGGGTCCAATGCAACACTGTTGTGGTTTTTTATTTTTCTGACACAATTTAAGTTTGAACAGGCATTCATTTAGGCTCCATTAGAGGCCCAACTCTTGAGATCCAATCCAGACTCTTCCCTTCCTCCTCCTCTCTCTCTTTTTCCTCACTGCATGGGCACCATGATCTGTGGTTTCTGCTACATTTCTTCCTTTGTTTTTCTTCTTCTCCCTCTCTTTATGATTCCTTCATTTCCCTCTCCCCCATTTCTTGTTTCCTCCTCCTCAAACCAAAGATGATGCTTTCACTCCTTGTCATTTTGTTTCTTTTAGCCATTTTGTCTTCTACCACAATGACCAAACTGTTTTTCCTTTGCATACTTTTCATTGTCTTGTGATGTTTTATTTTCTGGTGATGTTTTATGGGTATCATTATGACTTTTTTTCCCGTGTTTCATTTGTCATTTTGTTTAAATATGTAAATAAATTAAAAAAAAAAAATGTTTTACCCACATTACACATCACATTTTTTATTCCATCATCGTAATTCTCTTGATCTTGTCTGTCTTCTATCATGCTCATCTTTTATTGTTTTTGTTCCTTCATTAAATTGCCCATACATGCATGCAACAGCCTGACTCTAGAGACCTGCCAGACTGTGAGGTCAAAGTTCACCCATGCAAGGCAGAGGAGGAGAGCAACAGCCACAAAGACAGCAACAAAGTTGATGAATATGTCTTAAAGGAAACAAACTCAGATCTGGTAAGGCACTAAAACATGTAGACACAAAACCATTTCACTTTTGCTTGTGTCTTACAATTGAATGCATAATGGCTCTGTTCCAAAACCCAGTGAACTGCTTGCCTAGACTGTTTTTGGACAAAATCTGAGGCGGCATGTTGTGTATCCTTCATGCATAAGGCATACCTAGAATGCACAACAAAAAGTTCAAAAATCTCTTTGATAGAATCAGTGGTGCTCTTAGTTCTGTCAGTTGACGATTGGTACATTTCAAAATCTCAGAAGCTACAATGAAGACTACGGTCAATACAAGGTTCAAAGAGAATTGGGAAATTATGGTTTAAGTAATGACTGCAAAGTCTATTAAATGGGACATTCATAGACTCTGAAGAATCATTATGTGGTAAAAATATAAAAATACCCATGGTGTTCATAAATAAAACAAGACCTGTTCACCCATGCAGAGATATGAGCAATATAGTTATCACTGCCAGGGTGGTTTAGTTTTGCCCTAATTTCACTATGTTCTTTCATTGCACTATATTTACTTCAGTACAGAAACTGATGTGTTTGTACAGACTGCTTTATGACCTGAGGGCTACTTCTTTATTTTTTTCTGGTAAATTTGGTGCAGTTTGGATCCGTTATGTTTGTACAAGACTTCATAAAAAGCAGTTGTTTAATTAAAGACAGTTTAAAGGATTGACATCATGATTAAAAGTAGTCCATTATGCCGAGCTTTAAATCATGAAAGAAGGCATTATGTAATTTGGTGTCCCACACGCTGTGCCAAACGCCCTTGAAGCATTCCAGCAAAACCTCCAGCCATCAACAGTTTCCGACCAAACAATTTATCACCCACCGTATCCACTTACTAGCAAATGTGATTTTCACAAAGAAACTGTGTTCTTGTGATCAAGCTCAGGGTCTCATGTTTAGAAATTTGGGAAGGTCTCATTCAATGATGGACTGATGTTGCTAGAGAAGAAACGGACTAAGCATGCAACAAAAAAAAAAAAACCTAGGACTGTGGGTTGCGTTCTAATCCATGGTCTTACAGATAGATAAATAATACAGACTGTGTTCTCTGCAAACTTGATGTCTTGATCATCAGATAGATTAATTTGGCATTATAGCACATTTACAAAGCAGCAAGTTTTACTATTTCTTCCAGTTTACTTCTATTACAAATACTGTGCAGCTACAGCATTTACCAATTACTTACATTCTCTCTCTCCTACTCTCTGTTTTCATGCTGTTCTCTAGCTGACAGAGCAGGTCGGTGAGCTGCACGCTCTGTTGTCTGAGGCGAGAGAGAAGGCTCAGGGAGCACAGGAAGAGCTGTCACAGGAGAGAGAGGAGCGCCACAATGACACACATAAACTCTCTCAGGTGCAAACATGTTAATAGATGCTGTACTAATTTAGATCAAACTCTGAACATTCGAATAAAGCAAAACCCTAACCCTAAAATCTGATCCAGATATCATTCTCCTAAAGTCTCTCTATCGTTCTCTCTCTCTAGCTTCAGGAAGCGAATCAGAAGGCTCTCCTCCGTCGAGACTTTCAGCTGCAGAGTCTGAGTCTACAGACACGTCTGCAGCAGAAGCTATGGAGTCAGGAGAGAAACCTGCTGGTGCAGGAGTCACAGCAGCTTAAAGAGAGCCTCCTCCTCATCAGCCTCAAGCTGCGCTGGCTCCTCAAACAGTGGAGACTCGGCAAGAAACTAGACACCGAGAGCAAGGATATCTTAGAGGTATGGAGCCTTTTTTATTTAACAGCTGAGGGTGAATTCGGTAGGAATGAATTGTTTGTGCTGAACGCAGGTTTATTTGCACAGACTGTTTGCATTGTTTTATCACCTGATTCACTGAAGGAACTATGCAAATTAGGAAACAGTGCAAAACATGCTCACAAGGTCTGAATGCAATCAGCATAGCACAATTAATTTACATTTGGAGCCTGATTAAACTGGATTGTTGGTGGTTAGTGAATAAAATTTATCAAAAATGACAGTAAAGATATAATGTTACAGGAGATTTCTGTTTCAGCGTTCAATTAAATGCTATTCTTCGAAACGTACTATTCAAAAAATCCTAAAATATCTGTCATGCTTTTCACAGAAACACTTAATACAGGGGCATCTCAATAAATTAGAATGGGTTGGAAAAGTTAATTTATTTCAGTAATTCAACTCAAATTGTGAAACTTGTGAATTAAATAAATTCAGTGCACACAGACTGAAGTAGTTTAAGTCTTTGGTTCTTTTAATTGTGATGATTTTGGCTCACATTTAACAAAAACCCACCAATTCATGATCTCAACAAATTAGAATATGGTGACATGCCAATCAGCTAATCAACTCAAAACACCTGCAAAGGTTTCCTGAGCCTTCAAAATGGTCTCTGACAATCATTGACACCCTTCACAAGGATGGTAAGCCACAAACATTCGTTGCCAAAGAAGCTGGCTGTTCACAGAGTGCTGTATCCAAGCATGTTAACAGAAAGTTGAGTGGAAGGAAAAAGTGTGGAAGAAAAAGATGCACAAGCAACCGAGAGAACTGCAGCCTTATGAGGATTGTCAAGCAAAATAAATTCAAGGATTTAAGAGAACTTCACAAGAAATGGACTGAGGCTGGGTTCAAGAGCCACCACACACAGACGCGTCGAGGAATTTGCTGAACCACAGACAACGTCAGAGGGGTCTTACCTGGGCTAAGGAGAAGAAGAACTGGACTGTTGCCCATTGGTCCAAAGTCCTCTTTTCAGATGAGAGCAATTTTTGTATTTCATTTGGAAACCAAGCTCCTAGAGTCTGGAGGAAGGATGGAGAAGCTCATAGCACAAGTTGCTTGAAGTCCAGTGTTAAATTTCCACAGTCTGTGATGTTTTTTTTAAAAACCAAAATCACTGTACCCATTTACCAAGAATTTTCGGAGCACTTCATGCTTCCTTCTGCTGACCAGCTTTTTGAAGATGCTGATTTGATTCTCCAGCAGGATTTGGCACCTGCCCACACTGCCAAAAGCACCAAAAGTTAGTTAAATGACCATGGTGTTGGTGTGCTTGACTCTATGGGGGAATCTGTGGGCTATTGTCAAGAGGAAAATGAGAAACAAGAGACCAAAAAATGCAGATGAGCTGAAGGCCACTGTCAAAGAAACCTGGGCTTCCAGACCACCTCAGCAGTGACACAAACTGATCTCCTCCATGCCACGCCGAATTGAGGCAGTAATTAAAGCAAAAGGAGCATCTACCAAGTATTGAGTAGACGAACAGTAAATGAACATACTTTCCAGAAGGCCAACAATACACTAAAAATGTTTAGTAACACTTTAGAATAGGTAACACCTATTAGTTGCTTATTAGCATGCATATTACTAGAATATTAGCAATGTATTAGTGCTAATTAAGAACATAATAATGTTATTCTACTTGACCTTATTCTACGTACATCCCTAATCTTACCCAATACCTAAACCTTACAACTACCTTTCTAACTATTAATAAACAGAAAATTAAGAATTTATTGAGAGAAATGTCATAGTTAATAGTTAACAAGTGTTATTTTTATTGGTCTTATGAAGTATTCTAATTTGATGAGATCGTGAATTGATGGGTTTTTGTTAAATATGAGCCAAAATCATCACAATTAAAAAAAACTAAGACTTAAACTACTTCAGTCTGCGTGCAATGAATTCATTTAATCTACAAGTTTCACAATTTGAGTTGAATTACTTTTCCACGACATTCTAATTTACTGAGAAGCACCTGTATTACAACTGTTTTCAACATTAATAATATAAGAAATGTCTCTTTGGCGCAAAATCAGCATATAATGGATGATTTCTGAAAGACTCAAGTAGTGATGCTGAAAATTCAACTTTGCATAACAGGAATAAATTACATTTAAAAAAAAATTAAACAGGAAACAGTTATTTGAAATAGTAATAATATTGAAGTTTTTATTTTAATCAAATAAATGCAGCCTTGGTGTGCTTTGTAAATACCATTTAAGTCTGATATGTTTTTCCAGGTTAACAGTGTCAAAGATCTCTGTATCCTGCTTGAGGAAGATGGCCTGTCTTCCCACTATGGTGACAACAAGATGTCAGCCGCCGAGGAGCAGCCACTCAATGCTACACCTAAAGAACACAGCCTACAGGTGGGTTACAACAGAGATTGGCAGAACACCTAACTTCTGCAGGACACTAACATGCTTTACATTTGGATTTCCTTATAGTCAAGTCTTCAAATGTAACCTATTTCCATCTCTTGTTGCCCTCAGCAGCCTAGCGCTTTCGGAAGTACTGTCTCGGACCTGAAGGTGGCGCTGCAGGACCTGAGCGCTGAGCTGCGCGAGGAGCGTCAGAGTTCACAGGAGTTAACGCAGCAGTTTGCCCGTGCTAAAGCATCATGGGAAGTCGAACGGTTGGAACTCAAGAGCATTTTCACTCAGGTGAGTCGCAGGACAGTCCACATGAGAAGCAATTTATGGTAGTCAGACAATTTAAACTATTAGGGCAGGAAGTTAATGTTGGACCTCAGCTTCGCCTGGCTGAATTTATAACTTGTCATTTCCATGTCTTCCTTTTACCTGAAAATACAGTTTGTTCCCTGCTTTGATTTGAAACCCTAATCAGATTGGACGGAAAACATATGGTATGAGCAGAGAGACCAAAACTGATATAGCCAGTTGTAATCAATACAACTAAAGTGTTAGGCCTTAGTAATGTCTTTTAGATATGCGCCTATTAAAGATTTACAGCAGTGGAAGGAATAATTAGTCATACGGTAGTTTTCTGTTACTTATTTATTTTTAAATAACTTAACAAAATGTTTGATTCAGAGAGTGCTCTCTGGATACATTACAGAGTACTTTGTCGAGTGGGGAAATTCTCTGTTAAGTAGATTGTGGCTTGTAACACAATAAAATCTGAAAGAGTCCATAGAGGTGAATCGTTTTATATGTACTTTGCACTGTAGGTGTAAAGTAACTACTTTAACATTGATCTCACTGGGTGTTTTAACTCCATTGTCATTGATTTAACATAAACAGATTACAGTAATTCCTCTTGGGAGACTCATTCTGGAAACCAGAAGAGCTTTTGAACACTGAAGCCAGATACATTTCTTGTGCTCCGTTTGCTGTCACACAGGCTGAAGAGATGCTGGATGTGGCCTGTAGTTTTGTTATTTGATCTTGTGTTGGTTAGGACATGCACCAGTAGTCTGGGAAGAGAGCTGTGCAAGCCATCTGCAGTGGATCAGCAGCAATGTGGCATTTCACAGGGGGCCGAGAGGGAGTGTGTGTTCACAGGCTTGTTTCTGAGCATGATGGTGAAAGATGAGTTTAATATATTTACTCTGAGAGGCATTCATGACTAGAGTTTTCTTAATGGCTTAATTAATGAGCTGTGAGAGGAAGAGGACTTAGGCACAGTTTGTGGATCTGTCTGATAAACACAGAAGGCTACAGATGAGAAACAAATATGGAATAAATTAACGATGCGATGAATTTGGCCGAATATGCAAAATGGCATGTTTTGACTGTCAGTATTGGTGGATGAGCTAAAACGGGTAACTGAGCAAAACGGCCTTATATGCAATTTAAATGCATCTTTTTTTTGAGAGAGAGAGAGAGATGCCTAGAAATAAAGTTGATTAATTGATTATCAAAACTTTTTTTGTTGTGCCATCTTTCAGTGTTAAAATACATATACCAGTTTAATGTGCAGAGACAATAAAAAGTAAGCCAATCATAATATGATTTTACAATAAACACTGGGGCACTTGACAAATAGTTATTGGTCAAGTTATGGGTTTAAATGGCTGACACAATAAAAATATATCTAAAAAGCAGGTAATATAGCAATATAAGTAAATATATCATAATACAGTGGTGCATGCATTTTAGAATATTCTAAAAAATAAAAAATAATTAAATGCAGTAGAACACGAGGAGTGTTTAAGAAAACTATTTGGATAGTCAATATTTTTGCTAATCTGTTTGTTGCTGCTAACGGAGCAGAAATTGCACTGCAGCTTCAAGTCAAGTATGTTTACTTTGTAGATGCCTTAATCAGTGCGTAGAGAGCCAGGGCATGCAATCAGTTGTGTTTAGATTAGTTAAAATACTCGCTCCTTTCCCTTTGTTGTTGAAAAGGTTACAACAGAAAAAATAAGCACACATACCATAGATTGCACCAAAAGCAATAGCCCTATGCTCTCCAGAGAACCTAATGACACTAGACTGCCGCTTTCACCATTACTGCTCTGATAGGTCGATATTACAGGGCTCCCTTCCTCCCTGCCACTCCTCCATTTTATCTGCACTTCCTTTGTTTTTCTAAGACTGTTATTCAGAGAATAAGTCATGCAATAATACAAGGAATGGGAGAGGTGGGATTTTACGCTTTAGTATTAGCTGTGACCTCCATGGCACTAATAACAACCTGTCACAGAAAATGATTTATCACTGCATTAACAAGACAGGTTTATTGACCCCAGTAATGTTGTTAGAATAATCCTATAAAGTCTTCTGTTGGTGCTGCACATTGTCACCTTTTAATAATTCATGATGCAAGTCAAAAATGATTAAAATAAATCACAATCCACAAAGCCACGTCAGCAGTCTAATAGAAATAAAAACATTTCTGGATCATTCTTCTTTCCTTTAATCATACGGTTTATGAGGAGGTATCTGGAACAAATCTATTTCACCCTCTTTACTAAACCTCATCAACCCATTAACCTCTTATTGCCATCCAAAGCAAAACTCATTAGGCATTATCACTGTGAGAAGCTAGTCACTGATTGTCTGAAGAGTTCCCAGCAGGCTGCATGTTTTAATAACCTGACTTACGTACGCTCACAAAATATGAGTTCTGAAGATCTGTGGCTTCAATTGAAAGAGCAGAAGGAATTTAAATGAGAATGGGGGATAAAGAGTAGGCTGGCTTCATAATTACTATTTCTTGGAAACATAATACAAAATACAACCAAATATCACAACAATCTAATTGGCTGAGCTGTGATTGAAGCAGTTGTAAAACTGCCAATATGATGTATAGAGCCTGCAGACAACATGCAATCTATTCATTATACTACTTGGAACAATAATCTTCTATTTACCAAAAATGTTACGGTTAACGTTCTTCTAAAACCATATGACTTTCTTCTGTGGAGAACAAAAAAGAAATTCTGCTACTTTGAGAAAAATAGGTTCCAAGACTTGGAAAAATGTAAGGAATTGTGTTTGAGTGTCGCCTGAAACTTGAAAGCGAAAAGCAGAGTCAGAATTTGTATTTTTGTGTTCCACAGAACACAGTAGGGACCCTATATTACACCCGGCACAATGCAATGCAAGGTTCAGCGCAAAGTGTGTTTGCTAGTTTCAGTCCAGCACTGTTTGCATTTTCTCGTCCAGCGCCACGTCGTTTAATTAGCAAATGCATTTGCGCTCATTTGTGCGCCCATGGGCGTGCTGGTCTGAAAAAGAGGTATATTGAATTTAAGCACATTTAAAAGAATAGCTCACCCTAAAATCACTAAGGTGATGAGGAGTTTTAGATGAGTTTGTTCATCAGAATGGGTGCCATCAGAATAAGAGTTCAAACAGCAGATAAAAGCACGTTTTAACTTAATGTTTGCTTCTGGCTAAAATACCTTTATTTACAAGTTCTCCATCTATATTATTGCTATTATTGCTTTCTCCAGTGAAAACAGGTTATAGGTGAAAACAGTTCTAAACTGGCCAGCAGGAAATGGACATTTTTAAATGGAGGAAGTGTTATTAAAAAAAAAGTTACGTGACATACAGCCAAGTATGGTGACCAATACTTTGCATTTAACCCATCAAAAAGTGCACACACACACAGCAGTGAACACACACACACCCAGAGCAGTGGGCAGCCATTTATGCTGCGGCACCCGGGGGTCCGGTGCCTTGCTCAGGGACACCTCAGTCACAGGTATTGAAGGTGAAGAGAGCACTGTACATTCAATACAATTCCCGCCGGCCTGAGATTCAAACTCGCAACCTTTGGGTTAGGAGTCCAAATTTCTAACCATTAGGCCACGAGTTCCCTCATGGATTAAGGACTCATAATTTGGCCAAGAGTGAATATTAAAATGCCTTAATGATGGATTTGTTTCTTACAAACACATCTTTTCACTTCACAAAACAATAATTGATAGACTGGAGTCATGTGAATTGTGGATTATTGTGATGTTTTTATCAGCTGTTTGGACTCTCATTCTGACTGCAGAGGATCCAATATTGAACAATTGCTGTAATGCTAAATTCCTTAGAATCTGTTCCAATGTAGAAACTAACTCATCCACATGTTAGGTAGCCTGAGGGTGAGTAAATTTACATTTTGAACAAAGTCTTTAATTGCACTTCTATCTGCTTATTTAATGGTGTGGGGGAAATAAATATCTATATATATCTAAATATCTATAAAGTGGTCTGGATGGAGCAGCTGTCAGCATCTAACTGCAAATGCTTACTGTGTATCATGGGGCTGTTTCTGTGGTTACTTTTCCAATTTTGAAAACATTGAGTGTTCTTTTTTCTCACCCTCTCATTTTGTACTTTATTTTTATTATCAGCTGGAGGGTAAAATGGGAAAGGCATCTGTGGCTGGGGGTGAAAAGGATTCTCCAGACCTCAAGGGGGCGCTAAAAAAGGAGAGGGAGGAGCATCAACACCTGTTGGCGGACTCTTACGCTGCTGTGATGGACCTCACCAAACAGTTGCAGATCAGTGAGAAGAACTGGAGTCGAGAGAGGCTAGAGCTTCTGGAGCACTTCAACCAGGAAAGAAGTCAATGGGAACAGCGTTTACGAGATGTCCAAAACAAAGGCACTCAGGTCAGATGTCATAAGGGATTTAAAGGATTTGTTCACTCAAAATTGTAAATGTTATTGTTTATTTACCGTCATGTCATTCCAAACCTGTATGACCTAGGGCCCTATTTTAACGATCCAAACACAAAGTGTTAAGCGCACGGCGCAGGTGCACTCAGGACGTGTCCAAAACCCATTTTGCTATTTTAACGACGGAAAAACAGTTGACGCAGATTTGAGTTGGTCTATGGCGCAGTCTATTTTCAGCTCCTTAAAATAGCAATGCACCTGAACACTCCTCTTTTTTAGACCAGCACGCCCATGGGCGCACAAATGAGCGCAAATGCATTTGCTAATTAAACAACGTGGCGCTAGACAGGAAAATGCAAATGGTACCGGACTGAAACTAGCAAACACACTTTGCGCTGAACCTTGCATCGCATTGCGCCGGGTGTATTATAGGGCCCCTTCTGCGTTCTGTGGAACACAAAAATACAAATTCTGACTCTGATTTTCGCTTTCAAGTTTCAGGGGACACTCAAACACAATTCTGTACATTTTTCCAAGTCTTCTAACATATTTTTCTCAAACTAGCAGAATTTCTTTTATGTTCTTCAGAGAAGAAAGTCATATGGTTTTAGAAGAACATGAACAGTAAAATATGGTAAAGTTTCAAGTGCATTAAAAGGCCTTGGAAGCTTTGTTTTGTATTACCAAATCTTTGTCCTTTTAATCTTCTGTTTTATTTGGGTCTGTGAGGATGTCATCATGACACACTTCCTTCACTGACTTAGGGTTGCCCTCACATAATGGGTGGATATGACAGTATCTCTAAACATTTCCGCAGAGCTCCTGCAGACAGGCTCTCTGCATGTTGCATCACTTATCTGGAATTGCTGGTTTTGCATATCCATGTGGCTGTGCACAGTGTGTGTAATCCAATTGGAAAGAAGCCTGAGACAGTGTGGTTAGTGTGTCTGTACTATCCACACTGTTAGTAATAAAACTGGAAAAAAACAGATGAGACTATATAGTTTTTCCCTTTCTTGCTCTCATTCCCTGCATCTTTCCTATTGTGACAATCAAGCTCTGTGATCTAATTTCTTTGTTTTAAATGACATCCTGGATACCATGTCTCACTGAGAGAATTTAGGTCATTTTCATAGACGTGGTGAACCATACCACCAGCATTACCCCACAGAGGAAACTAGCTGTTTTGAATGACCTCATTTCTTTAAGAGAATACTGACTCAGTAATACCACATGAATGAATGGGAGTACTGTGCGAAGGGATGACTACAGCATGCCACTTTTTAAAACTTCTCTAAAATAGATAATTTCTTTTTCAGTCTCTTCATGATAAAACTTCTGAAAAAGAAATCTCGGCAGATGCAGCCACCAGTGGTTCAGGACTGCAAAGGTAAACTGACTTGATTAGAGTCTCGGTTGTGCCTTGTTTTGTCAGACGTGATTGTTTTATGATAATCCCCACTCTCTCGTTACAGGACCAAATCAGTGTCTTCCCTCTCTGAATTTAAGAGTCTGCTGGACACCAGTCTGTTCCTTCCTGGTCACAAGGTCAGTGGGGTACCAGAGTGCAATGTTGCACAGCATCAATCTACTGTCCCTGCCTCCATTCTGGCTTGCACTGACTTAAGTGATCTAAATAAGAAGAATTGGAAGTACTTGACCAATGATTCTGCAATGCTGGAGAAGGGTGACCAGTTTAAGACATGGGACTGCCCAAGCACCAACTCTAACAGCAGCTTCCCAGGACTGGAGTTGAGCAAGGAGTACATCCAGAGAAGCTACACCGCACCAGATAAGACGGGTATTCGCATCTATTACAGCCCTCCGACTGTGAGGAGAATGGAGAGGAGGCCAGTCAAAGAAAAGTCCCAGCAGGATCCTCAGCAAGGACCATCATCTTGGGACGGACCCATGATAGATCCATCAGGTCAGACTGCTGCATCTGCACCTTTGTCGAGCACTTCCTCATCCTCTTATGAGCAGTGGTTGAGTTCACTTTCACAGCAGCATAGAGACCTACTTGAAGGACGGACAGGAGGTTCTGCACCATTCCACGGACTGGAAATGTCAGGCAACCTTAGTGATGACATGAAGGAGATGACCAACTGTGTGCGACAGGCCATTCGTTCTAGTTCCCTGGAGAGGAAGTGCAGCAAAGATACTGGGAGCCAGACAGTTGGTGTTTCAAATACAGGAACACAGACAGCACAGTTTGTCAGCATTGGCCTACAAACTGATGGTCCCATTTCAACAACTAGAAGCCTTCAAGGGAAAGCATGGTCTCCCCGTCCATCCACCTCACTTTCTTCTGCACGCACCAGACAGATCTCTTCATCTCTAGAGAAAGTCCACAGTCGCATTGATAGACCATGTTGCTCACCGAAATATGGCTCACCTAAGCTTACCCGCAGGGTCTCCACCTCTTCCTCCAAACTCGAGACCTCGTCAACATCCTCAAGGGATCGCAGTGTATGGAATCTTCATAACCGTAGTGGATCTCAGAACGGATCTGCTTGGGCACGTTCCACCACCACCCGAGAAAGCCCAGTGCTTAGTGGCCTCAATGATGGTTTGACCAGTCTCTTCAGTGTGGTGGAACACCCTGGAAGTGTTGAATCTTTATGGAAAGCAAGTACATGCCCGGGGAGACAAGCTGCTGGGAAACCCTCTTGTCCCAGCATAGGAATTGGTCTGGGGGAAGCGGGAGCTCAGAAGTACAGCTTGGTCCAGGAGTTTCTGCGCAATGTTTGTGGCAGGACTGCACCAGCAGGGACCATTGACGAACCAAAGCCTGAATGCCTACCTGGAGCCTTAATCAGCACAGACAACATCACAAAGATCGTCAATAAGAGGTTTATGAAAACACAAAGAGAGGAGTTTGTAGCTAGCGCAAAGGATGCAGTGAGCTCAAGCTCTAGTAACCTGGAGGTGAGACAGTCTTAAACAAGTTTTAGTTTCTCCACTGTTGAGCTGGTTGATTGCATTTAATCATGAACATCCCCTCTCCCTCCAAAGCATACACCCTGAATAAAGTAAATATCTTAAGATCTTTTAAATCTTTTTTCTTTGCAGGATTCACCTTGTGACTGCAGCTCACAAACTGTCACTTCCTGTTTTGCCCGCCACTCCCGCTCCACCACACGACATACCCATGGCCAGTGCAAACATCCAGTGCAAGAGTCACCCATGGGAACTGAAGAACAATTCGATACCAGCAATGAATGAGAATGAAGGTGGCCTCTTCTGACACCCAGAAAGTATACAAAGAAAACAACTGTCAACACGCACTCCACACAGACTGCCACACACCAGTACACACAGAGACGCACCCTTAAACAAACAAATACATGCTTCATAACTTCAGTAAAAGTCTTCAGGGTTACGAGGGGAAAGGGAAAGAGTTGACCTCCCTTTTAGGTCCACTGTCAACCAGCTAGATTTCACATTACAAGTCAATCATTCCAGAGTAAACCAGCCAGAACTGCCTTTAAAGTACATCATTCTACCATTCCACAGTCATCCAGTCAGAACTCTTCTTATATTCTGCCATTCCTCTGTTTTCTTCATCCAGCCAACAGGACAGCTTAGCCAGCCATTTCAATCCCCAGGGAAGAACTTGACACCATGTCTTAATGAAGTCATGTAGATATAAAGGGAATATACAGCATGCAATTGACTAATCAAACCAAGAACCTCAACATGTCCTTCAGTAAGATTATTTATCTCTCAGTTGCCCAGTGGCCCATACATTTTACCACAAACAGCTATGCATGGAGCAGCTGTAAAATTGTCCCATAACCAGCCCTTTATGGATTCTACAAGTTCTTGTTCAACTCGCCGTTTTTGAGTCTACACTGAACCACTTTTGCCTTCATTGGTATTGGTAAAACAAAATGTTGTCAACTAAATCCAACGTGGTATCAATTTGGTTTATGTTCTCTTTAGACAATCATCAAACAAACAAGCTTGTTTTAACTACTGTATAGACTCTGCAAATACTTGGGATCATCTTCAATTTTCAAACCAGCCAAAATATTGAACTCTGAATCTACCCTTGGATTTCTCTTTACAAAACAAAAAGAAAAAAAGGACTGGATGACATGATATATCATTGCATTATGAGTGTGTTCTTTTTAAAACTAAATATTCTCATTATGCTGTCTGAAGATGTTTATGAAGAGCACGTTGGTAGCTGTAGAGTAGGAGGAAAGCAGTTGTTTTGTTTGCATTGTTACTTTGTACTGCGTTTAAAGTGTTTGAACATTATAGCACTAACGTAAATCTCCGTTCCCAGTCTAGGATGTCCTGACGAATTTTAAAGTGTAATTATCATTTTTATTCAACCCTGTAGTTCTACAGAAGACGTGTTGCTGGGTGCATCTTCTGCAATCCTCCTCTTTAATTTCTCTGTCTACCTCTTCATACGCCATCATTATGCTGAAATAACCCTAGTGGACTTTAGTCGGGGTAGGCACCAATTTTCATCTGATGGGAATAAAAAATAAAATAAAAAAACTGTATGGGATAGAAGTATAGTCAGTTTAGTAGGTGTTTGCTACTATTGTGTGTTGGGAAAAACTTTACACAACATGAGTTGGGAAAATTTGTCATGACTCTAGAAAACCTACTGAACTGAGACCTTGTTCTAAATATCATTCTAAGCGCTTGTGGTTGTCCTATATGTCAAAACATTGGTCAATTTATGTTGCATAGACTGTCAGGTAGTAACTGTGGAGTCTGCATCAGTGCAGGCTCAGCAAAAGTGCATATAAAAGCTGTTTATCGGTTTATTCGGTTTTGAAACCTAAAATGGCAAATGGGACATCCTCTATAAACTATTGCAGCACTTGGGAAAGTACGTCAGTCTCACAGCCTCATTAATGCCAAATTGAATGTCATCTACCCTGATAAACCTCCATAATCCTATTTTCCAGACCACATTTGAAAGCCTCACAAAATATTAATTATGCAGATATCACATAAATTAACAGAATTATGCTTAAGACTGAAACACTGAATGCTTCAGTGAGATTTTGAGATTTGTAAAATCTTATCAGATGATCCCAAAATATAATCCATAATCTGACCATTCATGTAGCTATGCAGTTACCGTAATATGAGTGTGTGCCTCCCTGTATCTGCTCCTGCATCAGAGTCAAGTATGTTTGTAATGTGTTTTTTTCAATCTCCAGTTGGAGTGGTGCTGCAGGAACTGAAGTTTAGTCCTTTATGCTGGTGCTTTTCTTAGATTTAATGACGGTAAATTAGAGGAAACATTTTTGTATGCATTTCCCGAGCCATAGGGATTCGTTGATTCAGCTATTTTATAAATCGGGCATTAGTAAAGTATCAGAATATGACATCTCAATTGTTCAGTGCATGGCCAAAAAAACAAAAAACAAAGTCAGATATTATAAAACCAGCCTATTATATCCCAGACAATGTGTCCTCTTTATCTCTCACAACCTTGCCATGTCCCACAGCTACCTCTTAACTCAAAACTGTATCTTACATTAATTTTTAACCCATTCATGTTTCATTTTGAAGGTCACTAGAGTGCCTTTAAAAAAAAAAATCTGTGCGAAGTAGGTTTATGAGGAACCATCTATTGATGGCAACGATACAACAGATCAGAAGACTGAGACAAAGTCTGTATTCAATCTATAGTGTATATTGTAATTTATAGCAGAAGCCAAAATACATTTTGAAGACATTTATGAGTGAAATCTGCTATTGTAATCAATCCAACATTTCTTTATAAGCCATTTAAACTTGTTTGAATGTTTCCTGAGTTGAGTCTGATGATGTTGCTTTGCCTACTAGTAAACATTTTAGACAAATCGTGTACCGTCCCTTCAAGTGCCCCTTAACCATTTAGTCTTAGATTTCATTCTTCTAATTTTGGTCACATGATCTCTGAAAAAGCAGGGGGAATGATCTTAGTTCAGGAGCTTTTCGTTTGAGCGCTTCCATAGTCAATTTATCAAATGCTGAAGTCCTACATCAAACCCCACTGTTGGTTTCACAGAAGGCTGTAAATGACAGCAATTACAGACAGTTTTATAGCAATTCTTATACCAGTGACAGAAGTTTAAAAGGTCATGTGGTTGCTGGTTTTATATTTAAAGATGTT
Organism: Carassius gibelio; assembly: GCF_023724105.1. Classification (NCBI taxonomy): domain Eukaryota; kingdom Metazoa; phylum Chordata; class Actinopteri; order Cypriniformes; family Cyprinidae; genus Carassius; species Carassius gibelio. The sequence continues at coordinate 9,989,283 of NC_068393.1, forward strand.
GTTTTCATGGGAGCAGCTCACTGATTGGCCTTCCCATTCACGATGCTGGTCTCCATCACGTCAACACCTGTTTTAATGCCTAGCAATATATACAACACTTTGTCGGTCATTGTTGTCAATATCGTCTGGTAAATTATTATAAAGAAAATGCGTGTATATTTCTTTTTTGTTTCCATTTGAAATCTCTTTTGAATCAGAAATGTTGACGACAGATGGACATGGAGAAAACTTTCTAAATGTTTTAACTTGAAGTCAGATATACTGTAAATAAATACTCAATTTGTACTCTTTCTATCCTTGCGTCGGATATATTGAATGTCTCTGCCAACCTGACCTTTTCTCACCTGAAATAAAAACATAAGAAGATTTTGTGTAAATAGAAACATTTTAAAAATAAAAGTGCTGAAAAATTCTTCATAGACTTTTTGTTTATTTTTTAACATCTGGTTAGGGACTACAGTAGTGTTGTTGCAAACACAATTTTATACTTTTCACAATTTACTAAAAAAAAACATCAGCTTACTATAGGCTAACTGTTCATATGTTATCTGAAATGAGAAAAAAAAAAGTTATTAGAATTGATTGCTTGTTTTGCACAACAAAGTGCACCAGCTGTCCTTTATTTATTATTTATAATTATTTACGTTCTACTTTAAGTGTTTTTTTTATTAATTTTTATATTTTTTTGTGTGATTCATTTTTAACTTTTCGATCTACAGTCGTCAAGCCATTTTAATGATCTTTAAACTGAGCACATTCTTTTAATTTAAGCGTAAATGTGTTTAAGTACATGCATTTGTTGTGGAGAAAATTACTCATCTCTTTATTCCCCTTTGGAATTAAGACGGTGGAAAAAAAAAATGAAGCATGTAGAAAGAGTGGTGTGTTTGGTGTGTTAAATGTAGCTCTAGGATATAACGGTTTATGTCCAGCTGTGGACTGTAAGTTTCAGTCCAGCTGGATTCCTCCTCCCAACACACACACAAACACACACACACACAACATAGCTGATCACTGGAACCATGGAAAGGAAACTCTCGATCATTTGTGTATCATTGCTTGTGTGTGTGGTGTTGGGTTCACTTGGGAAGAACATCTGTGATTTTCTTCAGGATAATTTGCCTGCCCACCAAGATTTTTTTTGAAAATAAACAAGTTTACATTTGAATCTGAGTGCAGGGAGAGAGAGAGAGAGATACAGGATGTTACCAAACCGTTGCATCATTCAAAAAAAGAGAATTCCTGTCGCAATGTGATGACACGGGCATTAACATTCATATTGTGATTCAGTGCGAGAGGCAGAGAAGAAAAGGGAAACCGTAAGGGAAAAACTATGACTACGAATGTGATATGAGGGTTTTTGCTTTCAAGCTGTGATGCACAGCAATAATACATTGCATTTCATTCTCCACTGAGCATAAACAATGCAACCGGTGCTGTCTTGTCCATACAAATGGGCAGGATGAACTTCAGTACAACTATCTACTAAAGGGGGTCGCACACCGGACGAGAAGCGCAGCGCCGCGTCGCGTCGCGCCACGTCTTTAAAATTCGAACACATTATTCTCTATGTGAGTACACACACCGGCGGCGCCATTCGGCGTCTGTCCGCGGCGCCCAGCTACGACTCAGAACGCTGTTCAAATTTCTGCCGCGCAAATTGAGCTCACGCATATAGAATGTGCGCGTCCAGTGTGCGATACCTTGAGTTGTCCTACATGTGGCGCGACGCGACGCGGCGCGTCTCGTCCGGTGTGCGACCGCCTTAACTATAAATAAGTAATTGTTTGTGTTCATTTCTATATTTTTTCTGAGTTTTATATTTAAATGCTATTTCTATTTATGAAATACCATCCATTTTTCCCCATTCAGCACCATTACTTAAAGTAATGGAGGTCATTGTAAAGACCTTTTACTCTTTTCGGTCTGGTCACTGAAAAGGGCTTGGAGCTCTTAATTTTGCCTCCTAAGTGCCCAGATTGATTCATTTAACTTTAAAATGTTTAACAATTCGGTAAAATACTAAATTCATCCTTTGTTTCCTTTCCTATCCCTCAAATGGTTGGGAAAGTGGTTGGAATGAATTCACTTAGCTTCTATAGAGCTGTCAGTGCTTTGACCAGATAGGCAGAGATCCCACAAGACTGAAGCCTCCCAACCAAATCAATCATACTCCGCACCCATGCTGAGGTCATTCTGGAGGAGGAGAGCTGGGAAACGAGAGTGTCCCTGTTGACTGCAGCAAACTTACTGAACAGAGCCAGCAGAAGCATGTAAAGGCCTGCAGCCTGAGTCTTGAACGTTTCTTCTGCAGTCTGCTTTGCATCTGAGGTCTACATATGTTGGCAAGCAAATTATTAAAAAAGTAACAAGGTGAACAAATTAGCAAATAAATAACGGCAGGCATCAAATGAAGCCAGCTTGTTTTGTTTTGTGTAATTACTCTCAGTCAGCCGTCACACTGATGGAAGGCGGATAAAATACAAACACAGGATGCAGGCAAACAGTCGCTGCAGATTAAAGAGCCAACCTGAGCTGGAAATATCGCTCTAAATATCTCAGTGCACCGAGATGGTCGTGAGGTGTGTTTTGGCCACAGTGCTCCATGTGAAGGAAGGGTGTGTGTTTCCTAAGGGTGAAATTAGGGAAAAACAAGGTTGAATAGACATACTAAAAAAAATAAAAAATAGTATGAGAGCGCTACATCAAATCTGCTCTCAGTAAACACACGCATTATACCAACACAACAACACAGTGACTAAAAACTGTTTTGTTAGGTGAAAGTGTAACAGAAGACGTCCATAGTGTGATTTATTCAGATGATTTAATGGTCACACAGCAATTCTTAACTATTTTATGTTTTGGTGAACCGAGGGGTAGATCATATGAATCTCATTTGTAATTTTTTCTTTTACATTTTTTGTAATTTTGTTTGATAGTTGTTCTATTTCTAAAAGTCATGTTTTCATATGAATCACAAGATACAAATTTAAATCACCACCTCATACATAAGTAAAATGTTTTTTTTACTAAAATAAAATGCAATTTGAAAATATAAAAAAGTATATATTCAAAGATAAAAGCGTTTAATCCTAGAAATAACACTGACATTTGGCCATATACTACATGCTCTTACTTGTTCTTCTGAATCTCTAGAGGACACTAATCTGAAAGCTTTCATTTGCCCTCCATTTAATGTTATTACTGTCTAGGAGAAGAAACTATTTAGATATTAAAAAGATCTAATTTGTGATTAGTCTTTCCTGTGGGTCTCCGTCCTGTCACTAGTTAGGACTTAATTTGTAACAAAGTGTGATAAAACACAAATTGAAAATCAGGTCAGATAAATTAAAAGATTAGACAGAGTAAAGACAAAAAAGCATAAAACAGATAAGGAGAGTTAAAGAAATCCGGAAAGTCTCAGACAGGAAGACTATTCTTTTTACACCACAAGACCAAACAGAATGATGGTAATTAAGTTCATCCCATAATTAGAGTTTATATTGTGTGATTACAGTTTAGGAGCTACATGACAAATCCCTGCGCAGACTACACAAGTGTACTGCAGAGGTTTGGGTACAACCATAAACCATATGTTAACAACATCAGTTTTAGGGATTAAACTAGTTTGAACTTCACTTAACCTCAAGCCTCTCTCTCTCTCTTTCTCTCTCGCCAAAATACAATCATGCTTTGCCAGGAAATCTGGGTCAATGGCAGAAGTGGCAGAAGGAAAAAAACAAGTACCAGAGAAAGACAGATCCTTGTCTCTCTCTAGGGGACTTTGAGGGTCTTAGGATAGTAGAAGAAATCTAAATTTTTCATGCAATTATCACATGAAGCAACACATTGTTATGTCTCTGTTATGTCTCACTCTCACACTGATTGCAAGAAACAGCATTTGATTGCATTTGTTTGGTGTAATGCATTAAACACTGTGCAGTCAAGTCAAGTGCACTGGATTGTCTGATTCTAGTTTTGCCTTTATAGTAAATATTTACTATAAATATAGATATTTAATGCAATATATTTTTATATAGCCTACTGTAAAAAATAGTATGCATGCTATGTTATTATGTGATGTTAGTATCCTTGGACATTCTGGATCATGTTGAGCTGTATACATTAGACCCTCATGAATAATATATTTAGCTGACACCACTTGTGTTCCATACGGTCACTGAAAGGACGTTATATAATAGTGCAACATTTGATGAGCTGTATTAGAATGAAAGAACTATATAAATTACATAAATGTATGAATTATGTGCATCTCTCATTCCTCATTCCAACCTCATCTTCAGGAATCCCTCTCCTTCTTATTTCACTAAAATGATTATTATTTCTTGCAACATCTCATAGTAAACACTCTTTCTTCTCTCACACAGTATTCACTTAGGTTGTATTTAGTTGTTTAAACATATAGTAAAAGAATAAAACTGTGAAATATTATTAAAATGTAAAATAATGGTTTAATATTTTAATATATTTTGAAAAAGTATTATTCCTGTGACGGTAAAGCTGGATTTTCAGCATCATTACTTCAGTGTTACATGATCCTTCAGTTTTTTTTTTTTTTTTTTTACTATCTGTTGAAAACAGTTATTTTGTTCTTTTGTAAGTTATTTTGTAACATTATAAAAATTTATTTACAATCACCTTTGATCATTTGAATGCATCCTTGCTGAAAAGAACATGATTTTAAATAACAACAATAATTTAGCTGACCCTAAACTTTAGAGAAAGTGTATTAAGCCTGCGTTTTCTATACGTGATGGGGTGGGTTCCTCTGACTACAGTCTAGAGAGCTTCCAGGTGTTCCTTATTATTAATTCATCACAGGTTTGTTGTGGACATATTTAGAGTGAAACTCAATAGAGAGACACAAAATGGGATGTTCATGATGATAATAATGACAGGGTTTTAATGACTTCTAATGTGTTTTCAGATGCTCCTTGCTCTCTTTCTCTCTGAGAGAAAGAGCTGACACCATATATTATTGATAAATACATAATTCAAGTAATGCAGTCATTTAAAGATCAAAGCTGTGCTTAGGAATTCCTTGTTCCTGTTACTCACATACTAATACAGACACACAAAGCTGCAAAATGCAAATACAGAGTTAGTTATAGCCTCCCTACCATTTGTGCATAAAATTAAACTAAAGGCAAGAGGAAGTGCTATATTTCTTTTGACTATTTTAGTTGCTTTGAATTGCAGTGCTATTCTGAGCACACATAGACACTATCTCTATCTTTATAATACACACTCAACTGTTATTATACACAATCCACACTGTCCTTTCATTCAAGTAAGGGCCATTTGCAGTATGAGCTACAAAAAGGCCACTTTTAACAATCAAAAGAGTTAAATATGACACATACAAGTGGAAGGAAAAGAAAAATTGTGAGAAAAGAAAAAAAGTGTCTTTTCTGTGTGTTGAATGCTTCCGTAGTGAACAGTAGCTTGTCATTGTTTGTGATGCTGTAGCTAAGAGCTTTTCCTTTTCTTAGTTTGAGTGTGAAGAGCTTTATGAGTGCAAAGTCATTATTAAACCAGACAGGCATGAAAGACATCTGCTGTATTTTCATATTACATTATGACATGTACCTAACAAACAAATATTTACTTCATCGGATGACACCAAAGACATTTAAAAGAGTTGAAATGAAGCCAAAAAACATTGCAATCCTGCTTTTGAACATTTAAATAGCAGTTCTGGCCTTGAGCTTTGTATTTAGATGTTGAATATCCTTGTCTTACAAGATGAGATAAAGGGGAGGGGGAGGTGATGGTGGGGGCTACATCTCATCAAAAAGATAAAGGAAATATTTAATCTCCCCTCCTCTATAGCCTCATGATCACTTCACCCAAACGTGACAAAAAGAGTCATGTCTCCTTTTGTCAACACAATGTCACAAAACCACTTGGCCTGAAGCTGCTTGTCTGCTAAATCCATCTCTCGGTCAGCTCCACGCAAATAAATAAATCATAACCATAAACAGCCTTACACATTCAAATTAGGTACACAACCTGGATTTCTGTTAAATTATTATTATTATCATTAATAATAGTAATAATATCTTCTATAAATAAGACTTAATATAACAAACATAAATTTTGCATTAATAATAAACAAACAATTCACGAACTAATAAATATTAAATGTATAAAATAATTTACAGGAATAATAATTACAATATACATATTAATAAAATATGCCTAACTTTTATTTATAATGTAGAGTTTGTGTTTGAGTTTGAGTTGAGTATAGCTATGGAAACTGAAAACATGATGTGATTATTTATCTAAATTGAAGATTGTAAATTAAAAATGGAGGGGGCCGAGAACTGAGCCCTGGGGGACACCCTATAAACACAGTAGCCCTGTTAAAAGTGTCACAGGTTAAGAACACTCACCTCTTGCTGAGTATTACATTTGTTATGACAAAGAATGAAAAACAATTTTGTTCTTTAGGCTTTCCCTTTTTTTCTCTTTCTTGTACATGGTTTTAGTATTTTTTAGCATTGCTAATTGAATATAAATCTTGAAAACAGTAAATGCTTTCATTGACATTTAGCATCTAGTTCAAAAGCAGTCTACACTGACATCAAAAGTGTTTATTCTTTCATCATCTGAATCTGTTTTTTTATTTCATCATGCAGGCTTGCTGAGTTTATGAGGTTGCCATAAATACTATGGATATGCAAGGTGTTTGTGGGCAAACAAAGTTTTATTTTTATTTATTTTTTTAAATTACATTACTAAAGACATAAGCGAACAAAAACAAAACATTGTTTAATATTGTTTAATCTTGATCTCAAAACTTTTATTGGCTTTACAATCAAAATTTGAAAAGAAGAATCAAGTGGAAGTATCAGGGGTGAGAGGAGAGTACTAGAAATTCTCTCTTTTCTCCTTCAAACATCAAATAGATTGAAACATGCACTATGGAAAAATATTATGATATATGTATGTGTACATGTGGGTATATATATATGTGTATATATATATATATATATATATATATATATATATATATATATATATATATATATATATATATATATATATATATATATATATACAGTATAATTTCCATTTTTTTAATTCAGAAAAATCCTGGAAGAGTTTGGAGAATTTACACTGGATGTAATTAAAAGATAATTTGACATTTACATTTACATTTAGAAATTGCATTTTTTTTAACAAGAAAAAACAACCAGATATTGACATTTATCTAGCCTGTAGTCATCTTCTATGATTAATCACTTCTCTTCATTACATAAATCTCATTTGTCAATGTCACATCAATGCAGCATTTGTCTCTCAACAGGACAAAACACAACAGAACAATGCTAAAGTCTGGTGTTGATAACAGAAAGAAAAATAAAAGAACAAAATTTAGCAGGAGCTACTACTAATGTAGGACAATCTCTGCCCCTACAAAGGAGACAGGGGAATCTCCCATCCATCACACACACTCTTCACAGCTCATTAGGAATACCCACTAACTAAAGCAGCGTGTGTTTCCTGTAGCACTGGGTTTTAGTTAAAATGGAATTCAAGGAGAAAAGAGGAAGTAAAAGTCTCGTCTGACACAAATATCAGCCATAAGAAAAAATGCTTTGAAGAAATCTATAGAGAATGGACTAAGCTTAATTAGTGCTAACGGTTAGTGATATAAGCAAACTCTTAGACCTAAACTGAGCTTAAACTCTTTGTTTCAATCTCTTAAACCTCAGTTTAGGTTCAGGAGTTTGCTTTTATCACTAACCCTTATCACTTTAACCTTATTAACCTTTTTCTGACTTTATGGATAATTTGATGATTGTTTAGCATTGCACAGACTTTGATTCTACAGTAATTAATTTTTAATGCCCTTTAAGTTTATTGTTATGTTTGCACACATGAGAAAAGGTTAAGGAGAGGGTGTCAGCAGATATTTCAGCTGTCCGTGCTAAAGCAGAAATCACAGTGTCAACACTTTTGGATCACAAGCTTCTCACTTACAGCAGGAATCCAGTCTGTGTTTGTGTGTGTGTGTGTGTGTGGAAACCAAGCGGGAGCTGCTTTCATCTGCAGCGGTTTCATTCACACAGTGTTAATTAGTATGTGAAAAGATCCATGAAGAAATGTTTCTATAAGAAACTAATATTAGAGCAAAGAGCGTGCTCTCACACGCTGATGCAGACAAAAACAAGTCGTCTTAGAAAAATGTAAAGCATTTTCTCACATACATTTTTAACCAGGAAATAATTTGGGATAATAATAAACCATAATTGGAAAATAAGTGAAGCATCTTATCCTAAGCCCTTCAACTAAAAAATAAATTCTCATTATTATCACTATTATTTTCATGATAAATTACTGACATGCCTCAGACACGATTCTTTCTCATTATTACATCTTTTGTTCAAGAAAAGCCAACAGTAGCCATTTCACAGTTCTGCCCCCCTGCTTTCTCTGAAACTGAACCTAAGCCCTACTCTCTCTCTCTTTGTGCACCCCTCATATATTTCCCTCCTGTGCCCTGTCCTTGTTTCCATGGAAACTGTTGTCAACGTGGAGGGAACAACGTGGCAGGATACAGCAGCAGATTATTTCCCAGCATGCCCTGGCCCTAATGGAGGAGAATCCCATGAGGGGATTCGTGGGTGCGAGGGCGTTCATTGGTGGCGGTAACGATATGATAAATAGCAGCATTACCTTAACAAATGCTGTGAGTGAGTCAGGTCACCTTCCATACCACTGTGAGGTCCCGACGTCCTTAAAATCACCTACACATCAAATCTGCTACACCTACACTGCTTTTAATGGTATAATAAAAAAAGAATTGACATTTCCAAAAGCATTTCGGAAATGCACAATATTAGCTAAACTTTGTCCATAAATGCAAAATGCATTTGTACAGCACTTGCAATTTAAAATGCATTATTTTATTCCATTATCTGTTGTTACTCAAACATTCATCTCAGTAATTAATGGATCTGCAGAGCAGTAAACAGAAAATAACACAACTGAATAATGCATTGCAGAACTGAGACGCAAATTTATTCTGCAGATTTTTTCTCAGACTATCCTATTACAATTATGCATTTGCATTTTATTTTTTTCAAAATAACATTATAAGAGATTCACATTAAGATTAAAATTAAAATATAAAAGCATTAGTGCTTTGGGTTTTCATTGTGTGATTTTTGAATACAAAAATCAATTTGAGCCCGATTAAAACAGAGAATATTAATGAAGTGGGTTGCGCAGAACCTGTGCGAGCATGGTATGTTTGATTGTAATTGTCTCATACTTTTAGATACACTGTTGTTTGTAAATGCTATTGCTTTTGTTAACTTTTAATATACGGATTTATTCTGATTAAAGCTTTAATAGAGCACAGCAACCGTACACGAGTCCATGTGTAACACTTCTCTGGTTTGTGAAAATAAGTGTATAAATGGAACAGTTTGTTGAAGCTGATCTGACAATCTGAATGAGAGAGGGAAAAAGAAAGAGAGAGAGATGCAGAGCGAGGCACTGAATGAACTGTACCAGCACATCAGTGAGCAGCACACAGCCATCCCTGATGCTTTTCTCCTCTTAGCTGGGGATTTCAACCACACGGCCTTAAAGAGTGTGTTCCCAAAAATACGTCAACACATAGACTTTCCAACATGGGGTAACAACACTCAGGACTTTGTTTACACTACACAGAGAGGAGCTTACAAGAACTTTACTACAAGCCCTGTGACAGCACCATCTCCCTGCTGAATGAGCTGAACACCTTTTCGCTCGCTTTGAGCAACAAAACAGCACCACTGCACAGAAAGTTCCACGTCCTCCCGGTCACCAGGTGATGACGCTGACCCCAGACAGCGTGAGGAGACCCTTCAGCTGGATCAATGTACGCAAAGCTCCAGCATCCTGCTTCAATGACTATATTTCAGTTGCACTTACTCCTATTCTCATGAAGTACGTTGAACTTCTCTAAAGCAGCACAACATGGCTTTGCCCCCTTTGTTGCGTGTTCCCCGGGGTGGGTTTATCTGGTTTTGTGATGTAACTGACCTGGGAAGAAGCTCGTTGTAGTCCCTTACCAGCTATTTTTGTAGGTATTAAACTGCTAGCATTTTAAAAGACAGTATCTCTGTTTGCATTGAACTTTCAGCGCTGCAACTTTGCAGATATTGTTTATGTTCAAACGGCAACAGTACACACTAACTAACGTTAAAAAAAGTGAAATCGCAATCAACCATCCCTTTAATACCACCCAGTTTATTTCTTATCATTTCTACGTAGAAAAGTTAAATGAAGGAAATTTAATTAAAACACATTATGGTTCAAAACGGTAAGATGTTTTTTAAAAATAAATAAATACTTTTCTTCATCAATAATGCATTCAATTGATCAAAAGTGTTAGTAAAGACATTTAAATGTAATTAAAAAATAATATTTTTTTTTTCCATTTCTTTTGTTTTAACTTTCTGTTCATCAAAGAATCCTGAAAAAATATATAGTTTCCAAAAAATATAAAGCACCACAAATGTTTTAAATGTTGATTATAAGATTTCAGTTATAATAATATTTCACAAATATCATTGTTTTTACTCTATTTTTAATCAAATATTTGCAGCCTTGGTGAATATAAGAGACGTTTTATTAAAAATCTTACCGACCCCAAACTTATGAACAGTAGTGTACAAAAGATATATGGAACAGGCAACAAATAATTATCACAAAACAAAAATTTGATCAGGATGTTAACAGGGGTTCATTTTGTGAACTGTACAAGTAGGTAAAACAGAGAAAATTACCAATTACCATACAAATCAATCATGAACTCCATTCAGACACCACTGCCATAAAATCCACTTTCTCGTTAGAAAAGAGAGAAACAGGTATCAGTCTAAATCTCTGGGTTCTGTCATGACTGATTAGAAATTATGGAGTGATGGTCAAGTTTAAGCTCTGATGACTTAATCTCGAGACTATCAATGATGGTTCAGACAAAGGGAACATAATACCTAAAGTAGATTTGATATTCAACATTTACTTCAATTACACATCAAAGGTGAGGTGGAGCCTTTTCACTAGACATGTAGGAGGTGTGGGGGCTGCTCTCTTATTAATATGCTGAGTAAGAGAGGAGAGAAGTCTCCTTAAGAGTCTTGATAATCTGGCACTTTTATATATCAAATGATCACCCCCACACGCTCGGCTCTGAATGCTCCTCTTCAGCTGAAAGAAAAGGAAACTGGAAATGGTGACAGAGAAGAAAGAAAGAGAATCTGAGAGTGTGAATGAGAAGAAAAAGGGAATTTTAGGCAGATGAGAAAAAAAGATAAACGAGCCTCTCATAAAAGTGATTATTTCTGTGCGATTCATTTCAGAGATACTAATGTAGAACACCTGTAGAGAAGAGCGTGCGGTGAGGTTCAACTATCATCTTAACCAATTACAGACGAACTACAGGGGTTAAATCATCGTACATGAGCACCAGCCTCAAAATAGCAATTTAGAGATAAAAAAAGTAACAATTAAAGTCTAGATTATAACTTCATTTTTGAATATGTTAAAAGGCAGAAATTGTATACTATTTAAATCGACAGCATTTAATTTAGATGTTAAAAAAACCTACTTGGTAATTCTACTTGGCCTATAAAAATTACATAAATATTGTAAAATCTGCAATCCATTATCCGTTATTCAGCAAATATACATTGAATTGAAAAGTGACATTAAAGACATTTGAAATGTTACAAAAGATTTTCATCTCAAATACATACTGTCTGTTAAGCTTTCTATTTATTGGAATGGCTCCTACAATAATATTAAAGATAACATAACACAGTTTCACCTAATCTAATGAAAATGAGCTCTTAATTTTTGATAATAATAAAAAAAAGTGTTTTTGGAACAGCAAATCAGCATATTAGAATGATTTCTGAAGGATCATGTGGCACTGAAGACTGAAGTAATGATGCTGTAAATTTAGCTCACTAAACAACAAGGAACAGAAAACATATTTCACAATATTACAGTTTTTATGGTATTTTTTACATTACAACACTCCCGAGTCTGTCTTCTCTCTTAGAAACAATCATCACTATATGCGTATGTGTGTTTTGTTTCTGTAGTTAAATAAGATGCTACACCTTTTTTCACAGTACAGAACAGGAAGTGAAAATGTCAGGGCCCCTCAGGTCTCCCCCACGGTGTCCTCACCACCAGCTGGGCTCTGCTAATGCACTGCTGAAACACACACACACACACCTTTCCCTTACATCCCCTCAGCTGAAAATAAGCTGAAAATAAAAAGCTAAAATAAACCCGGCTGCTCTCAGAGCGTCTCCACATCCTCCTCCTCATCTGCATGCACTGAAGACGCACTAACCCCTCCTGACCTCTCCACACCAGTGATGCTTTCAGATCAGAGCCCTGATTGGAGGACAGAATGCTGTGTGTGTGCGTTTGCTGGTCTGTCTGACAGTCACTGACATTTAGATTGCGTGACAGCCCGCTGGACCCAGTAACTGGAAATGAGAGGCATGCTCCAAGATCAGCACACCCTTATCTCTGAAATATGCATGTGTGGGACAAAGTATAGAATGTTGAAAAAAAGACCATTGATTCTCTGTTTTTAAGTCACAGTCACTGTTCCACCAAACCGATAATTAATAGGAAAATATAAGATTATCATATATATTTATATGACAGTGGACATTGAACACAAATGAGTTTCAATGTCACAATGACCTTCACCACAATGTGATTACTGTAGGCACTTTGAAATTTTATTTAAGTAGAAATATCAATGATTTATCCTTTAAAAGATCATTCATGTAAACGAATCCTTTTCTAAAATTTCAAGTGTTGCATTTCAAATCTTGTATAACCATTCAAAACAGGACAAACAACAACAAAACAGAACAGTGAGAGCTGGACTGACGTCTCAACTGTTGGAACTGGGACAGCGCTGCTCTAGTTTTTGTTGGCAAATATTCAGTAGGGAATTTCTATGCAATAAAGATTAGATGGTACCTCAATATTCCTCTCGCTCGGGTTCTCTCTCTTTCAATGAATGTCTCTAATTAGATGAAATCATCTTATTTCAATGGGCAAAGTCCAGATTTTATTAGTGACATTTTCTAAAGAAAAGCTTCATTATTGCTATTAATTATTTTAAAACTTTAAATCAAAGCATTACACTTGTAACCTGTCCCACACCATTTTAGCTATGGACATGAATGATACCTCAAATTATGCAGCTTGCTGAAATTTGTTTTATGAGTAAAAAAAAAAAAAAAAAGAATATCTTTCAAAGTTTGGGGGATTTTTTAAATGCTTTTAAAAGAAGTCTCTTAGGTTCACCCGAACTGCATTATTTGATTCAAAATACAGTAAAAATCTGATCTGATTCTTAGATGAACGGATATAAATGAGCATTATTTATTTGAAATAGTTATTTGTAACATTATGCTTGTCAACTCAATGCTCTCATGCTAAACATAAGTATTAATTTCTTTTTAAACGTACTTTAATTCCTACTATTAAAACAGAAATGAGAAAATAATGCAGCGTTTCAATGAGACACATAAAAGCTGGCTTTTAACCTACTGTATGCCACTTATGTACTGTAAAAGACAGAGACCGTTTAAGTGCAAAAAGTGAGCGAGATCAAACATAATCAAATGATCTCTATAATACTGTAATCTTGAGAAAAGTGCATGTGTAAAGCCTCTTCCCCTCATTTCACCTCAACAGCATGTCTGTACAGGATTACCAGGTAGGATCAATAGTAGGTTTTAGAAAGGCAGTAAATTTCACCCTTTCCTAGCTATTTATCCCACAAAGACATTAACAACGCCATCATTAAGCGGTCAATGGGAGCAATAAGTCTGAGATCTGTTACTGCTAGACTGCTCCTCACATCTATCTTCCTCTGTGCTCATTAGTCTGGAAGATCAGATGAAACACAGGCTGTTCGATACAGGCTTGTACCTCAGAGATGGACCTAAAGACTGGAACTTGAGCTGAGATAGTGTCTTCACTACTGTGACTGATTAACTGATGCTATTTTGAGACCCCAAATGATCCTTTTTATGATTTATCATAGAGTAAATCTCACCAGTCTCTTCACAAATTACACATTTATGCATTCATTCTTGATTGGTGCTTATGGTCTGTGAAATAGACCATTATATATTTTCAAAAGAAAAGTACCTGCTATGGCTCATACAGTAGGGGAATACAGATTTCTATAGGTTGCATTTTAAACCCTCACAATTATCAATATTATATCATGAGTAACCATGTGATACCAGGTTTTAACCATCTGGCAGCCAGAACTTTTAATAATTTATTTTTCTTTTATATTATCTGAATAAGTATGTCGTTTCACTTTTGCATAAAATAACTGACGCGCTGAATGCCGTATACTGTATGTGTAATATATATATGGTATGTGAATGATAATTTTTATGGGCAATTAATGCTGAATGAATGAACTGAAAAATTAAAACAGGAGCTCAATAAAGTTAAATATAACTGTATAACTAATAATGCAGCAGCAGTGGTTTTGTGAGAAGTTTTGAAGGCACTTTCAAAATTCACTGGTGAAATGCTCAGATTTTCACAGTGTCAAGCATCTCTCTCAGATTTCCCTCTGACACACAGAGCAGCTCCTCTGTTGAAACACACCGAGCAAAAGGCCCCTAAAAGCCTCATTGAGCGTGCCAGTGAAACATCTGAAATAGAAAACGAAAGAAATAAGAGAACTGAAAATTGAGACGAGAGAATGTTTATTTTTAAACAGAGGAATTCTCTTTAAATTATTATTTCTTTTTTTTTTTCTTTTTCTTTTTGGTGGAGGGGGAGGCAGATATAAAGGAGAAAAAATGAGCCTATAAGAGATTTGTATCCAGAAAAAAATATTAAAAATCCTTCCCGATCCATCCCAAACTAGAATCCCAATTTTCATCTGCCCTTCTGCTCATGAGCGGCAGGTGTGTCAACACAGATTAGCATATCCATCTGTCACAACGGCATGTGTGAATGAGTATTTGTACATAATGTCTTCTGATTGGAGGCTGGCACAACGAAGTCAAACGCTCAGTGATTTAGACACAAAGAGTCTAAACTGACGAGCCATGACATCTAGCAGAGCACAGCGTGGAGTAACTCAAGGGAGGCATGAAGAGCGTCTGAACGGTACAGCCTGACTGGCGAAGGGTCGTGGATTAAAGCCAGGCTTCAGTTTCAATCAGAGCTTCACGACCAGGCCAGTTACAGCGGCTGACTGCTCTCTGATCAGCCAGAACACTGTTAAATATGAAATGCTCAGAGGGAAAGGCCAGACACACAGACTGATCTACACCCATCCCACTATGATCAGATTCATACTTCATTCAACTTTCATTTAGCGACATGTATGACGTCTCTAATCTTTGTTCAGGTGTTTGATGATACCTCAGATCTTGTGGTTTGCTGCTGAAAGGCCTGCTACTATAATTCAAATTGATCGCACTGACAAATTTTTTTCAGCTGGAAGATGATAAAACAGACAAATAAATTCTAGATGCACACTGTGAGAGAAACACAAGCCGTATCTAGAAACCTGAACTCCCTCGCAAACACTCAGAAGCACGCTAACAAACCCCCACTACCTTAGCAACCACACTGTGTTGCACAGCTTGCACTTGTAAGTGACGTTGGCATTTTCTTCAGAAAATATACATATTCTTTCATGTGTCCACCACTGCCTATAGTGTTTGTTTAGTGCCTTCCAATCCTGTACTGAGCTGACAGAGATGAAGAGAAAGAGCGCTAAGAGGGAGAGAAAACACATATTAATTGATAAATTACTACAGTCAAACACTTCATGTGGTTTTTCATAAACAGGAAAATGTGCTTGTTCATACACACATAAAACAACCCATTAGCAAAACTACAGAGCAAGCATCAAAGCGGGACAGCGGGAAGGTAGTTTTACCAGTGATGTGGGCTTTCATCAGCACCATTCATTTAAAGACCAGTTACCAAAACCTCAAACAGGCAATTCTGAGGCTTTCTGATGGTGGTTTTACGTGTGACTAATACAGAAATCCTTGATGTATCAACACATCTGCTGTCTCAGCAATACATGCTCTTACACTAAATACACTAAAAGTCTACAAGTCTTTTTTATTCCTACACTTCACTACAAACCATTTAATGCCTCTGTTGTTTTGTTCGGTTTGTCTTTGGTTTATTGCTCCTGTAATGATCTCTCAGCCCGCATGTGCTTGTTTTGTTTTGCAAAAGCAACTTTAGTTAAAAGTACCTTATGGGTACATATTACTACTCTAATGTTTAAATATGGAGCTTTTGGGAATAGATAATATACCAAGATGTCCCAGTGACAAGCTGTTGTACCTCTAAAGGAACAGTTCTTGCATATTTGTTTATTGTTTTGTTTATTTTTGGCATTGTGTTTTCAGTCATGCTTTTTGGGGGGGGTTTCCTGACTTGTTTTGTTACAGGTTTTTGCTTTATTCTTCTGTTTTGTTTTGTAACAAATGTTGGTAAAATGTTTGTAAGATCGAGTCTAGACTGCAATGAATCCCTTTAAACCCTGTTCAGGCCCACATACAGTTTGTTAGTAAGTTGAAGTAGACATCTCTCAGCTGTTTATCATTTTAAACACACCACGCTCAAATCCATTTCACAGGTTTTGTAAAAATGTTGCCCTTTTAGAGGTAAAAAGCGTGTCACTGTGGCAGTACCCTCTAAGGGACCTGAAGTTGTAATTACGGTATAATTGCCAACACCAGTTTTTCATGTTTAATATACTGTGAAGCTATTATATAAAAGCCTGTTTCTGCGCTGAAGTTTACTTGCGAGAAACAAACTTGCAATTTTAAGAAATTAAGACAAAATTGTGAGATGTGTGGTATTACAAATGTAGGAATCTGTTTAAAATATGCTGATCCCACGTTTTTATGTAGCATCACATACAACTAATTGTGTATTACATTTTGAGGTAAAGATGATGACATTCTAAGAAGATCAAGTCAAGCAGCCCAGGTGTGAGACAACTTTTGTCTTTATGCTCTTCCTGACTGTTCGGCTTGTTAAACTCAAGGCACAGCTGTGCCTTTGTCTCAATGGTAATGTGAAGGTATGGCAATACTGTCAGACTGATTGAGTTAGCACCCATGCATTTGGTACTGATGAGATCAAGGCTGGGAAAATGCCAGTGTGGGGCTGATTCCTGTACTGCATTAGCAATTTATTGTGTAGATTGTCTCCACCTCTACTGTGTGTATCCCTCCCCCTTGAATGTATATAAACTCTAAAGTATCACTGCTTTGGTTAGGCTTTTGATGACTGCAGTGCCACACCGTGCGTTTCTCAATGAAGAATCCTGCTGAAGATACCCAAGAGTCTCCTGGTCTTTGCTTCTGTGTTTCCAGCAGATGTAAATTTCAATTTTAGATTTTTTTTTTCTCACATTTGTGAGTTTGTATCTTTCAATTCTGACTTTTTTTCCCCTCAGAAATGTGTGAATTCAAGTTTATATATCACAATTTTGACATTTTCTCACAATTATGAATTTATAGCTTGCAATTCTGCCCTTTATTCCTTCACCAAGACTTTTTTCTTGCAATTCTGAATTCTTTCCTCAGAATTGCCTAGTATAAACTCACAATTGTAAGAAAATAGTATCTTTATATATTTCTTTATAACTTGCAGTTGTGAGTTTCTATCTCACAATTCTGAGAAAAGTCAGATTTGCAAGAAGAAATTCAGTATTATGAGTGGAAAAAGGTCAGAATTGCAAGAGATAGAGTCGTATTTGTGAGAAAAATTTCAAATTTGTGAGATTTAAACTCGCACTTGTGTTTATATCTCACAATTATGACTATTACTCGCAATTGCAAGTTTATATCACAGAATTCTGAGAAAAAAGTCAGAATTGTGAGATAAAAAGTCACAATTACCTTATTTCATTTTTTATTCAGTGGAAGAAACGGGGTTCCGTATAAAGCCTCTTTATATAAAGCAATTTACTGTATAAAGTGCTGTATAAATAAATATGACTTAATTGGTGTGCTGAATTGCAGAGCTGGTGCAAATATTTGCATATTATAATGATCAAATACTTTCTTAATAGCTGTTTTCTCACACTTTTATTTACTAATGAGATTAAAGCACACAGCACATATTGCAGTGGTATCAGGATGCTCACTAACAGTACTGTAAATTCACAGGGCAATTTCTATGTCTTTATTTGCGGTCTCTCAGATAACATTGTGTCCTGTCCTGTGTGTACAAAGCACTGACCTCAACAACCTCACCCCGCCATAGACAACAGAGCTGCTGTGCTCCGTTATGTAACAGAGTGTGTGGCACAATCATGTCTATTCTTCAGCAGTAAACCATCAGTGTGTCCTTGATGCCCCTCAAAATTCACACACAAAACAAAACAAATGTGCTGCCGTGTTTTCATGTACACTTGGGGAGGGGTTTCGAATTGTGATTCTCCACAAACAATACAAAGCTACAGTACAAG
Organism: Carassius gibelio; assembly: GCF_023724105.1. Classification (NCBI taxonomy): domain Eukaryota; kingdom Metazoa; phylum Chordata; class Actinopteri; order Cypriniformes; family Cyprinidae; genus Carassius; species Carassius gibelio. The sequence continues at coordinate 10,007,833 of NC_068393.1, forward strand.
TGGTTGGAAAGCACCCAAGAACTTGCTTTCATGATGAATTGTTTCATGCAGGCATTCATATTTATAGCTGCTCCAGGTCTAAGGGACAGTTTGTGTGGATCCTACATTCCTAGAGCGATGGATGATGATGTTGTCAGCAATAGACCCTGCGTTTACATATCCAGGCCAGATGCAAGGGAGGATTCCTTAAATGGAAATATATAGAGGTAAAATTCACCTCTACGTTTGTGTGAGAGAGAGAGAGAGAAAGAGAGAGAGAGAGAGAGATCCACATATTATATTAATATCCACACATTATCCACTCTCTAATACAGCATCCCAAACGCTTCACAGTCAAGAGTGAAAGCTGTTTGAAAGGTAGAGAGGGGAGAGATGATGGGTGAGGCTAAAACATTCAGCTATATTCTGCTGACCTTGCACTGTATCACTCCAGGGAAGCGACCTAGACTAAAGGGAACACAAAAGAACAGAGAGAGAGGCAGAAGACAGCCTGACAGGCCTGTAAAGCTCATGAAATTCACTGTGTCTATAATTAACCCTTCAAGAACCCTTGAAGAATCCAGCTCCACCAGCAGGACTGTGAGACAATTATACATCTCACGACTGCCTTGATTTCAATGACATCGCCAATATGTGACAACGTGAAAATGCCAGCAAACATCTCAACAAAACAAAGGCAGTTTATACGGCAATAATAATTAGGTGACATGTTGAAATTGATAGACTGGGATCTGCCTCCTCTCCTCGAGCAGCCAGGATCCGAATAGCACACAGACATGGTGACAAGTGATTTGAATAGGAAATGGATGAGATTGTTTGCACAGCCATATGGCTCGGCTGACGGCTGTCGACTGCTGTGATAAACAGAGCACTCGGGAGGGTTTGAAAGCCCATATTCAGATCAAATCCATAATGCAACTTGCAAATCCACAAATGCAGTGTAGGTTGTTGTCATTATTCTCTGTCAGACAGGTGATGGTGCACAGGTAGACGTTACTGATGTTCAGTGATGCTGTGAGATAAATCTCATCTCTGAGTTTTGTCTGTGGCCATTGCGTGTCAGAATTGCCATGTTTTACCAAACACTCTCACAGCACTGAGCTGACAGAGGATGAAATTGCATCATCGTTTATTAAGCTTTATGATTTCCCCCAGGCTATAACCTAAAGACTAAATGTCACTCCAGTATAAATGGCACAGTGGCAGATCAAGGAAAGGGAGGCTTGTGATTGGTTTATATGTATTAAATGGAAGTTTTTTTGGAGTTTGACTAGCATATTCTGTACAGTGGTATCAGATGCTAATACCTTGAAATATAGCCATGTTCATGCACCATGATAACTATGTTTCTTTAGGGTACTTGTCCAACGTGCACGCTTGAAAAATATGAAACAGAACAGAACTGAACATTTAAACAGATCTTACTATAAAGATAATTGTTATTAAATCTGTAATCTCGTGTATGGCTTTAACAAAATCCATATATGTATATAAAAATCAAATTTTATGGAACATACTGTATATAGCATTTACTTCAAGGCTCTTCAAAGAGTAACATATTACTGGCAATAGTAAATATCACAAAATATCACAAAACATGCTGTTACCACAGCACCATGGCTCTATAAATAAATGATATATCAAAAATGATTATTATTAAATTTAACATTTACTCCGCAAACAGTCTAAAAGTAAGACACTCTCTAAATGTCTCTGATGACTGTATGGGTCTTTATCTAGGTTTTTCCAGCAGGGTTGTGCTATAACGTCTTGCTCTTTTTTTCTATACTGCTGGACTCAGCAGGGATGGAGGAGCTAGCAGCACACACGGTTACCACGGCAACAGCCTGGCATTCTCAAGACAGGCAGGGAAGGAGATCTGATGTGTACGTGTGTGTGTGTGTGTGTAAGGCAGACAGTGAGGGAGAGAGAGAGAGCAAGCGAGACAAAGATTCACTCTCTTTTCCCTCTGTTCCTGGCCAAAACAGAGTTCCCATCACCTCCAGAATAATAAAAAATCACCAGAACAGCACAAACCCCGTACGCTCCAGCTCAGAGTCTGTGAGTGAGCAGAACTACAGAGCTGCGTCCATGTAAGGACACGCTGCCACGGGTGAGCTCCTCTAACTGTAATCTATCACCAGACTGAGATAAACACTGCCGTTTCTAAGAGACTCATATGTGATATCAAGGATCACCCAGAACACAATATCTGTCTGCACACACAAGCCAATGGCACTGCTGCTGGGAATATATGTGCGAATGTGTTTTATCCAGACGCTGGGGGGGGGGGGGCCAATAGATGCAAGATTGACCTGACCTGTGCAAAATGCTATCACTTCACGCAGGAGGAGAGAAAGAGAGACATAGAGACGGGAAATGGAAACTTAGCATGTTATCAAGCAATTATTCACAGTGTCAGCCCATAATTTTAAACATGGTTATTTCATCCAATTGGCACCATTTAAGCCCCTTTCCCCTCCCTGTGGCTCTAACCCTGAATTAAACACAAAAGAAAATTCATTTAAAATAAACTTAACGTCTGAGTTGCAGCTCCCCCTATCTGTGCCACATTGCATGACAGCTCTGCCTTTGTGCCTATCATTGTTCTAAACAAGGATAAATGTTTCAGAGACTGGTGAAAAAAAAAAATAGACAGAGAGAGACAAAGAAAGAGAGCGAACCAAACCCAGCGCACACGCATGTTTGTGAATAAATGGAAAGCCGATACCTCAGGACTCACATCTGTGCTGCAGATACTCACACAATTAGCTAATTGCCCAAAACCCCTCGTTCTGCATCCCACAGTGTCAGAAAACCCCTTCAGCTGCAGAATAATTCAGATTTCAGATTGAGAAAGGCAATTAAAGGAATAGAGATAGGAGACGTCACGTGACCGATCTCATCAACATCTGATGCCGCTGGTTTGTAAATGAACTTGATCTCATCAAGGACAACTACAGGAAGAACGATAAAGAAGTATAATAACTAATAAACGTGTGCTTGTGAGCATTTTCAGTTTTTCTACCCAACTCTTCCCTTTTCTATATAGATATACACTACCGTATTTGAAATTGGTAATATTATGTAATGTTTTTGAAAGGAGTTTCTTATTTTCACCAAGGCTGCATTTATGTGATGCAAAGCTGAAGCATCATTCCTCCAGTCTTCAGTGCCACATGATCCTTCAGAAATCATTTAATATGATGATTTGCTGCTCAAGAAACATTTCTGATTATTATCAGTGTCACAAATGTTGTGATGCTTAATAGTTTGGGGAAACTTGTGATACTTGATTCATGATTTACATGAGTATTTGCTAAATAGAAGATTCAAAAGAACATAATTTCTTTGAAATAATATAACATTGAAAACATTGCTTTTGATCAATTTCATGTGTCCTTGCTAAATTAATGTATACATTTCTTTCAAAAAAAAAAAAAAAAAAAAGCCAATACTTTATTCACAGACGGCAGAATTTAATGAAGAGTCTGTTCACAATGGTTTTAAAGAACTTATTAGTCCGTGTCTCAATAGTTTATAACAAAGCTATATAAAATAAGTTGAAATCTGACAATTCCATTTATTCTGAAAATTTCAATTAACCTCATTGTCTTGTATCGTTTTAGTCAGGCTTACTTGTATGTCTGCCAAAGCTGGAACAATCGGAATGTTTGTGAAGGGAGAACGAGAATATCTGACTTTACCTTTTCACTTGACATCAAAATGAATGAGAGATGAAGCAGCCTGACCATTTAATACAACCCTTTGATCTCCCATACATTTAAAAGGACACATTTTAATAATTTAGCAATAGCTTTTGAACCATGCTGAGAATTATGAATTTGCGCAAAACTATGAATACTACAGCTGAGATTTCTGCCAAGTGCTTATTAAATGAGACCATTTCATATCCATGATTCAAACTTTCTAGAAAGCACACAGACATTAAAACAACAAATACAGTGATGTATTTGATTTGTCATGACAAACATCTTGAAAAAAGAAGTTTGGCTGAGAAACTATATGCATATCAAAACAACTGATATATTGACATATATTAAAACAACAATAGTTTACAATAACAATAGTTCACCCATGGCCCATAGCAGTTATTTAGTTGTTGATATGCAGACAGTGTACTTCACACTAGAAAAAAACAGCACTCTTAGTTCCTCTCTTTCAGAAAGAACACCATCCATAATTCATAAACACGTTTGAGAAGCTCGGCTCACCTGAGCCACAAAAACATCTTTAGTCCTGAACTCTCTTTTTAGTCCAGTTCAATCAAATCACCCTCTGGAGGTAAATACATGCAAATGTAGATGGCTACAGGCAGAAAATGCACAAAGACAGTTGTGCAGGTGACATGAAGGCAATGTAATAATCTATTCTTGATTACTTCTGTCTCACAGGCCTCTACAGGGAACAAAGCCAAAGCCCTGTACTGCCTCTGGCCAACATCATCTCCCCTTCCTGAAGTATAATGACCTTCACGGACGGTCACACTTGAGCCCTTGTGGAATTGCTGGGACTATTCTGAATATTTAAGATTATTAAAGTATAAAGTACAGTACAAATAAACCCCATAAATATGCATGATTGCATAGTATGACTTGGCATAGGTCTGAATGAAAGGAGATGAATAGGAACAGACAGACCAATGAGAGTAAACGTGAGAAATGGAATAATAGATGGATGGTGCAATAGAAAAAGTTTTCTTGACACTATTTGTAAGAGATCTCTGATGGATCTAAGTAGGGCTCCTACTGACACAGCACTGGGTTTCCATGTCTCCGTCAGTCAAAATAGAGCCAGCTTAGTCTGGGTCTGTAACACTGTCACTATGTTAAACTAATTGGAAATCATCCACAACACCAGAGTTCAATACAACAGAATCAATAACCAGTTTCTACTGATCATCAGTAATGGGGCTTTTAAATCACATTCCTTCAACCAACACACAATAAATAAATAAATAAATTAAATAACATAGCATGGTTTGCTCAAGATTTTACTCTTTAATGTAAATCCACAAGCCATCTGATGATCGGTTCTTAATGAGGACAGCATCTGCATTGCTTAGTGCATGTTCGCTTTTCTTAATTAAATAGGTTTTCCACTCAAGAAAGTGGATAGTACTTAGTTGTGAATTTACAGTTACAATCTTTTTTTTATATTAATTGCAATAGATTATTAACAGTGATCGACGTATTTACAGCAATCTTCCAACAGAATTAATTCTATGGAGCAAAACAAGCAAGTCTTTACATGTTGATGTTAATGTTCACACTGAATTGAACTTTGCAAGGTTAATAATAAATGTATCACATCAAATAATATACTTTGGGAAATGTTTATTTTAATGTATATTTCGGCTCAATGCTTTGCATCAGTGACTAAATGCATTATTGTAAATGTGCTATTTGTTTATTTTTCTGAATGTAGCGACGAGTTGAGAACCCAGAAAATTCCTCTAAATACAAAAAAATAAAAGGAAGTAATGTGATGCAAAAAGCGGATCCCATTATAATCAACAAATCTGTCTGCACTGACACTAGAGTTATAGATAATTAATTTAACACAAGGGCTACAGGAGTGCAGTAAATTATCTCTGTTTACATGTCTAAAAGCAGCTATTAAACACCTGCGGTATCGGTTGAGTTCAGTGAGCTGGAAGGCCGTCCGTGATGGCAGACAGGGAAGTGAACAGTCGGTGCTGTGATTGGGGTTGCAGATCTCCAGCTGAGATCACCAGCTGCTCTCATGTTCATGTGCTGCTGCATACACACACCCCTCTCTCTCCTTTTCTCCAATTCTACCCTATTTCTCTCTATCAGCCTAATTTTCAGTTTCAGATCCCATCAGACTCAGAGGGAGCGAAGCAGAGGGGAACCTGAAAGACGTGATTGGTAATGGAAGAACATCACTCTCGTTGTCCCCCTGTACTGGGGAAATGAATGGGAAACTCCACCGGAGACTTTCTGGGGATTACCTGGATACAGGAAAACAAATGAGATCTTTTTAAAATAAAATCTCAGGTGATTCCAGACAATAAGGATATCGAAACGAGAGCAGACTGAGATTTCTCTCCAAGAGAAAAATGCTCACATATGTCTCCACAGTCTTTTTTTTCATGAAAAATTTGTAAAACTATCCTTTATAAATATTCTCAATTTATCCTATTCAAAATAAGTTTGTGATTTGGTAAAACTACCTCTTTATAATGACCTGTTAAGTATTATCAACTTATCCTATTCAAAATGAATCAAGAAAGTCATTCCATTTTACCATAAACAATTTTTTACATGTTATACTATAGTAACAAATTATTGTTATTTTTTTTCCAGAAAAGCTTATTTTTATCATCATTCTGCCCTCCTCCCTATTAATCCATCTCTGTTATTCTTAACTCGTACATGCATTCTGGCTCTCGCATCCGTCGTGACTCCTTTTGTTCCCTGCTCTGTATCTTTTCAGCCCTTCCATTCTCCCACCTGTCCCAGGCCTGTCTGTATCCCAGAGTGTGACAAGTGTGTGTATAATGAAGGCCCATTAGGAGAAACAACGGCAGCAGCTCCGTGCTGCATATGTTCACTGGTCAAATGCTGACGACAGCTGGGCCAGCACACACACACACACACAAACCCTAGAGACCGCCCTGGGTGTCCCACAGTCTGCCAGACGAAACGATGCAGACAGCTTCAACAGGAGGCTGAACCTGAGGATATAAACCGAGTGTGTGGGGGGGCATCCATGAAGCTGACAATAGCACCATGACATTTCTCTCAGACTGAATTTACTGTTTGTGGATATTGACTATAAATCTTAATATCAGAGCCAGTTATCCTGATCAATCTGCATCCAAGAATCTTGATGGATATTAAGTCATAAGCATCTGCTTTCTTATGCAATCACAGAAATCTCTGTTAATGCCATATGCTTCATATTAATGAAGGATAAAGAAAAGTGGCCCAATTTGATGTTGTAAAACAAGATAAATGTGCATATGAATCTCATATATTACTATATCAAATTTCAGTAAAGTAAAGACAGATTATGCTTTCTCTCTGTGTGTACAGATGAGGCTACAGCATTTTTTTTTTAATCCACCTGAAATATTAGTCAATGGGCGAATTAGACAATGAAAATATGTTAATTCAGATTTTGTTTTGAAAGAAATCTCTTGTACTCACCAAGGCTGCATATCTATTTGGTCAAAAAAATCAGTAAAAACAATAATAATATTGTAAAATATTATTGCAATTTTAAATAACTTTTCTATTTTAATGCATTTTTAAAAATTTAATTTACTCTTGTGAATTTTCAGCATCATTACAGTCTTCTGTCACATGATCCTTCAGAAATCATTCTAATATTTTTAATATTTTAATATTTTTTTATTATCAATGTTGAAAACAGTTGTGCTGCTTATTTTTGTGGAAATCATTTTGTAACACCGTAAATGTCTTTACTGTCACTTTTGATTAAATGAATGCATCTTTTAATAAAAGTATTATTTTACCAAAAAAACAGTAAACACCACTTACTGAGCCAATCGTTATATATAAATATATACAATATATAACATTTATACAAAATTTACTTTCCACATGGAATACTAATCTGAATGTGTTTTTACAATGGCTTATGCGTTATGACTATCAATGAAGTAGCATAAGAGTCTTTATTTTTTTAATTAAATGCCACCAGCAACAAAGAAACAGCCTCAGGTCAAACCAGACTGTGTATTTTCACCTGCCTCTCGCTGCGGTGCATCCCAGTCCACACAAACACCAGACCTGATGCCCTTCAGCCAAACAGACACAAAGACAAGGATGCACTAGAGCTTTCAGCCGTACAGCAAAACCTCCAGGAGAATACTGAGCTCTTATCTGACACAGGGCTTGCTGCCTCCCTGAAGAACCACAGAACAAACAGTGCCTAAAGATGAAAGGACTGGGAGACACGGATGGAAGTAGAAAACAAGTGGTAATGATAACACAAAAAAAGGAGAAAATGAAATCTGTTGAAGAGGGCGAAAGTGTAAGTGTGTGTAAAAGTGTGCCATTATACTTTTGAAATAGACGGAAAACGAAAACAGGGCAAAATTACACACAGCCTGGTGTTATGAAAATCAATAACATCAACAAGGGGTTCATGAAGAGAGTGAGAGGAGTTCACCAGCTGCAGACAAATGATGTACATTAAATATACTCCAGCTGAATATGGGAAGAGAAACTTTAGTTCAATGCCACTCAGTCTTCTTGTTGCCAAATGTATGGTTGGATTCACCTGTTACCTCAACTCTTAACCAAGTCATTATATAAATGTATCACTTCATCATCTCTTGTTTAAAATGCATATGTGAGGACAGTGAAAATGGTCACATTAATCTACTCCCTCCCAACACACACACACACACACACACACACAAAGAAAAATGAGTGGAGCGCCCTCTGATCCTCACAATCCCCAGAAAGCAAACTGAGCAGTCTGGCATGAATTATTCAATCACTTTCACACGACTTGAATAACAGATGGTCGGTGGGCTTTTCACCCAGCAAAACACCATCAAACATGAACCTATGAGTTAATTAACTGGACATGTGTGTAGTTCATGCAGAAAAGGGTTTTATGTAATGGAAATAGGCTAAAAACCTGCTTTGGATCCTTTCTTAGTAGAAAGAGAGGACCTTCTCTGTCTTCCTGAAGGGAACAGTTGGGAATCATCGCCATCTTGTGGAGGTCTGTTGACTTTATGTGTATTGAAACATGGACAAAAAAAAAAAAAAAAAAGACAGAAGAGTAACGTAGGCTACCTGTATACACATAGTAAAGTAAGTATGTGCTTATTAATGAGCAAATCCTTATTTATTCATCCACGTTGTTTCAACCCTGTATGACATTCTTTCTTCTGTGAAACACAAATGTATGAAGATATCCACAGGTGTTTTGCATAAAATATTTGTAAACAGTTGCTCAGACGAATTGACGAGGTATTGCAATAGTTTTGTGTGAGAAAGCAATCTTTCGTTTCAGTGAGGTGTTAATTCGAACACTCACTGTTGTTATCATTCTGATTTAGTGAGTCGATGTTTTGAACGAATCATTCAGTTCAAATTTATGATGGTGAATAAAAAGACTCGAAAGAATGATTCATTAATGGATTCAGTTCAACCCGTTCAAGCCTGAAGTCAAAGGCTTAAAGGTACAAAAGCAAAAACAGAGCTAAGAGAAAGACCTGTTTTTGAGCACGAAACATTAAATAATATAAGTGTTGAAAAACAAAAACAAAATTGGTTTTCAATTGTGGAGGATTCTGGAAGAATGCTATTTTAGGTTGGTAAACATATTTATTGAAACCTGGAACATGCACTACCTTTTAAAGGTTTTCGATCAGTAAGATCTTCTATTGTTTTTTTGAAGTCTTTTAAACTCACCATGACTGCATTTATTTGCCCCTAAAATGCGGTAAAAATTGAGTGCATTTCCCCCCTTTTTTCAGTATTCTTTAAGGAATCAAAAGAACAGCCTTTATTTGACTGTCACTTTTGGTTATTTTATTAATCTTTGCTAAATATAATCATACATTTATTTCAATAGCAGCATTATCATTATGACTTACGCAACTTGCATACATGAAAAAGTAGAAGGGATGCAAAAGTCACATGCAGAAACCCTAAACATGACAAAACCATTTTAAAATTTCAGCACTTTAATACACACAGTTCGGCTTGAGACATTGCTCTGCTCAAATGGTTACAAGAAAATGAAGGAAAAGGAACATAAGGGTAAAAAAAACAATCCAAACTTCAAAGGTTCAGTCGCTCATCATACAGGCTAGTGAACATTGACAGGGTTGAGAAAAGCATTGACCACTAATACTCAACCACAATAAAAGCTATGAAATATCCAAAACTTGATCAACAAACAGTTAATACCAAGATGGAAGAAAACAATTAGACAATAGTCACAAAACAGTCCAGAGATACAGTACTGGTGCATGAGTGCACCACACGCTCATGAAACGGCTGGAAATTGATCACTTTTCTCCATCAATGTCATTCACTTCTGTTGAATGCACTTTCAAATTAACATACAGCCTTTATGCAGTCAATCTTAGCACTTTTATAACTTTCCTGGGTAAATATAAAATAAGGTTCTAACACAAACTTTTATCACAAAGTTTCAGACTGAACCAGGGATAAAATATCCACGGTAGACAAATGGTTTAACATTGGAGGCACCTGCATGATACCATGTTATTCAGGTAAATATTAATGCATGCTCTGGCTTGTACTGAAAGCTCTACACAAAGTGTAGTTTTAAATGTTAACAATTAAACCTTCAACCAAAGCAGAGTGATTTTAAAAGGCGCTATTACATAGTACACAACAAAAACATGACACATACAGTCTTATCTTCCTGTTTAAGTAATGAAAAAAAAATGTTTTGAGGTTATGTTGGCACATTTAGAGCAGGACATTGTAGTCATATAAAGATTAATGAATGAAATTAACATGGAGAAAATAGGAGGAAATTAAACATAATAAAAATAAACTTTTGGGGTTAAAGTAACACAATGATTTCTAACATACAAGTGGGTCCTGTAAAAAATGCAGTTAAAACTATGCCAAACCCAAACCTTGGGTTTCCTAGAGATTTCTTAAAGTCGGCAAAACTTATACATCTCTAAGCCTTTTTTTTTTTTTTTTTGTCTGCCCACTAGCGTTATCCTAAACCCCATTATACGTAGCTCAGAATGATCCTCTTCCGTCCAGATCTGAAGCTGGTGTCGGGGTCAGACGGTGGCGGTGTGATGGATGCCTCTGGTGCTCACACAGCAGAACAGCAGCGGTTCTCAAACAGTTGTTCAACCACAGAGCTGTCTGCTAATGTGGACACGTCACCTAGATCCTGCTCGTTACATGCTATCTTCCGCAAGACACGCCGCATGATCTTACCTAATAAAACAGAAGAACACTTAAGTATTCATCTAGAGAATTAAATTTCTTTTTGTAAATACTAACAATAAACAGTCCTATACTAATACCTGATCTGGTTTTTGGAAGGCTGGGTGCATTCTGAATGTAGTCAGGTGTAGCTATGGCACCAATCTTCTCTCTCACTGTGTGAAAAGACAAAAACACTTATACATGCATATAATACATTGAACTCTGGAACACAAAATCCACATAAGCTTGCATTGCCTGTGTCCCGCATTCATATCCGTATGAATGGAAGCCAGTGGGATGAAAAGTGACCCTCCTTTTACATGAGAGTGACTGAATGATGACAGAATCGTAATTCTTGAATGAACGCTTTATACACACCCTGCTTTTTAAGCTCCGCCTCCAGTTTTTGGTTGTAACTGATTCCATCATTGAGAGTGACAAAACAGTAGAGACTCTCGCCTTTAACAGGGTGTGGCCGCCCCACCACCGCTGCCTCAGCCACAGCTTCATGCTCCACCAGAGCCGACTCCACCTCTGCAGTGCTCAGCAAGTGCCCTGGAACAAACAGATCCAGCACCAATACATCAGAGCTTTTGCTCTATTACAGGCCATTTTGTTGGTAATTAGACCACTTCGGTGCTTTGTAGATCTCTAGAGTCATATCAGTAGAGATAGAAAACGAGCAAGAGACAAATGATTACAACGTGTGGCCTGGGCTTCATCATTAGCATTTTTTTCAAACTCATTAATCTGCATAGTTTTAGCATCTGTAGGTCCAGTCCACACATCTTCTCTCTCCACACTGGGATTAAAGGAACGATAAATGAACGAATGTCCTCATCTTCTACTCACCAGACACATTCAGCATGTCGTCTATCCTTCCGGTGATCCAGTAGTACCCGTCCTTATCTCTGCGACATCCTGGACAGACACATAACACCCTTAACTAAAGCACAAACCTTCTCTCACTTCACAGTTATACGATGCCCACTTATAGTAAAACTAAATATGAATCACATCACAAATTACCATCTCCAGTCACGTAGTATCCAGGGAATTTCTTGAAGTAGGTGCTTTCGAACCTTTCGTGGTTCCCATACACAGTTCTCATCACACCTGGCCAAGGCTGTTTAAACACCTGAGGAAGAGAGGCACTCGTGTATAAGCTTGGAGGGATATAATGTAGCGGATTAATTAGGGTTAATACATTTAAAACACTTTACCAGATAGCCCTCACTTGGGCCTTCAAGTTCCTCTCCTGACTCGTTCAGAATAGCAGGTACAACCCCAAAAAAGGGAAATGTCTACAAAATGAAAAAACATCAACCACCATACAGTAATTTATAAAAGCAATTCTACTGTACCATACTACACTTAATTAAACAAATATGTTTTGGTTTTGTAGAAACCAACAGAATTATTTTACATATTCTGTGGTAATGAACATTGCATCAGCCTTATATCTTTTAGCAACATGACAAATATAAACACTATTGTTCGAAAGTTTTGGATAAGTAAAATAGTTTTTTATCAAGAATGCACTCAAATACAAAAAAGTGGCATTGAAGACATTTATAATGTTGCAAAATGTATATTTCACATAAATGCTATTTTTTTTAGATTCCATAGAAATATCAAGCAGTACATCTGCTTTTAATACTTATAATAAGAAAAGTTTTTTGAGCACCAAAAAAAACTTCTCTTAGTTAAACGAGTCTCTTTGTGAGCGTAGGAGATTTCTTTCAAATACAAAAACATCTTACCGACCCCAAACATTTTTTATTGATTTATTAATTCACTCATATCACAGGTTCACTCACAGCAGAGCCAGGCTTCATGGGAGTAGCGGCCGGCAGAGGGGTCAACACATGCCCACCCTGAGGAAGACACAAACAAAAGACCACACTGTAGACAGATTGAAAGCAACATGGGTGTAAGTTACAAGGGTGGTTAGAGTCCAGTTCATACCGTCTCAGTCTGCCAGAAGGTGTCCACCACCGGACATCTCTTCTCTCCCACCACGGTGTAGTACCACAGCCAAGCTTCAGGGTTTATGGGCTCCCCTACGGTCCCCAAAATCTTCAGGGAGGTCCTCTTATACCTGATGACAACAAACACACAAACTATTCTGAGTACCGTTAAAAAACTAGGACACACCTGAATGTACAACAAAATGATCTAGGCACTTAGGCTTAAACAACTTCAATTAGTTCAATTAGACAAAAAAAGTTGTGTTGCATGGCAAAAAAACAAGTCTGACTAAAATAGTCATTCCAGCACTTGCACTTTTAATTGCATAGTTTTGAAGAGTTCACTCTATTATTGTAAAATGTGGAAAACAGGAATAATGAAGAATGAGTAGAAGTTTCTGTTGGTGCTGTATCAAGGTTGTGTGCTGCTGGTTGAGGTTAGAAAGTTTGCACATACGGGCACCAGTTGTATGCAAAAGCACACTGCACTTAATGTTCAGTGAACGGTATTATAAACACAGCTCTGATTGCAGACTTTTTAAGCAAGACAGAAATACAGAGCACTTACATAACACATGATGAGATGAGTACTATCAAGTGTTATCATCAAGTGTTCTTCGGCAATGGGGAGGGCAATAAAACCATACAGATTCATAATACTAAATATTTATTCCTAAACATTATACTGTAAATACTATACTACTCTATTAGTTATATACACACACACACACACACACACACACACACACACACACAGTGTCAGTAAAAAATATTTCATATTATTTAAAACCTAGACAACATTGTACAAGCAAGTTTTAAAGAGCTTTATTAGACTGTCAGCCATCCAGTCCGTCTTCACATTTTGTCCAATAAATTCTCACACTTTTTCTAGTTATTCTTAACTGTTCTATAAGGATTTCACAAAAAAAATAAAAAAAAAAAGAGAAAAGAAAATTAATTGTACATTCTAAAAAAAAAATTCATGGCTCAGGATAACTTTTTTTTTTGGGGGGGGGGGGGGGGGGGGGAGTATGATGCTTTTTGAGGATTCTTTATATATTATATTCTTTATATTTTTTCTTATATATATATAAATATATTTTAACAACATAGGCCTGTACAATGACTCCATCTAATTAATGTAATGCATCCTTGCTCAATAAAAGTATTAAATTCCTGAATAAATAAATAAATCTACCAAGCATAACATTTTGAACAGTACTACATGTTTCCTATTATATTTTAAGATTTTTTTTTACATTTCCATGACTTCTAAGTTCGTAAATAACAACGGTCTGATTTAGGCAGGCTCTCCATGACTGTGGAAAGCTTCTCTATAGTTTACTAAATCTAGGACAGACACAATAGACAACAAACGTACTTCTGAACGGGCTCGCTGCCGTACTTCATCAGGAGCCGGATGGCGGTGGGGGCTGTGTAGAACTTAGAGACGTGATATTTATCTACAATCTCCCACATTCGGCTCACATCCGGGTATGTGGGAAGACCCTCAAACTAGAAACAGAGGACAACAATAAATGCTTATGTAGAGGATTCATTGTGTTATTAACATGGCGTAATGCAAAATCGGACACAAAAAGTGTTTATCAGGTGTTCCCCTCACCAACACACTGGTCGCGCCATTTGCCAACGGCCCATATGTGATGTATGAGTGACCGGTGATCCAACCAATGTCCGCAGTGCACCAGTACACATCATCAGAGTGATAATCAAACACCAGCTTGAAGGTGGACGCAGTGTAGAGCATGTAGCCACTCACTGTATGCAATACTCCCTAGTGGAGAGGTACAAAAAAGAGGGATAAATATATATTTGAGATGTATATGGAGAGCAAATATCACACAGTTGGAGGAGGACTGGGTTGTTTGGAGGATCTACCTTGGGTTTCCCAGTGGAGCCGCTGGTGTAGAGGATGAAGAGCGGGTCTTCTGAGTCACACCAGACAGGCTCACACTCCTCTGATGCTCCACCAATCAGAGAGTGCCAACACAAATCAACCTCAGGATTCCACGGCACCTGCACCAATCACAGCACAGACAGCGCTCATCGTTACCTCGTCCCATATAACTTCCTGGTGTCACACTTCAGAGAACAGTACAACGTTTAGGGAACATGATGTTATCAAATCAGTCTGAGAAGGTCGTAAACTGTAATGACGCTGGGCGGAACAGAACTAATGCTGCTTTCAAGTAAAGAGAAGTCCCTACTTCGTTCCAGTTTGTAGTTATAACATCATGTCTGTTCAAGTGAATTTGGTTGTTTTGTAGGTGTGTAACTTTTGCTTTATCGATGTATTTGATCACTATTCTTGTAGCCAGTCATCTCATAAACTGGATAAACTTGTAATATTTTCTGGAAAGTGTTTTTTTAATCATGTTAAAATAACATCTATATATAACTAATTCCGGTTACTTCCTTGTTTACAAGCACAATTTATCCAGAGCCAACTCTAGCAAGAGTAATTACACTGGTGACGCATAACCAGATCAGTGTTATTTTAGTATTATGTAGCATAATAGTATTTTATTTTTTTTATTCTGAATTAGCTTTTTTATATTTCAAATTTTCATTTTAGTTTAAGCTTTAGTAACATTGCTATGCTTTTTTAAAAAAAAATGTATTTCTATTTAACTATTTTTATTATATTTTTCATATTCATTTCAGTTTTAATAATTCAAGTACTTTAACTTGTAATTATTGCCAGGACAACATTTCTCATTTTGATTTATGTTTTTCCATATACTATTTATCATAGCTTGATTTCAATTAACGAAAACTATTTTTAATAGATTTAAATTACAATTCCACAGCTAAACAAACTATTTTTACTCAATAATTTTCATGCTTTTCAATCGCTTTAAAACATGCTTTTAAACCCTCCAGTCCACATGCTCTATAATAGACTTCAACAAGTTTTATTGATTACAATGGGTTTTCAATTCATTTCTACGGTGAAGAGTTACTGAAGTGGAAAATTACTAATTTAATACAAAATGCATATAACACGTTATTTAGAGGCTCGTAGTGGTATTTACTCCAGTCAGACTTATTTGATTCATTCAGTTCAATCTAACCAAAGTAAATGGAGCACAGAAGCCCATCTGCTTAAGTCAAACGTGTTCTCAAAACTGAAACAGAGAGCATCTGAAAACATCAGATTGAGTTAACAAAACACAAAAACACTGACGAACAAACAAAGAGAGACATGAATGTAACAGACAACTCTACAAATCTAGGTTTTCGTGCAGTTCAGAGACTGAGGGAAAACTACATGAACTTTTGAGTTCATTTAAGTGACAAGCATTTGCATGGAGCTCACAGGAGAGAGTTAGTGTTGGACTACACAGAGAGAATACAACTGTTAACACAAGATCTAGTCACTAGAAACATAAAAGAGCTTTCCAGACACCTGTGAGGAAACGGTGCACTAGCGGACCAATAAAGTTTATGTGAGGAGATTATTTCGAACATGGACTCAAGGACACACCAGTCATTTACCAGAGCTGTGACTATCAGTACTTTTACCAGGCACAGTAAAAGGTTTTCAGTGCCAGCTCATGGATCAGAATTGGTGATCAGATCAAACGGAAACCATCATTCACAAACATTAGAATTCTGAACAGCAGCTCATCTCAATTTTTAATGTAATAGAGAATTAGTTAACATATTATATGCATTGAGATGCATTAAGGCATTAATGCTCTGAAGACGTCAAGTTTTGAATAATCAAGAATATGCCTTTAAATCATGGTCTCATAGCTTACTGCTGAACACCAAGTCTGATGCATGTGTAAATTGCATTTGCAAAAGCAAACACACAGACAGACCAACAATCACACACACACAGCGTTCTGAGAATAGTGATAAAGGTCTTAAGCCATCCAAAGAGCGAGAGAGCCGCCCATGAGCACACAAACCCGTGTTAATAACACATGAGGAGTTTAAACAAAAGAAGTTATGCACAATGGAGACATGAAATACCTGTGGGGGGGGACGGACCTTCCTTACTCTTTCTTTCTGTTTCTCCTGCTAAAGGGGGTTAATGGAGAGATTACTTACACCGAAAGAGGAAAGGGACACACAGACGTGGAGCCACATTGAAGGAAGAGATGAAATGATAAAGATATTTTATATAGAAGTCCGACTGACATTATTAGAATTAGGGTTTTAATACAGGTCATCTTGCATTGATGAATGTACACATATCACATTCAACTGTTGCAAAGGTCTTCGGCAGAACAGCTCAGAAATCATGCCAGGCCTTTATGGGTTTACAACAGTGACAAAACCTTGGATAAATAACCATGAGATATCTGTAACACTCAGGACAATGCAAGACTCAGAACTCACAGGAGATGGACAGGACAAGACTTAACGGTTGAGAAACCTTAACAAAGGGATAATGCAGTACTTTTTCATCGGAATCTATTTCCCATTTACTTAGACAGCGCTCCATTGATTCAGGTGTTATAATACATTAAGGCTAGTTTTTTTTCCATGCACAAAGTGTGTGGCTTCTTTTGTAACCTACATTATAAACTAAACTCATTGGGCTTTAGTTTAAAAATGCATCAGTAGCACAACTGGAATGATTTCTGAAGGATCATGTTACACTGAAGACTGGAGAAATGATGCTGAAAATTCAGCTTTATGAATATGTTAACATAGAAAATAGTTATATTACTATACTTACAATATTACTATTATGTTAACTGTATTTTGATCAAAGAAAGCCTTTTTTAACATAGGCTTCTTACAAAAACACCTGCAGCAATGTGGAGATGTCCGAATGAACAAGAAACTAATTAAGATGAAAAAAGGCTGAAAGTGTGAAGCCTGTCAGCTGGTTAAGAAGAGGTTAAGTTCACCTGCAGATCGGGGCAGGCGCGTTTGGCTGGGGGCGACAGTGATCCAGACGAAGCCTCATCTTCCTTTGTGAGGTGTTTTAGCATTATACACTTCTCCACTGTGAAAGACCTGACAGTGTGAAAGACATGAAAAAATAAAGTGAAACAATGTCCAGTCCAGTCTTTCTCTCTCAAAATATTTCCTGAAAAGAATCATTCAGGGACCAGAAATGGAACGGATTCAGAAATGAATTCGGAAATCAAATTCAAAACAAGCATCATTTTTTTCAATCTCCTCTCATCGTCCTTTATCGCTACTAGTTAATGTTTGACAAACTAAACCTAATAACTGTGAGTACATGCACATATGATAAGAACTGCACAACTAATTAATAATCATACTTGTCCCTGCACTTCTGTAGCGCCTCGTCAGCTATAAGCTTCAGACTGATCAGCTTATCACCGCGGTAAAACCCATCTGGGGAAGGAAAGGGAGAGAAACAAACAAAAACAATGTCTATTAACTTTTCAATTTACCTAAAATCTGCTATTCACAGATAATCCCCAAAAGACAAAGACAGTAAACTTTTATTAGGTGATAAAAGATGTCGGTCTTATCTTGGCTGAAATGTGTATTTGATGGTTATAGTCCACTCGCAATCCTCTAATGATCTCATGAACTCTGCATCAAGCTCAATGCAGCGGAAAAGACTTCAGCTCTACCTACAAGACTAGGTTTTCTTTTACAATGACAATCTATGTATATATCCTGACATTTGTCAGCAAGAAAGCAATATAAAAACATTGTGAAGAGCACGTTTATTAGAAAGTCCTGAACATAAGTTAGTTTTTCTTTAGTTTTAGTTTAGGGGGTCAAACTTATCTCCGAAACTCATTCTCTTTTCTAAACTTGCCAAACTCTCAGCATTTGGTTTCCTGTCACTACTCAAAGATCGCAGCAGCAGGCTCAACAGCTTTTGATGGTAATACGATTAACACCACTTGTGAACAATGTGTAAAGCTGCGCTCTTCGGCTGTAGATGGAAATGCGGTTGATTAACTTTGGGATTAGCTACTCTAGGATTACACACTTTGAGTAAATCACATTGGATTTTTTTCTTACCTGCCGTAATGAGAATACAGCATTCTGAATCCATGATCCTTTCACACAACGACTCAGCGGAGAAACCCGCAAACTTGGGTTGTGAATACAAAAATGTGAGTAAATATACTGCTGCAACAAATTATTGTATTTTTCTTATGAATTACATTTTGACACAGCGCCAAATGGTTGGGGGCACTGATAGAGATCACACCCTGCAAAATAGTATGGGTAATTTGTCTTTACACGTGTAAAAAAAAAAAAGCTGGTTGGTTAACACAGCTAAAATCCCAGATTAGACCAAGGACTGACCACAATAGAGTGGACCGCTCCAATCCGAGCGCAGGCCAACATGGCCACCACCAGCTCCACCACCATGGGCATGTAAATAGATACACGGTCACCCTTCTTCACGCCTGCACAGTCCAAGAAAAGGACATTGTCTTAATACACAATATCAGGGATAGATCTTTAACCTGCTGCTGGTCAATATTACACCAACAGTTTTACCTTGTGACTTAAGGACATTGGCGAACTTGCAGACTTGCTGAAGCAGTTCTCTGTAGGTCACGGTCTTCTCATCTCCAGGTTCATTACCTTCCCTGTCCAAGACAACACCCAGAAATATGACTATCATAAGCGACGGTAATTATTCACAGTTTACACAAAAATTTTAAGCAGCACAATTGTTTTCCACATTGGTAAATATTAGAATGATTTCTGGAGGATCGTGTGACACTGAAGACTGCAGTAATGATGCTGAAAATTCTGCTTTGCATCACAGAAATAAAATACGTTTTAAATTATATAATTTTAGAGAACAGTTATTTTAAATTGTAATAATATAATCGTTTTTACTGCATTTTTCACCAAATAAATGCAACCTTGATGAGCATAACAGACTTCTTTAAGAAAAAAAAAACAACAACTTTCCAACATACTATATAGTATAACAAAGTTAATTCATCCACCAGTCATGTATATTGTCACTTGTGTTCAACAGCAAAGTATGAACATGAGACACGGAGCAGTTTGACAAAACATGATTTTGCATCTCCTAGTTTCACCTTTATGTTCAATTTTCACTCTCAATGTTTCTGATATTGCTGTAAACTTCTGGAAAGACTTATTTTAGTGTGAGAAGTGCCCTTGAATGTCACCCGCAGGTTAATAAGTAGCTTTTTATTTTGACTTTGTAAGTCAGCTTACGTTCTTAAATTAGATCCGTGCTCCGAGACAGAAAGGAAAAGTCTGGCAAAACACAACAACTGCAGAAGTGAAATGATTTATACTTATGTCGTAACACGAAACGGCTGAAAACTTCACAACTGCTAAACTGGCATTGCGAAAGCAACTGCCTGGACCACATTTGTTGCACGTAAAGAGTTTCCAAGCTATTTCTGTAGATCTGAATGCCGATGAACAATGACTGCCAAAAAAACTGCTTGGACAACATCCAGCAGAGATAAAGTGATCCACTGCAATGCACATGAAGAAATAATCTCTATGAAGATGCAGCACTGCAGATGCACCTCATTCTGGGTGGAGCGCTACTGGAGGGACCTGGTTCAAGCGTCCATGATTTACTAAAACAGCTCGAGAGTCTAAATTTATCTCAGTTGTTTTGCTCTGTCTTACCCGTCTGTCAACATTTGCCATGTTAATTTATTAATAGACCAGGCCCAGTAATATTATATTGACTCAGGTAACCTGGAAGGGATCTATACCTTGTAAATTTATGGCCAAAAATCCGGGTCTCAACCTGAATGTAACTGTGTTGCTTGTGCTTAAAGAACTGGACTGGTTACTGAAAGTTTGTAGGTTGAACCATGAGCAATCATCATAAACCAATGTTGATTCAGAGTCATTACATGTACTGTCTGTTGTTTTGTATAATAACACTGGTTAAAATGACAGTTAATAGTAGACACGTTGAAATTCAACACACTAACACCGTTCTCAAAATACAAGAAAAGACTTAATGTCACATGCACAACTTTTGGAGCAAACCGAAACATTTTAAACCACATAATTCCCAAAAACTAACCAGTAAAAAGCCACTTTGTCACCCAGTTTCCTCTCATGGACGTTGCGGTCCAAAACATTATGGCAGATGTTGGTTGTGGCACCTTCCATGCACTTCACGAAAATGTCACCCTTGGTCACATCAAAATTGTAGTCCAGGAACTTCCCGGTGAATTTTGTCTTCCAGAAGAAATCTTTGGCGACATCTCCCCAGAACTCTGGACACAACAGGACAAACACACCAGAACATTTATGCACAGCTGATGCAGAACAAAAATAAAAACAACAATAATAAATGCATGAATGGCGTATTATTATTATTATTATTAAAAACTTTATATTTCAATTGTACTAGTGTAAACAGTTTTTTAAATATTTTTAAAGTATTTAAAAAAAAAACAATAATTGTTAATATGTTTACTATTAAAAACAACAACAAAACCACTATTACAAATGTTTTATTTGTATTACTATAAACAGGGGGTAATGTTTTTAAACATTATAAGGGCATGTGGTGTTTTTTTTAGGAAGTGCATGTGGACAAAGTGTGAATTTGTATTTTTTAAAACGCATTTTAATAAAACAACAACAACAAGCATATTAAGATGTTATTATTAAAATCAAAAAAATATATTTTATTTAAATTGCACTAGTATAAACAGAGAATAACGGTTTATTTAAGCATATCTGAAAGGGAATGTAATATATTTTTTTATTTATTTAGAAAGTGCATGTGGGCAAAGTAACAATTTTTCTTAAGTATTTAGAATTAAAACAACAACAACAACAACATTTAATGATATTGCAAATAACAATAACACTTTCAAGAACAACGAAATCGAGTTACGCTGGTTAGATCCTACAATAACAGATTTAATGCAATGTTTACATTTAAATAGGTGGGTTACAGATGTCCAAAACTGCTGTCTAACAGGGGCACGATGCTTTGAGATACAGCCAAGTGAAGCTTTTAACAAAACAGTTTTTTTTAACCTGTCAATGAGCAGCCCAATGAAACTCACCCTCAGGAGACTCGACAGATCTGATGTAGAGCTCCTTGTATTTCTCAAAGCTGGGGATGTGCGCTTGTTTCTTCAAGTCTCCAGAAGCGTGTAACACATCCTCGCCTGGAGCCTTGTCAGGAATCATTTTGATATCTAATTCAATAGACGCAACTAATACAAAGACACTTAGAAAACACAAACGATCACTGGCCTAACGTGTGTGAGTCACTTCCGTGTGGGAGAGTGATTTTCACTCCCAAACAGCCGCTGTGTGCATTTGAGTCTGAAATATAATCAAATAAGAGAAAAGTTGAATCTAGATTGGCGCTGCTGTTGTATTTGAACGAAGCGGCGACGATTCGGATTTAGTTCTTAAAGGAAAGGAAAAGCTGTCCGAGACGCGTTTTAATATTGGACTTGCAAATATTATTATTATAAACAAGCTATAATGTTACTCCGACGATTGCAGACGAAATAACAATGTAAGTTTGGACTTAGAGTAAGTCGTACAGAGAGAAAAAAATATATTTATATATAAAAATTAAGATGCACTTGAGAGCTGTCAAACAGACAGCAGTTGTCCTCCAGTTTGAGGTTATCTTGTGCAAGGTCGATTAAAGCTGGAAAAATTCCCGGCATTAGAGAGGAAATGCAGCTTTTAATTTAATCAAACATGCAATCAAATTAGACGTGCATGCAGTTTTAGATTAGTCATTCTTCCAAGCGTGGATTGCAAACCCTCAGTGTGTCTGCAGGACAGCCATTGAAGCGCAGAAACAATGAACGCAACTAGAACGTTAATTAGCGTGAGCCAAGGGTTCTTCGGTGGGCGGGGCTTAATCTACCGGATGTTGTTTCTTATTGGCCCTCTCCTAATTTAACTATTCACGGTAGGCCTACTTGTTATTTTTTAACAAAATTATATAATACCATAAACAAAAAAGTAGAAAAAAATACAATGGGGCATTGTAAGTCACATATTATTATTATTTTTTATCTAGCATTTATTATTATTATTACGTACGGAATTCAACACCACAAAATTCGGGGATTTATTAGTGAAGTTAAGTAACATTTATTTATTTGAAATCAATTGAAATCAAAAGTACACATATATGAATATTATTTTGAACGAGACATTAAGTAGATTTTGCCATAATTACACTCACAAAAATTTCCAGTAGGGGATAACCATAATATTTATTGTAACATCTCTTTTAAACGATACGAATAAATCTATTATTATTATTGGTAATCAAATTCCAGTTTCCGACTAAACTTTCAAGCATGCCAAATGAGATTAACTTAACGATTAATATTCAAAAGCAGTGGCGAAGGGCGTAACTTTACTGTCATCTATATCATATTTAACACTGGAGTTGAATGCAGCACTATGAAGGTTTCGGGTGTCCGGGCCTCCAGGCGCCCTCTAGAGGAAGAAGAGTGTGCGGCGCACACGAGCTCCTCCAGTAGGAGGCTGTTTGAGCTCAACCGCACCTCTACTGGACGGAGGCCCGTCGTTACAACCTATTATCAGTGTATATACATTATAGCTTCTTTTTTTCCACTAAAATAGATGGGTATAGATAGGTATATCAGAAAAAAAAGAGAATCACACAAACTAACCATTCTTTTAGTTATAAAATGGTATTTTCCTATAAAAACCACACACTGTGTGCACCGGAACGTGTGTTAAGTGTTTGTTCTTAGGGCATTACTTCCAGTGTTTTGAAGTCTACTTTGGTAAAAGGTTACATATTTCAAGTTAGAACACTTAAACTTATATTCACAACACTGATTACTTCGGATAGTTAATATAATTAGTCTCACTAACTAGATCACCTCCGTTTATCTCCTCCATCTGGCCATTATTTCTACTGCAGCTGAACCTTCTCCAAAAGTATATGAATTCATTTTCCTCTTCTGATGCTCATTCAGATTGTGACCTACAGTAAGTCTTAGTAAACCTGGTCCTGTCAAATAAATGCACTCCTAACATCAGAACTGGTTCTCTTTTCCTATGATGGTTAAAAGTACTCCCTTCTGATTTAGTCTTACAATAATTGGTAATTCATTTCTTCTTAGATGATCATTTACATTACTTAAAACAAGCATCCATTAATAATTCTCATGCACTTCTACCATCTATTAAAGACACAGACACAAGTGTCCAATTTGAGGTTTTATTTTACAAAGAAATTCCTTTAGATGTTCCTGTAAAGAGAAAAACAATCATTAGAGAGAAACCTACTTAGCATCCGCCTGTAACAAACCGTCCACAATTGCACCACAAATCTGATCAACTGCAGAAATTCAGTGAATACTATGAGAGTTATTAAAATTAGTTTTGGCATTATTGAAAAGACTTTAATACAAAGGATTTCACATAAGGACATTTTGCCTTGTAACTCTTCAAAGTGCTCACTGATACTGGTTATAGAACAAAGAATCAGCTGCTGAACAGGAAAACTTAATCTTACAGCAAGTTTAAAATCTCTTTTCACACACTCAAAAAAATAAATAAAAAAAAAAAAATCAAGGAGGAGATGAAAAAGCAGCAGTTCACTGACATGGGCTTACTTTGCCACAATGCTGTCGTTCTTTGCGAGCCTCAGGAGGGAGTCATCAGCTTCACCCTGCAGATCACAAAGCAAAGTCTTGAGACCACATGAATCCATGCGTTCACATTTATACGAACACACTCCAAATTAGACATTTTAATAACCTACATAGGATCAATTTGTGAGCAAGTTATATAATGCTACATTTCTCCAAAGTTGTGGTGATAAAAAAAAAAAAAACTAATCTACATCTTTGATGGCCAGAGGCTAAATTGATAATTTTTGGGTGAACAATTCTCTAAAGCGTGCTTGAACATACCATTCTCCGGATAGCACCACAGATGGCGTAGGTCTTGAACTGTCCATTGAACCTCCCTGTAGCCTTATCCACCTGAAACACCATAAACAGCAGCACATTAACCATCAGATCTACGAGCATTTGTTCGCTAGAATACAATAATAGACTAATAGACCTATTGGTATCTAACACTTGTCATTTCAGCTGGTGTCACTTAAAACATACACCAACAATTTTGTCAAATAATTTTTTTTCTTCTCATGTATATAGCCTAAACTGCATTTTACAGTTGTAATAATATGCTTGAGGTCTAATAATACGTATGTGTAGATACACAAACCAAATAAAATAGTTTTGAGATGCTCAAAACAATGTCAAACCTCAGCAATGTTGATCTGGATGGAGGCATGATCCTTGGCACCAATAATTCTGTTGCTAGCAGAACTAGAAAAAAAAAAAGAATAAACAAAAATATGGTGTACAAATGTGCTCACAAATTTTTTTTACCAGTATTTTAACTGCAAATATGTTTCTAGATAAATTGTGCGAACAGTTTTAGGATTAAATGACATAAGTTCCTAAACCAAACAAGCGTTTGTTCTCCATCGAAGCTCACCATTTGCGAGGGACGTACAGGTCCACGAATTCACCAGCGTCGTTCTGCATCCTGACTTTATTAGATGATTATCAGCTCAGTCTGCAGTAAACAATCAAACCAGTAAGTATCCGAACATATACCAAGCTATATTCACACATAAACACCATTCTTTACAAATTGGAAGCAAAACTGAGAGTTGTATTTTAACGTGTAACGTTATTTGATTTGGGGAGAGTTCGGTCAGCCCCGCACGTGTAGCGACTCAGCCCCGCTAACCCTTCACTCACGATACAAAAACACTCCAAACACACTACTCGGCGAATATGTGACACACGCGGTACAAAACAGTCCCGTGCATAAATGGTGTGAGGCATATGTTATAAATATTTGCTCAAAACAGTAAAAAATCTCATTGTACTTTAGAGCTCGTGATGTTCTTACCGATTATCACAAATGGCCGACACGGAAAGGAAGGAAAAAAGGCCAGGAAGTGACATCACACGAAAGACACAATAAGAGTGCGGGCTCTTTATGGGAAAAATTCTTGTGAATGTCTCCTTTTATTTTACTTAATATTATTTATAATTATTATTATTATTATTATTGCTTTCATCATCTTTGGAGTTTCTTTTTTGGATGCCTGTTTTTTCTGTAATGTTGTTTACATGTTCTCTATAAAAACATTAAAAAAATTAAAAAAATAATAATAAAAGAGCTCTTTATGGGAAACTATACAAATAAATATCTGTTAATAGTTACTGATAAACAATAATGCATATTAAATGGCAAAATGAAACATTTCCACTGATCTATTATATATATATATATATATATATATATATATATATACATATATATATACATATATATATACATATATATATACATATATATATACATATATATATACATATATATATACATATATATATATATATATATACATATACATATATATATATATATATATATATACATATATATATACATATATATATACATATATATATATATATATATATACATATATATATATATATATATATACATATATATATATATATATATATACATATATATATATATATATATATATACATACATATATATATACATATATATATATACATATATATATATATATATATACATATATATATATATATATATACACATATATATATATATATATACACATATATATATATATATATATATATATATATATATATATACATACACACACACACACACACACACACACACACACACACACACACACACATATATATATATATACATCGGCCTGTAACAATACAGCTCCTGCACCAACGTTGCTAGCATCCACACACAACCTAAAAAGGTGATCTTACTGCGGAGTTGCTAACACAGGAGCAGAAACAAGCAATGATTTAGGCTCCAGGGCTTCCTGGCAGACAGGATTCCAAACAAAAGCTGCTTTTGCTTTCAGCAAATCAGTGAGGGGGGTTACTACAGTAGAAAAATTCCTACAAAACCCCATATAGTAACCAACTAACCCCAAGAAACGCATCAATTCCTTCTTTGTAGTAGGAGAAGGAAATGGATCAATGGACTCAACCTTGGCCTGAACTGGCCGCACACAGCCCTGTCCAACGACTTTACCCAAGTAAGTCACAGTGGCCTTGACTCACATTTGGCCAAATTTACTGTTAAACCAGCCTCACCAAAATGAACAAACAGGTCTGTAATGCTGGTCCCATGAATCACTGAAAACCAATACATCATCTAAATAAACCGTGACACCCTCCATCTAGGGCTGTGCAAAAAATCGAATGTGTCAGTAAAGGCGCTCCTGTGATTAGAAGTACTTCTCCAGCACATGTGTTCAGATCAGGGTTGCCATGTTTTCAAAACAAATCCTGCCCACTTGCTTCTCAAAACTAGCCCAATCGCATTTCCAGGAGGTTCCCCGATAAAAACTGCATCCCGGGGTTAAAATACATGTTTTTTAGCAGGGTTGCCTCTGTAAAATTAGAATTTTAGGGGATAAACATCACGTTATTGGTATTGGGGTTGCTTCAAACCATGGACATGAAAAACAACCGCAGACTTGGCAACACTGGTTCAGGTGGAGCGGCATTTACTATACAGAGCCATAGTCCACCGACAAGCTACACAAAATCGCTTTCAAAATCGACAAAAAAATCGCCTCTGATTTTGAAAATGATTTTGTGTAGATTGTCAGTGAATTACGGCTCTTTGTAGTAAAGGCCAACCAGTGTTGCCCAGTTTGCGGTTGTTTTTCATGTCCGTGGGTCGAAACGACCCCAATACAAATAACGTGATGTTTAGCCCCTAAAATGCTAATTTTACCAAGGGAACCCCGCCAAAAATTTGTTATTTTATCACCCGGAACGAAACGCGATTGGGCTAGTTTTGAGAAGTAATTGGGCAGGTTTTGTTTTGAAAATCTGCCAATCCTGATCTGAACGCACGTGTTGGAGATATACTACTAATCACAGGAGTGCCTTTACTGACAAAATGTGTATGAAAATCCCATTAGATTTTTTTTCCCTACTTCCAACCCAAAAACAACTCTATTTATAAGTTGCTGAAAGCTTGCAGGTGCATTTCGTAGGCCAAAAATCATAACTTTAGAAGAAAATAACCCCTCGGATGTAATAAAGGCAGTAATCTCTTGAGCTCTGTGGGTCAACGGAATCAGCCAATAGCCCTTAAGCAGATCAAATTTACTAAAAAATTTCACAGACCCAACTTGATCATCACAATCATCAATATGAGGAAGTGGAAATGAGTCTTGCTTAGTCACTTTATTTATTTTACAATAGTTGGTACAAAACCGATAAGTTCCATCAGGCTTATTTAAAAGCAAGCAGCGGGAGGCCCAGCTAGAAGAAGATGGTCATGCAATATCGTTTTCCAGCATATACAGCCCTAAGATGAAGGAGTTTATTTGGGGCCACCCAATAAAAATGTTGGCGAATGGCCTCAGCATCCCCAACGTCAGCATCCCCAGACATGGCTGTTAATGAGAGCAATCAAGTCAGCACATTTACTCTCTGGCAAATGGACGAGTCTCTAAAGTTTTAATACGTCCCAACAGTACCGTATCCTCTGGAAAAGAAACTCCTTCATCAATTTCCCCCTCCAAAGGAACAGGTGAAGTACTCTCGAATATCAATACAGGTTTCACCTCCATCTTGACGTCTAAGGCTTTCTGAGAACGGCCATAATAAGGTTTCAACAAATTAATATGACACAACTGTGTTGACTTCCTTCTATCTGGGGTGCCAATCAGATAGTTTAAATCAGTGACTTGTTTAACCACCATAAAAAAAGGACCTGTATACTGAGCTTGAAACGGTGAGCCCTCCATAGGTAACCATGCCAACACTTGATCACCAGTCATAAAATGTAGTTTCTCAGTTCGCCGATCATAAAGAGACTTCATACGCCTCTGCGAAGAACACAATTGTTATTTTGCCATCTTTCCTGCTTCATACAATCTATGCTTAAAATCGTTCACGTAACTTAGCAAATTTTTAGGTGGTGTGCTTTCAGTCCAATTATCATGGAGTACAGCCAGTGGGCCCCCGAACAGTATGCCCAAACACCAAATCGTTAGGACTCTCCCAATCTCCCTCCAGCTCCATACAATATGTATGCAGTAAGGACTTAAGCGCCTGATGGAACCGCTCCAAAGCCCCCTGGCTTTGGGCATGATAAGCATTAGCTTTATTGTGTTTAATGTGCAGCAGTTTAAAGACCTGAGAAAACAAGTGAGAAGTAAAAATAGAACACTGATGACTCTTGCACAATCTTTGAAATACCAAAAACAGAAATGAACCGAGTCAAAGTTTTCACCACTGATTTTGCAGTGATCGTATGGAGGGGATAGGTCACAGGGTACCGAGTTGATGCACACATAACTGTGAGTAAATAAATACTACCCAGTTTTGATCTAGGTACCGGGCCTACACAATCAATAATCAGATGCTCAAATGGTGGACTGACAGCTGGAATAGGAAACAATGGGGCAGGTTTGATCGTCTGATTTAGCTTGCCTGTTAGTTGACATGTATGTCTTGATGTACTTTGAGACATCATTCATCTTTTTTGAGACATTTTCTTTTTGACAAAACATTTAACCTAACTCCCTTAATAAGCACACTAGTACTAGTGTCACTCAAAGATGAAAATGGCAGCAAACTCTGCAAAATAAAGGACTCCGTCGCTCCTGTGTCCCTCAATATCGTCACTGGAACTTTTGTCTCTTTACCAACTAGCGACACATGCCCATACCTAATAAAAGGTGCATCATCTCCATCTTTTATGGAATTCAATGCTGTGTGAAATACTTTAGAGGAATTCACAGGGTTTAACATTGGTGCCACAAGAACATCTGGCTTAACATGAGGAGCCTTTCCCCCTTTAGTCTTAGCCTTTAGTATAGAGCAATCATTCTTCCAGTGGCCTTTACCACGGCAGTAATTGCAGACCAGAGATACATTTCTAAGTGTACGATCTACTTTATCCTCAAACGCTTCATCCCTTTTCCAAAGCTCAAAACTATTTTTAGCATCAAAACATAATCATCAGCTAATTCAGCAGCTTTAGCAGCTTTCTGCTCATTTATATATGTTGCAATACGAGCAGGAACAGAGTTCTTAAACTGTTCAAGCACTATTGAGTTGGTCAACTCCTCAAATGTGGTTACATCATAGCCACCAATGGTTAAATGCATTAGTGAGCTCTCTAGAAAACTCAACATGAGTCTCATTAACTCCCCGGGACAAGGTCCGAAATTTTTGTCAGTATGTTTCCGATACTAATTCATACGCTTTTAAGATTGCAGCTTTAACAAGATTACAATCTTCGCAATCTAAAGGTGAAATGAAATGTTGTACTCATGCCTGTGACCACAGCAGCTGTTCCCTAGGACTTTTGATGTCTAACTTAGTGAGTACGGCATCACCAGTCCTCAGCAATGGTAAGTGTTTAGCTCCATGGTGATGATTAGTGAGTGAGTCTTTTCTCTTTACATCTTTCATATTTGGCCACCGAGGCTGAAGATTTGTCTCAAGCATTGGAAGTGTGGTTTAAATCTTTCTGCCCATAAGTAGTTCAGCCAAGCTAAGACCTGTAGAGATGCAAGGTGTTGCCCTGTAGCTCATCAGAGCCAGAAGAGGATCTCTCTGTTGTAAAATTTTTTTTGCAATCTGCACTGCCCTCTCTGCATGTCCATTTCCTTGAGCGTGGTGTGGACTATTTGTGATGTGCAGAAAGTCAAATTCTTTAGCAAATTCCTGGAACTCACTGCTCACAAAATGGCGACCGTCATCTGAAACTATTTCATCAGGGCAGCCAAACCTGGCAAAAAGTGCTTTCAGTTTTAACATTACTTCTGAGGTGGTAGTTGTTGGCATCTGAAGAATCTGAAGAAATCGAGAGAAATAGTCAGACACAATCAGATAAGCGTGCTTGTTGTGCTCTCACAGAACAATAGCTAGCCTTTTCCAAGGCCTGTCTGGAAGGGGTGTCGAGATGAGGGGCTCCTTATGCTGTGTCTGTTTCATCTCTAGGCATTTCTGACAGGACTGAACCTTTTGTTTGATTTCAGAATAAATGCCTGGCCACCACACAGATATACTGGCCCGCTCCCTACACTTCATCAGACCTTGATGCCCATCATGCATTCTGTTTAGAATATCGGTTCTCAAGACATCTGGAATTAACATACAGCTTCCTCTTGGAACAACCACGTAATCACGTTTTCTTAAAGCAACACACACATTACAACCTTCGGTTAACCAGCATGCTGATTTTTTTTACACAATAACCGAACGCAAACAAAAACAAAGCGCTTTCAAACCATTTTGAAAACAACAGCGATTTTTCCAAATTTAAAGGACGAGCCCTCATTTGTCACGGCCGGCTCGCAAGCCGCAACAAGGAGACACCATGTTGGATCATGATAAGAAAAAGGAATAACATTTATTAAAGTAAAATTAAATTAGAAATTAAAATTTAATCTCAGCCATCACGATGTCACTCACCCTAACTCCATCCTGCAAAACAAACAAAGAAAAAAAACAAGCAACCGACAAATATGACCCAAACTGGGTTCATAACAGACTGTCAATCAATTTTAATTATCATACTTTCATACACATGTATGCATGTACAAAAATTCATTTAAACTTAATCCACCCACGTTGTATGATAGAACTGAATAATTTGTTGTTGAAATTTAACCATTATAATGTAATGACTTTTAATAAAATAGAAAACTGAGAGAATTTATGAAATATGGAATCTGAGGGATAAGTTGAATTTTCATGTCCAAGGGATGGATCTAACCACGGGAACTATAGTGAACCTCAGGATAGGCATCTTAAAGTGTGGGTGGAGGCAAGATATTTAAGATATTAGAAGATAAAATATTATACCAGGGTGAGGTCTACAGAGTTCACTGCAGGCCATGCATACATTGTGGAGATTCCTATATGTCACAAGCTTTTCAATAGTTGAAATGTCACATTAAGCATGATTCAACAACAATTCACGGGAATTTAATTTCAGTACAAAAGAGAATGCGCAATCCCACATAAATTATCACCTTTTTTTGTGTGTTTCATTTTTGGGGGAAGCTACTGAAAGAACTAACTTCAATAGATACAGCACACTATTTCACACCTGCTCTGTTTTCTTTGTTTAGCTTTGTTTTTATGTCATGTGCCATGTGCTAAATGATAGAAACCAGCTTGCAAATGCCTGCAGCAAAATACCATTACGAGAGTCAGTGGGAGATGTGAACAGCTCGTGGGCAGTCTTGTCCATGGTCCATCAGATGAGTTACAATGACAGAAAAGGGATTTCCTCTCAGTCATTCCTCTGTCTACGGCCTTGAATTTCACTATTTTGCATAGAATATACACCTTAAAGAAATAGTTCACCCAAAAAATTAAACATTTCTAAAAATGCACTCATCCTAACAAGATGTAGATCGTTTTAACTGTTGCTTTCAGCTATATAAAAACAAGTCATCTATGCTTAACATTGCTTCCTGATGAAAAAGTTGCCTCATCTGAATCAGGAGAGAAATATGCACAGATCAAGAACCATTTACAAATGAAAACAGCCAAAAACATTTGGATTTTGATGTGAAAGGATAAACAGGGGTCAGGGAACAAAGTTTCTCACTGGACAATAAGAATGCGCCGTTAGTGGACTTTGCTATCCTAGGAACTACCAAAAGTCCAGCGTTATGAGACCTTAGGGAGCATGATGGATTGTAACG